>NC_083231.1:106963260-107295760 GCF_032191835.1 Heteronotia binoei | reverse complement strand
CCCTCCTGGGATGAAAAGAATTTGTTCCAAAAATTCTCATCAAAATCCTACTTTGAAGTTTTTTATGGGACACGGTCCTGGTATTTCACCATACTTTGTGCCTTGTGTGCAATAGCATCTACTATTTGACGGTACTCTACAGCGTGTGTGCAACTGCATGTCGCATCCAACCCAATCTGGTTGCTGACATGAAACAGTATTTTGTGTTTGACAGTGTCTGAAAACTGACATGCATTTAACTGGGGGAGAAAGCTGCCACCTGTCACCAAATTTCTCTGCTTCAAAATGACTTCCAGATTACTCTGAGAAATACTCTAACTTTGGGATTCAGAAAGAAGAGAGAGAGAGTTGCAGCTGCATTAACTGGAGTTCTGATTTTTGAAATTACAACCAGATTCACAAAAAGCTGTGTTCATCATCCAGGATGTTCCAACCTTACTAGCAGGATGGCAACAGGAATCATGTGTTGCTGACAAATTCTAGAATTGTAGCAATGTTAGTCTGTTAGTCAAAAATACAAAGGGGTGTATGGTACCTGAAAGACTAACATTTCCCAATACAAAACTATGACATTTCCCAATACAAAACTATGATATTTCCCAATACAAAACTATGATATTTCCCAATACAAAACTATGACATTTCCCAATACAAAACTATGACATTTCCCAATACAATACGTTTGAAATATATGTTTGAAATATAATTATGGCTTCCTTGTTACTGCATCTTTAATGCTAAAGCGGCAGGTGAAAAAAAGGAAAATTAATAGGTGACTAGAATCAAATTGATTAGGCCAAGGGGCCTGAGAAACAGGCTTGAATTAGAAAAATTAGGGAATCATGCTTTAAAAGGCAGATCTGAAATGCGAAATATTCCTTGTGTCTTGCTTAAGATAGGTTTGCTTGTGGGCAGGATGTGGTAAAGCATTACTGTGAAATGTTCAGAGAACAGTGCAGTATAAACAAACTGATCTTGCAATATGCTTATGGTAACAATAGAAGTATTGCGACCCAGGAGATTTCTCCTGGAGATGCCCCAAAGATGCTGTTTATTATACCAGAAATTTGTGGTAAAGCATTGCTACGTGCTTGCAATAATAAGGTCATATATGGAGAGTACCTAAAAGCACCAATCCAGCCTCGTTTATGTATTGACATATTTCCCGTGTGAATGATTATGCTGATGTAATAATTTCGTTATTATAAAACATTGTGTCCTTCCTTGAGTTGGGGTTCAGACCTACTTTTCTGGCACCAGTCGTAGGTCTGAAACCCATGCATGCATGTACTTCAATAAAAGAAAAAGCTGTTTTCCTGATCCTGCCTCTGGCCTGATCTGTCACTGAATCAACCACCAATTGCTTATTGCAGGGGTCTTCCTGCTACAATACCACAGCCACCATGGTGCAGTGCAACTTCAAGTATCCTAGCCATTTTCACATGTGGGAATAATAAGAAGATATTGGATTTATATCCCGCCCTCCACGCCAAATCTCAGAGTGGCTCACAATCTCTTTTATCTTCCTCCCACACAGCAGACACCCTGTGAGGTGGGTGGAGCTGAGAGGGCTGTCACAGCAGCTGCCCTTTCAAGGACAACCTCTGCTAGAGCTATGGTTGACCCAAGGCCATTCCAGCAGGTGCAAGTGGAGAAGTGGAGAATCAAACCCGGTTCTCCCAGATGAGAGTCTGCACACTTAACCACTATACCAAATTGGCTCTTTATGCAATTATTATGCAGCTAGTGATTCAAAACAGATGATGCACGCAAATGTTGGCATAATACATAAACATAAAAACAACAAACCCATGCATGTTTACCCAGAACTAAGTTTCACTGCGTTTTACGTGGCTTACTTTGGGCAGATGCTGTAGGTTAACTTGAGCAGATGCAGAAAAGCCAACACAATTGGCTCCACCCACTGAACCCTCCCCAACTCCAAATGGCAGCAAAGGACTCTTTAATCTCTTCCTCTCTCGTGTGGGCAGTATTGACAGGGGATATCCTGGTTTCTCCACAGTTTCTCATTCCTATTGGCCTCAGTCTTGGCGTGCCCAGAAGAGTCAGAAGCTGAGAGGCAACAGGGATGAACCTTTTCCCTGTGAGGGAAAACCCAAGGGGTGTGTGTGTGTGTGTGTGTGTGTGTGTGTGTGTTTGAAGTCATCAGCATCAGGAGCCACTAAGCCAAAGGGCCAGATTGGCCCATTCTGAGTTGGGACATCATGACTTACAGACTATGGTGCTATCCTATTTATTATCACCACCTTGGGCCGAAAACTGCTGCATCCTATGAAATGTGCCCTTCCCGCCTGACGATGCAACTTATTTGTTTTATTGTTCTATTGTTTTGATTTGCTAATTTTATTGTATTGTTTTTAAACTTAAATGGTAGTTTTTTTAATTGTCGTTCAGTTCATGTTGTGATCTGCCCTGAGCCCGTTTTGGGAAAGGGCGGAATATAAGCCTACTGAATAAATAATTTAAAAATCATGTTGCTTTTCATTGTGTTAGCAGTTCAGAAAGTTATCATATTGCATTATCATACCTGCATGTGTTACCCTACAGAGACACAACAGTGCTACTCCTGGTGCTTGACTTCTGAGTATCTACCTTCCCTACAGCCAAACAATGTATAAAGAAGTAGAAGAAGACTACAGATTTAAACCCCGCCCTTCTCTCTGAATCAGAGACTCAGAGCGGCTTACAATCTCCTATATCTTCTCCCCCCACAACAGACACCCTGTGAGATGGGTGGGGCTGAGAGAACTCTTACAGCAGCTGCCCTTTCAAGGACAACTCCTAGGAGAGCTATGGCTAACCCAAGGCCATTCCAGCAGCTGCAAGTGGAAGAGTGGGGAATCAAACCCGGTTCTCCCATCACGACTAAGAATGCTGTCCAGAACCACCGCTATGTCCTGAAATGTTACCCAACATGGATATCTCCATGACTGTCTGCAGCTGTCTGCATTGTAACAGCACTGATGTCTGGGTGCCAGCTGCCAGGCGGTCTCCAAGCACTGATGGATAACCTTGGAGATGGTTTCCTCCATGGATGCCAGCGTTGGACATCCAGCTGTGATGAATAAGCTATTTTGATCTAGCCCAGAGTCTACAATTATCTAGGACATATTTCAGATCTTGAGTGTTGTTTTTTAATTCCATGCACTGGGGAATGCAGCGCTTTTTTGTTTTGTTTTGTTTTTGGAGGGGCTCAGAACAAAGGATCAAGCTGTGCTTCCATCAATTGCTGTTTAGCAATACAGGTGCAAACAACTCTTTGTTTTGGATCCTATCACCTTAAAATGGGGGGTGGCACCTTATACGGGTGTCAACAAGTCTTTGTCTTGGGTCCTATCGCCTTAAAATGGTCATCAGCAATGTTGCCTCTAAGCTGCAGAGTCTTGTGAGCAAAAATTCTACTTTGTGAGCTACTGGCATTAAAGTTGTGAGCTACTGCATAAATCAGTTTGCTCTATGACCATTTTTCCTGAGCTGAGACAAAAACGTGTGAGTCAGAGGCTAAAAAATCGTGAGCTAACTCACACTAACTCAGCCTAGAGGGAACACTGGTATCAGCCTCCCTAAATTCCCAGAAGCCAACCCACTTAGAATACTTCGATGGATCACAGAGAGATCTCAAAAGCAGACACTGGATCTTCTGAGCAGCTCTGTAGATACCAATATGCAGGGCTTTTTTTGTAGCAAGAACTCCTTTGCATATTAGGCCACACCCCACTGATGTAGCCAGTCCTCCTGGAGCTTACAGTAGGCCCTGTACAAAGAGCCCTGTCAGCTCTTGGAGGATTGGCTACATCAGGGGCGTGTGACCTAATATGCAAATGAGTTCCTGCTACCAAAAAAGCCCTGTAAATAAGCACACAAAGTCACATTCACCAACATTCTAGAGGAAAATTAGAGACTGTGTTTCTAAGGGTTAGAATGTTGGACAAGAACTGGGGAGTTTTGGGATCAAAACTCCTTCTTGGGATGATTTATTTATTTTATGACATTTGTATCCCATCTTATCTCTTCAGACTCAAGGCAGCTAAGAAAGCAAGTCCAGGTTGCAAGAACTTCAAACATACTGGACATACCGGTCCAGTGAGCAAGACTTTTTTTTTAAAGCATAGATTGAAATCATACAGAATTTTATTTTAAAAAAAACACACCTGAATTCCCCTCAGAATTAAAAAGAATGCAATCAGACTTGCCAAAATAGTTTCACTTTCACCCAAACGCATAGTAACTGATTGGCCACTGAATGAGGCAGGATGCCAGACTAGACGGACCACTGGTCTGATCCAGCATGGTTGTCTTATGTTTTAGAAGAAGAAGAAATTTGATTTATACTTCGTCCATCGCTCAGAATTCCAACCATCCCTTATTTCAATACCTTGATACCCCAGGTTCACTTCCTCCAAATCCAGTATCTCTGGGAGCATGTGGTAGAGCCTGGCAAGGCTCCCTCAGTTGAGGCTCAATTCCCTGCTCTCCAAGATCTTCCTGAGTTTGATAAAGAACAGCAAGCTGAAAAAGTGACAAATGAATCAATTGACGAAGATGATAAATGTATCAATTAAGTCAGAATTAACACAGCATATGACTTCATTAGCCACGTCTTTCCATCTCTTGTAAAGAATAATACATTCTCAAAGCTACAAAATTGGAAGGGGCAGCAGAGGTCACCTCAGGCAGTCTTCCACAACCTTCTGTAACCAGAGACAAAAATGGCTTGCGGGTCATCCCAAGCAGAGGCATACCCTTCTCAACCCAATGATTTCAATGGAGTTTGGAGGATTTAACTCTCGGACAGTACTGCTGAGGTCTCAAATCTTGCCCAGCTTCTCACAAAAGCTACATCAAAGCACAAAAACCCACAGGTTCATTGTGTAACAGATGCATAACTTGAGCACTGAGTAAGGTTGTCAGTCCCCAGTTGGGGGTAGGTATCTCCTGGTTCAGGGTTGTCAGAAAGTGTGCCTAGTTTGCCTAGCGGCAGAGCCAGCCCTGGCCTCTTCTCAACACCTCAAAAAAAAAGCTTGAAAAAGATTGAACCAGGGGGTCCAATTCTATGAGCCCCCCAAAAAGGTGCCTCATCCTTCGTTATTTTCAATGGAGGGAAGGCTATTAAAAGGAGCGGGGTCCCTTTAACTGTGATGGCCAGAACTCCCTTTTGGAGTTCAATTGTCTTTGTCACAACCTTGCTCCTGGCTCTACCCCCAAAGTGCAAGGAAAACATGGAATGGATCTTCCATCAAGGTCCTTGAGCCCTATCTATCTGGGCACAGAGACCTTATTGGAAAATCCACTTCACATTCTCCCCACAGCTTTGATGAAGAGTCTGTTCCACATTTTCCTTTCAGCTTTGTCTGTGCTGCAGCCTGCAAAGAAAAGGCAGGGAATTTAAACCAAAGGGAACTTCATCAGCCTCAGAGCTTCAAACAGTGAGGACAGGAGGGGGGAGGGAGAAAAGAGCCCCAGGGGCCTGATTAAAGCCATGGGTAGGCCGGTTCTGGCCCATGGGCCAGATGTTTGACACCCCACTCTAAAACATTCCAGAACATTCCAGAACACCATGTATTACATGGCTTTAGTTACCATACAGAACTTTCAATTGGCTGTGATTTGTTCCACACCATTGTACCTGATTCACGCCAATCATTTGCACTGCGTAGGAGAACATGAGAGCAGGCCTTTTCTACTGTCATCCTTTCATTTGTTCAGAAGAATCTTGGACTTTAGTACAGAAGAAAGTAGTGCTTTTCCAGAGATAAAACCCTTGCTACTGTTCTCCCCCCCCCACCCTCCCCACCCCAGTTTACTTGTTAATAGTGATGAGAAGGCCTGGGGGAAAAACCCAGAAAAATTGCAGGAGTCGGGTACGTTTTCTCCTAAGAGCTGTTTCTTTCTGGAAATCTTTTTTAAATAATGGATTATGGAATGTTTTCTTGTATATTTAATCCTCCAATGTTTTTTCTAAAAACTATGTAACATGAAGGCTTTTATGTAAGGTTATGTCAAGTATCAAATCGTTGCAATTCCTGTACGCTGAGGAATTGGGCAAATGGTGGAATACCATTCAGATACTGAAAAAACACTGACACAATTCTCAAATAGATCCAACTGGGCAGCCGTGTTGGTCTGAAGTAGTTGAACAAAGCAGGAGTCAAGTAGCACCTTTCAGACCAACCAAGTTTTATTCAGAAAGTAAGCTTTCGTTTGCTCTCTAAGCATACTTCATCAGACAAGGGGATCAAGTATTGTGGGCTGAAATACAAGCAGTTTGTTGATTAAGTATGCAGACTGATCACATGGTAAACCAGTGTGCTTGGCCATTTGGTCTGGATATCCATAAAAGGTAATAAAGTCCTCTGCCAATTGGTGTTTCAGTAACTCTAGGTGAATACACGTCCTTTTGTGATTCACCTAGATTTACAGAAATACCAATTATGTTCTTATAGATGTTCTTATGTTCTTATAGATAAAAATATGGAGCAGAGGTCCATCAGTGGCTATTAGCCACAGTGTGTGTATATGTATAAAATTTTTTGCCACTGTGTGACACAGAGTGTTGGACTGGATGGGCCATTGGCCTGATCCAACATGGCTTCTCTTATGTTCTTATGTTCAATTGGCAGAGGACTTTATTACCTTTTATGGCTATCCAGACCAAATGGCCAAGCCACACCTGTTTACCATGTGATCAGTCTTCATACTTAATCAACAAACTGCTTGTATTTCAGCCCACAATACCTGATCCCCTTGTCTGATGAAGTGTGCTTAGAGAGCACACAAAAACTTACGTTCTGAATAAAACTTGGTTGGTCTTAAAGGTACACTTGACTCCTGCTTTGTTCAACAATTCTCAAATGCAAGAGAAAGATGCATTTCTGTCTCAAAGGGGCACTGCAGTTGTCACAAGAGAAGGGAAAAGGGTCCAGTTTCCTTTTTGCTCATGAGCGTCATCTTGTCGGTATAATTGGTGGATCTGTTTCTGTCCTCTTAACTGTTTGTGCTATGGACAAGTAGGAGGATAAGAGAGATAAAATAGTGCTCTTTGTTTTGTTATGTTGATGATTTCTTCAGTTTATATGCTGGGTGGTTTGCCTGCTCCTATAAACTGGCAAAAAGAGGTTCCTTATAGTTCAAGTGTTCTTTACATTTCAAGATCTTGTAGTTCCATTTGTAACAAAAAATAAAATTTAAAAAAAAAACTCTTTTTGTGACTATTTTCAGAATGTTGTGCTTTTCATATATCAAACATGATACCTTTATGCCAAGCTAAATCATGCACCCTGCATTTTGTGTTCCCAAAGAAGCAAAGCCATTTTCAATCTGTAGAGTACTAATATTGCATTATTTCAATTTTTTTTTTAAAAGCATTTTTTTCTGAAAAAATACATCACCCACCCACCCATACCCACCTACCCATGGCTTCAACATTTCAGGAAATTTTACATCTCTACTTATTACTGAATATCTTCCTTCTTGGTCTAGAAGAAATAGCATTCTGTAGGCTCCAAAACGAATCGTAAGAATGGAGGAAATTTCATGCAGCTGTATGGATGACATTTAATGGAAATGATGTGGTGTGAACTAGATTGCAATTTTTTATTTTTATTTATTTATTTATTTTGGCATAAATTTCAGCTTGCCACGAAATACTTTGCACGGGCTTTAAGTCCCCTGTAAAGCCTTGAACCTAACATGGTTCAGAGCTATTAATTTTGAATCACTGGAACAGACAGGCTTGACTTTAATAGGCATCAGGTCAAACCCTCAGGAAATCGCAAGGGGGGAAAAGGCAGAGAACTGAACATGTTCCACGACATATTTGGCCAGGTGTTACAGAACCTCAACATAAGTGAGTTGCAGGTATTAACATCTGTGATTGGCTCCATCTGTGGTTGGTCCAGTGGACCTCTAGGAACTACATGGGAGAGCTACCAGGTTCCACATCTTGCCTTGAGGATTTAAGGTAATAAAATATTGAGCTCTTTACTTTCTCAGATCCTCTCCCCCCCACAAATGAATTCAACTCCAGATCACTGTACCCACTGTAAGTTTGGCAACAGCAGGCTGGAATTCCCCAGAGCAATTGGAGGATGGGGTCTGACGTGCCGATGTTTAAACTGGAAGTGACACTGAGACATTCGAGCATTCCACAAAAACTCTGTGGTTTCACCATAGAGTTCTTGCAGAATTCCAGAGAGACCATTTTTAAACTGGCAGTGACATAGGCATACAGCATGCAACATCAATGCATCAGGACTCCCCCCACCCCAGTTTCTCCTGCTGGGGCCTGAGGCAGTTCAGAGGGAGTGGGGGAGCAGCCCACATAGCCTTAAAATGAGTTGTTGTTGGTTTTTCCCCAGAAGAGTTGAGTGGGGAAGAGAAAGAAGAGCCATTTCATTTTGAAAGTCACGAGAAGCCTAAGGTACTCAGCACCACACTGATGGGTTTCTAACAGCCAAATCTGCCATAGAGGGGAACTGCCAGAATGAATGTCAAGCCGGAGGATATACAAAACTCACAATAGACGGCAAAGAATAACAGCCACAGGAAACGTCCGTGAAATTATTCACGCCCAGCTTGAGGTGAAAGTACACTTCTTGTGGGGAGGGGGAAGTGGCCTTGTCCTGAGGTTTGCTTCCCATCTTCTCCCTTCCCCCCCCCCAAAAAAAATGCTGTCTTAGGCCTACCCAGTTGCCTGGATGTTCCGAGTCAGCTGTCGCAACATCTGTGTTCATTTTGCATGACAAAGTTGTTCCTCAGTTTTGACAAAGCCTGTGCCGATTGGGGACTTGCCGGTTTGCGGCTCTTCCACAGGCTTCTCCGGCAGCTCTGGCGGCCGGCCTTCCTTTCTCAATATAATGCATATTACATGATCACATCCATATTTAATGACAAGTGTGCAATAGTTTTTTAATCTTTACAGCTTTAATGTGAGCAAGTGGTTTTAATAATTGGCGCTGCCATGGTGGCCTCTTCCCAGAAATACCCAGCAAAACTGCTGTGTTTTCAACTCCCCCCCCCCCCCGCCACGCTGTGAGAGGGTGGGGACTGTAAATTATAAACCATGGTCCCCTAATAGGGTTGGCAGCTTCTCTTTGCTCTCTGGAAAGGCTAACCTGTAGCAATAATCAAAGACAGATGCATCAACAATTCAACAATTAGCAGCGAAGTCGGAGAAGTTGCATCCATGTTTCTCTGACTAAAAGAAATTAGACCATAGAAGAGTAGGGTTGGAGGTGGATTGACCAAGGCCAGCCAGACTGGATCCCGAATGCTCCTGGCAGAGCTTTTTTTGTACCAGGAACTCTTTTGCATATTAGGCCACACCCCCTGGTGTAGCCAATCCCCCTGGAGCTTGCAGCAGGCCCTGTGTGAAAACCCCTGTAAGCTCTTGGAGGATTGGCTACATCAGGGGTGTGTGGCCTAATATTCAAATGAGTTTCTGCTACAAAGAAAGCCCTGGCTCCTGGACAGACCCCTTGTTCCTGTTTGTGCATGAGCATATGTGTGTATTTGTATTTTACTTGGGAGAATCTGTGGAAAGGTCTACTTTGTTGTTGTTCAGTCACACAGTCGAGTCATTAGTTCCATGCTCTTTATCTAGCTTTTAATTTTGTAAAAAGTTAATAAATTGACTTTTGTCATTAAAAGAAACTAGCCAGGGCTTACGCAGAATCTCAGGGGGTGGAGAAATCTGCAAATTTTACTCCATTCCCCCAATTGCCTCTTCTAGGATTCTCTGAACTCCAACAGCTTGTTCTGGTTTTAAGAACACAAGAACATAAGAGAAGCCATGTTGGATCAGGCCAATGGCCCATCCAGTCCAACACTCTGTGTCACATAAGAACATAAGAGAAGCCATGTTGGATCAGGCCAATGGCCCATCCAGTCCAACACTCTGTGTCACACAGTGGCCAAAAAACGCAAGTGCCATCAGGAGGTTCACCAGTGGGGCCAGGACACTAGAAGCCCTCCCACTGTGCCCCTCAAGCACCAAGAGTACAGAGCATCACTGCCCCTGACGGAGAGTTCCAATGATATGCTATGGCTAATAGCCACTGATGGACCTGTGCTCCATATGCTTATCCAATCCCCTCTTGAAGCTGTCCATGCTGGCAGCCATCACCACTTCCTGTGGCAGTGAATTCCACATGTTAATCACCCTTTGGGGGAAGAAGTACTTCCTTTTATCAGTTCTAACCCGTGTTTTCTCCCAACTCACCACTGCCAGTTGATGCTCCAGTTGATAACTAAATGATACATCTTGACCTGGATAGCCCAGGCTAGTCTGATCTGGTCAGATCACAGAACCCTAAGCACAGTTAGGCCTGGTTAGCATTTGGGTGGGAGACCAGCAAGGAATTCTAGGGTCACTGTGCAGAGGAAGGCAATGGCAAACCAACTCTGTAAGTCTCTCGCTTTGAAAACTAGATGGGGGCCACCATACGTTGGCTGTGACTTGACTTTACACATGCACAAAGGACTGATACTCCTCTGCTCTCAACAGCTTGCTTTCTTTCTCACCAGTTCTTGGGGAGAGTTGTTTTCCTGGAGGGGAATGAAATTAGGTTTGGTTTTATTGTCATTTATCTTGCATGTGTCTGTTAAAAATCAAAGCAAGACTGGCAAATATCCCAGCACTCAACATTTTAGACAAAGTAATACTTTGAGGAAAAGCCCTGTGCCGCACAGTGGTAAAGCTGCAGTACTGCAGTCCAAGCTCTGCTCGTGACCTGAGTTCGATCCCAGAGGAAGCTGGGTTTTCAGGTAGCTGGCTCCAGGTTGACTCAGCCTTTCATCTTTCTGAAGTCAGTAAAATGAGTACCCAGCTTGCTGGGGGGAAGTGTAGATGACTGGGGAAGGCAATGGCAAACCACCCTGTAAAAAGTCTGCCATGAAAACGTTGTGAAAGCAACGTCACCCCAGAGTTGGAAACGACTGGTGCTTGCACAGGGGACCTTGACCTTTTTAATACTTTGAGGAGGTGGTATGGAAAGATAAGGTATACAAACCACAATCATACAGCATGCTCCATTGGTGTGGGTACATACATGATGGCACTAGGGGTGCGCAAAAAGAATTGGTATTTGGTGGGGTTGAGTATACTGAGTCAGGAAAATATTGGTATTTTCCAGTATTCCCAAATCCCAATACTGGTATAGTATTCAGATTAGGATTTTTTTGAAAATCCCCAATTTTTTTTTGCTCCATCATACCCTATGGGGACCATTTTAGTCAATGGAACCCATAGGGCATAATAAGGAATTAATTCAAGGGCTCTGAGGGGCTGTTTTTGACGTAGAGGCATCAAATTTGCAGCATAGTTGCTGGTGCCTCTCTTCAAGAAACACCCCCCCCCCCCCAGTTTCAAAAAGATTGGGACAGGGGTACAATTCTATGGGCCTCTAAAGAAGTTGCCCCCATCCTCCTTTGGTTTCAGTGCAAGGGAAAGGTTTTCAAAGGGACTGCAGTCTGTTTAAATACCTTCTCCAAGCCACAAGATAATTCCTAAGGCATTTAAAAGGCTTTAAAATGTCCCCTTTAAACATTTTGTCCAAGACGCAAGTTCCCCCAGAAGGCATTTAAAGGGACTGCAATCCTTTTAAATGCCCTTTAACTTTGACTATCTGGCAGTCCTGAATATATTTGGATAGCTGAAAAAATACCCCAATCTATATCCAGCTGGAAAACATAGCAGAAAATACTGACAAGGTATTGTCTGAATTTTTGGGGGTTTGGATATAGTTGAATGCACACCCTCTAGATGGCAAATGTCCCTTTAAAAGAGCGTAGAGGACCACATCTGTGTAGATTCAGGTGGGTAGCCATGTTGGTCTGAAGAAGTAGAAGAAAGTTTGGGTCCAGTAGCACCTTTAAGACCAAAGTTTTATTCAAGGTATAAGCTTTTGCACACAGACTTCTTCAGATGCAATTTCAATGTATTTTTGTTTTACATCTGTGTAGGTAATTGAAAATGTGCAACGCTGAGTTCCTGTTTTTTTTGAAAAAAAAATTCAACTTGCAAGAAATCACAGAAGGATCAACAATCAGGCTTGGTGTATGTGGTGCAAAGAAGGCCAGATGTGTTGCTGTGTTCCAGATGTTTTCACAATCCTGAATTGTTATGTTCATGTTAATCACACAGCAGAAGGGGAGGAAAACAGATGAAGGTAACAAGAGAAACAGAATAACGATGCACAAAATGCCACTCAATGCAATGGCAAGACGGTTTTCTAAAAGCAGGGATGACTCCGAATTGCAGAAACTATCAAGTTCAATTTAATTCAGTCCAGTGCAGAAACTGTCTAGTTCAATTCGATATTTCTGTTTCGTTTCTCCCTTGTGAGAAATAAGCTCACTGATCTTGACTTTCACACCGTTTTCTCTCTGCTGAGTTTTCCTCTATTAAAAGGAATCATTTTCCACAGGATTGTCGCATCAGGTTGCTTGTAAATGCTGTATAAAGTCTGAATAGCAAATCAATGGCATATAAGTGGCGTAAGAGGAATGAAAGAATAATTGCCAACAACTAAAGGGAGTCAGACGGACACAATAATAACAACTTAGAGGATCAACACAAAACGAAAATGGCCGTTGTGGCTGATCCATAGTTAAAAGCACATGCCAAAATTGCCCATTCAGCAGAATTCCCCATCTCTGCCACTTCATTAGGGGAATCCTCAGAGGTATTCCTTTGAAGACTCTGTCCTTTTCTCACTATAATAGACCCAAAGGACAAGGAAGGTATATATTAATCAGGATTTCATTACACCAGGGACAGAAGGACTGAAGCAACTAAAGGAGATCTTTGGAGAATGATATTTCCATGACAGGGAGGTAAATTATCTGGTATTTTGGAAGAGCGTTCCAAGTCGTCAATGTGAATGAAACTGGGAGAAATACTATAATGCCAGTCAATCCACATATAGTTTGGGAAATGGGTTGATACAGCCCTAGCGAGGAAGAAATGCAGTAAATCACGCAAATGGGTAGTCCAGGAGGAGAAATATACATCACTGCAGCTTCTCCTTTGAAGGTTTCAAATTGAGACATTGGGGCTGCATAAAAGGTTATGGTCTATCACAGGGGTCCCCTGAAGTGTTTCCTCTAAGCTGTGGGATCTTGTAAGCAAAAATTCCACTTTGTGAGCTACTGGAATTAAAACCGTGAGCTACTGCATCAATCAGTTTGCTCTAGAGCCATTCTTCCTGAGCTAAGACACAAATGTGTGAGCTGGAGGCTAGAAAACTGTGAGCTATCTCACACCAACTCAACTTAGAGGGAACACTGATCCCCTGCCTTTTTAAGTCTGTGGACACCTTTGGAATTTTGAGGTGGGGCGGTGGGTGCCACATCAAAATGGCTGCCACAGAAGGAAGAAGAGCCAAGAACACTTCCACACACAGGGTGGAAAAGAGAAGAAGCCCAAGGAGGGGATATTATATACAGAAGAAGATGACCACTGAGGAAAAGAGAGGATAAAACACACCCGGGTGGGGAAAGGGGTGCTTCCTAGACCCCACCAGCTCACAACTGATCTGTGAGGCTTCTTCACAGGATCTGAATCCTTTGAAGAGCACGAAGAAGAAGAAGAGGAGGAAGAAGAAGAGGAAGGAGGAGGAGGAGGAGATTGGATTTATACCCTCCCTTCGCTCAGAGTCTCCCCACAGCAGTAAGACACCCTGTGAGGTATGTGGGGCTGAGAGAGCTCTGAGAGAACTGCCCTGAGAGAACAGTGACTGGCCCAAGATCACCCAGCTGGCTGAATGGAGAAGTGGGGAATCAAACCTGGTTCTCCAGATTAGAGTCCACTGCTCTTAACCACTACACCAAACTGGCTCACTACACCTCCAGTCTGTGCTTCTTTCAACTTCCGAAATCATAGAATCACAGAGTTGGACAGAACCTCCAGAGTCATCTAGTCCAACTCCCCGCATAATGCAGGAAACTTACAAATATCTCCCCACACGCCTCTATTAACACTTGCTCCACAACTGGAAGAGAACCATTGGAAGGGTCTATTTGAAGAGAAAACAATTGGAAGGGTCTGCTTAGAAGGTTTATACAATTTTGACCAATTTGCATTAAATGCATTTAATGCTTAATTTAACACAACTGTGCCCCTGTAAGTTTATTACCTCTCTCCTCATCTCAATCCGGTAGCGACCAGCTCCAGATTCTGTGACTGCTGGATCTTGTAACATTCACCTCTAGCACTTGGGCAACTGTGCCTTTGAATCCGATGAGTGAGAGAAGGGGAATTTATGCTTTATGACCTGTATCTAAAACAAATTTTATTGGAAACTTTTATGTTAGTAGGTTTGAGTACTTTTTATAGTGAGGAGTTCTGAAAACTGCTATAAAATTTTGCCTTGGGGGTTATGATTACATTTGTATCTTTTCCCCACCTTGTATAAATAAAAAAGACAGTTTTTACTGTAGATGCTTAAATGGTTAGAATGGTGTTTGGCTTGTGATGAACCTTTTATAGGCATGATGTTATAAGAATTTATTTTAAAAAAAATAACAATAAATAAATTCAACTTAACATTTCTTGATAAAGAAATTCCAACTCTGGGGTGGTATGAACAAGACCTTGATCAGCCACGGGAGTCATCCCTGGCAATCTCATTTTTGATCAAATGGAAACTTGGACTGGGCCTTTTTTTAACACTTCAACTTTGGATTATTTTATTAAGAAAAAGTTTGATTCTGAGAAACTGAGAAACTAACCAAGAAGCCAGAGAAGGAGGATGAGGAGAGGAAGAGGAAGAAGAAGGATGGATTTATACACCACCTTTCACCCAGAGTGGCTTACAATCTCCACTCCCTTCCCCTCCCCACAACAGACGCTCTGTGAGGTAGGTGGGCTGAGCGACAGAAACTGCTCTTGAGCAGAACAGCTCTGAGAGAGTTATGATTGACCCAAGGTCACTCCAGCAGTTGCGTGTGGAGGAGTGGGGAATACAAACCTGGTTCTCCCAGGTAAGAGTCCATGCACTTAACCACTACACCAAACTGGCTCTAACAGTGTGCTCCTCTGGATGTTGTAAGAAGGGAATCTTTGGAAGCTCTCAGCCAACTTGCCTCTGAACCATAAGAACATAAGAGAAGCCATGTTGGATCAGGCCAATGGCCCATCCAGTCAAACACTCTGTGTCACACAGTGGCCAAAAAACCCAGGTGCCATCAGAAGGTCCACCTGTGGGGCCAGGACACTAGAAGTCCTCACACTGTTGTCCTTCCCAAGCACCAAGAATACAGAGCATCGCCATTATCAAACTGAAATCCAGTTTTGGAGCATGGGACTCGTAGAGAAGAATACAGACTATATGATATACTATGTCTTCACTGGTGTGCCAATAAGGGAACGATTGTCACCAGTGCTTCCTCATTGCCAGAAATAGTCAAATCAGAATGCATCGTCTATCATGTCTTGATCACACAAAACATCAAAAAGGATGTATACTGAGCTTCATATTTTATCTCCCTTCAGCATGCCTTGCATCCAGTCCATTGCTCTCTTTCTAGCAGATACCAATCAAGACATCTATGGCCAGGGCTTTTTTTGTAGTGGGAACTCCTTCACATATTAGGCCACACCCCTCTGATGTAGCCAATCCTCCAAGAGCTTACAGGGCTCTTAGTACAGGGCCTACTGTAAGCTCCAACAGGACTGGCTACATTAGGGGGTGTGGCCTAATATGCAAAGGAATTCACACAGACAGACCTTTAAGGCACAAGGGTTGAGGTACATGGCCTTCTCCTGTCATCTCCAACACTTTGTATTCAATGGTATATACCTTGGAAAATGGAGGTTCCATTTAGCTGTAAGAGTTTGGTAGATCTCTTTCCCTTGAATTTAATTCACCTATTTTAAAGCCATCTAAACCCTACTAACTGGGGGGGGGGGGGCAATTTCTGTATGTTTAATTCTTCAGTGTAAAGAAATAGTTTTGCTTGTTCTAATCCTCCTACCACTCAGTTTGACCAAGTGACATCCAAGTTCTAATATTATAAGAGGCAGAGAAAGATTCCCTTTTCTAATTTCTCTCTATTCTTATTATTTTTTCTGTTTTTTAAAAAAATATGTATGTACATATTTTTTCCCCCTTGGAAATTCTGAAATGAATTCAGGGCTGCTTCAGTTTTTCACCAGATTCCTGCATAGATGAAATGAACCCAGATTTTCTATGTAGATTATAAAATGTCACAATCAACATGTAAGTTTCTTGCTGCAGGTGCTTTGAAGTTTAAAGTGATTAAGGACTTCAGGCACATGGGCTAGATGGGGACACCACATGAAGGGTGGTTATGTCTTATGATGAACATGCAGGTTTCACAGATCCGACATGAATCTTCTGTGCAGAAAACTTGGAAACATGGAGAGTGTAACACTAATTTCTGCCTTGATTATTCCACATGAATTTGTGAAGCTCCCTTATACTGAATCAAACCCTTTGTCCATCAAGGTCAGTATTGTCTACTCAGACTGGCAGCTGCTTTCCAGGCTCTTGAGCTGAGCTTTCACAGCAGCAGAAGAAGAACAAGAAGAAAACAAGAACAACAAGAAGAGGAAGAAGAAGAAGAAAAAGAAGAGGAAGAAGAAGAGGAGGAGGAAATTGGATTTATACCCTGGCCTTCATTTGGAGACTCAGAGTGGCTTACAATCTCCTTTCCCTTCCCCTCCCCACCCCATGAGGTAGGCAGAGCTGAGAGAGCTCAGATAGAGCTGCTCTGGAGAGTGACAGACCCAAGAACACCCAGCTGGCTGCATGTGGAGGAGTGGAGAATCAAACTCGGTTCTCCCAGACAAGAGTCCGCGCACTTAACCACTTCACCAAACTGGCTTACTGCCTGGTCCTTTAAGGATATCCTTGTAATTGAACCTGGGACCTTCTGTGTGCCAAGTGGATGTCCTACCACTGAGTCACAGCCCCACGTGTGTGAGTTAGTGTATCATCCAGGGGTGGAATTCTAGCAGGAGCTCCTTTGCATATTAGGTCACACACCCCTGATGTAGCCAATCCTCCAAGAGCTTACAAAAAAGAGCCCTGTAAGCTTTTGGAGGATTGGCTACATCAGGGGTGTGTGACCTAATATGCGAAGGAGCTCCTGCTAGAATTTCACTTCCGGTATCATCCAACAGACTGGCAGCATGTTGCTCATTGTCAATTAAAGGCTACTATCTACGTCTCCAGAAAGAGTACAGTATATGTGAAAGGAAATTGTTAAAGGGAGCAATGCTAGAATTCAAACCAATAGTCCTGGAGGCAAGAATTAGGTTTAGGACATCAGACAGACTGAGGCTGGCTAAGGAGAACAACAGTACTGAAATATTACCCAAAGGGTGAAATAAGACTTTCTGAAATTGTGGGAAGAGTGCCAGAAGCTAGAGGCTGAAGGCAGTATGCACCATCAAAAGGAACTTTTCTTACCGGAGGCGATTTTGACTACTTCTGTTTCCGCCCCCAGGAACAGTCACTTGTGGGGAGGGGGGCTGTATTGGCTGTTCAAAACATTCTTAAGTGATTATGACTTCTTCTTCCCCTTCTGCAGTATTTGCTTGTCTTTGACAGATCCCGCAATTTGATTCTGGTTTTTGCCTGCTGTCGTGTGGCTTTACTTGTGTGATATCTATCGGAATAACTTGGATACTATCGATCACAAAAGGATCACAGTCCTGTGCAGGGGTCATTTTGTAGAACAATAGGTGGTGGAGCTCATTAACATAACTCATTAGCATATGCTGCCCCCCCCCCACCAGCCAAAAGCAACTCGATGCAAGAAAAGAGAGCCCTGGGCGAGCAAGGCCTGCTTGGAATGGCTAGAGATCCAGCCAGCCCGAGCAGGCCTCACTCACCTGGGGCTCTTCTGGGCCGCTACCCGCCACCCAAAATCACATAAGAAGTGGAGAAAGGGTGGCGCAGGCTTCTCCAGGGGTTAATGCGGGCTGTGGGGGGCATAGCAAAGCCCCTGGTGGCTGGCTGGCTGCCCGCTCCTAATCCAGGGATTGTTATGCAGCTGCACCTACTATTCAATGAACAAGGTAGGTAGACAGGGAGGAAGAGGGGGAACCCTCAGAAAGGTTCAAGAGCTGTGCTTCTGTGAGCTCCTCCTGAATTCAAGGCCTGGTCTTATGTATGTGTGTACAAGTGCCATACAGTCTCAGCTAACTCATGGCAATCCCACAAGGTTTCCCAGTCCAAATGATTAAGAAGAGGTGGTCGGCTATTGCTTTTTGCAAAGTCTTCCCTGGTGGACTCCCACTGAAGTACCAACTCTGCTTAGCTTCTGACATCTGAACAGATCGGGCTACATAAGATACAAGGGGTAGCCAAACTGCAGCTCAGGAGCCACATGTGGCTCTTTCACACATATTGTGTGGCTCTTGAAGTCCCCACCGCCCTTTTGGCCAGCTTGGAGAAAGCATTTGTCTCTTTAAATTACTTCTCCAAGCCAAAGCAGCAGGCAGATTGGAGAATGCATTTAAAGTTAAAGTTGCTTTCTTTTACCTCTCCCTCCCTCCCTCCCTCCCTCCCTCCCTCCTTCTCCCCATCTATTTCCTCCCTCCCTTCCTGTCTTGTGGCTCTCAAACATCTGACATTTATTCTATGTGGCTCTTACATTAAGCAACTGTGGCCATCCATGAGCTATACTATCATATCCCAGTACAGTCTGTACTTTATATCAATCAGCCCATCACATTTTAACCCACCCATTGCCATTCTTCAAGGATCTCAGGGTCTGTTTTCCTCCTTTTCATCCTCCTGATAACATTTTGAGATATGTTATGCCAAAACAAAGCAAAGGTCACCCAATGAATTCTGGGTCTTCCCAGTCCTAGTCTGCAAAGCTAACCGCAGGGCTTTTTTTGTAGCAGGTATTCCTTTGCATATTAGGCCACCCACACCCTGATGCAGCCAATTCTCCTGGAGCTTACAGTAGGCCCTGTACGAAGAGCCCTGTAAGCTCCAGGAGGATTGGCTACATCAGGGGTGTGTGGCCTAATATCCAAAGGAGTTCCTGCTACAAAAAAAAAACCCTGGGGAAAAAAGCTCCTCAATAGAGTGAGAAGGACACCATGCAAAATCAAAAAGAAACAAGCCCTGTTGACTCTGAGGGGAAAGGATGCCATATTGAAAGTGCCATATTCAGAGTCCCACTATCAATTCTGAGGGGAAAGGGTGCCATATTGGCAGTGCCTCTATCAACTCTGAGGGGAAAGGGTGCCATATTGGGAGTGCCATAATCAACTCTGAGGGGAAAGGGTGCCATATTGGCAGTGCCTCTATCAACTCTGAGGGGAAAGGGTGCCATATTGGGAGCGCCATAATCAACTCTGAGGGGAAAGGGTGCCATATTGGCAGTGCCTCTATCAACTCTGAGGGGAAAGGGTGCCATATTGGGAGTGCCATAATCAACTCTGAGGGGAAAGGGTGCCATATTGGCAGTGCCTCTATCAACTCTGAGGGGAAAGGGTGCCATATTGGGAGCGCCATAATCAACTCTGAGGGGAAAGGGTGCCATATTGGGAATGTCATATTGGGAATGCCATAATCAACTCTGAGGGAAAAGGGTGTCATATTGGCAGTGCCTCTATTAACTCTGAGAGGAAAGGGAGCCATATTGGGACTGCCACTATCAACTCTGAGCGGAAAGGGTGCCATAGTGGGACTGTTACTTCTAAGAGCATCTCAGACAGCAGGAGGCACTCCAGACAAGGGGAGGCACATGTAACAGGCATTCTTGGAAGACCTTAAAGTACAAGGGGGGGGGGGGGACATATGCCGTCCCCAAGCCTAGCCGTCCGTCTCCGTCAGAGTTGTGCAGTTATTCTTCTCTGTGCGCCATCTGAGCCGCAGCAGGTTGGGACCCTTGGTGCTGCAGAGTCTTTGCAGATAAATAGTCACAGGGCATGATTATGATATTGATTCATGAGGTATTTTGCTCCTGTTTATCTTAAAGAAGACTATAATTACCACTGGGCCTCCCCGTTTGTGTCTTATGTAAGGAATTGGCTCTCGGAGTATTAACAAGCCAGCTGTTAGCTCTCCTTTAATATTTCCCTGTCTCCTGCACCATTAGACAGGGACTGCATCTTTAGTACCTACTCGATTTGTTAATTATTAGTAGGCCCTGTGTATGAGGGACTGTCCAATAGGAAAATTTCCCACTTGTGTTTGTTAATATTTATCATCAGGGATCTTTCTTTGCCATTTTTATGGATACCAATTAAAAAATGAGAGATGAAAAGGCAAAGTTTAAATGTACTTAAATGGGAGGTAGAGAATATTTCTAAGTGTGGATCTATGGTCCTACTGATCTGGGGGTAACTCTTAATAATTCTCTTGGGGGAGCAGCAAAGACCATTACTGGACATCAATGGATTTCTTTTGTTAGCTGGACATATCTGTTTTTGAATAAAGTTGGAGTCCAATAGCACCTTTAAGACCAACCAAGTTTTATTCAGATGTAAGCTTTCGCATGCATGCATACTTCCTCAGACAAAGGAATGGGGTACAGTGAGCAGAGTTACATATAGCTTGTGGGCAGTGGTTAAGCATGCAGAATGGTACAGAGTTATAATCCAATAGCAAAACAGTGAACTTAACAAATTGCAAGGACATTTGGTCCAATTGAAAGGACATTTGGTCTGGGTAGCATCTGCATGTCAGAACTGAAGAAGATGTGACAAGGCAATAAAAGCAGTCTGTTAATTGCTCTGTGGTTTCTTAAAGTCTGGGTTAAACTGAGAACTATTTTCTAGGTATGCTACCTGTTTAAAAAGTGAATTAGGTAACAAGAACACTTCTGAGAAAATATAACTCTGTACCATTTTGCAAGCTTAACCACTGCCCACCGGCTATATGTAACTCTGCTCACTGTACACCATTCCTTGTCTGATGAAGTCTGCATGCATACGAAAGCTTACAGTCTGAATAAAACTTTGCCAGTCTTAAAGGTCCTACTGGACTCCCACTTTGTTCTATTGCTTCAGACCAACATGGCTGCCCATCTGGATCTATCTGCTTTTGTTAGTGGACTCAGATCTGTCACTCTTCAAAGCTAATCATTGGACATTTTCCTGTCATCACTAGGGCTTCCAAGCTTCCGCCAAGGGTGGGCTATCCCCCAGTTTGGTGGGCCCCAACCTGTCATCATGGAGCAGGCTGCTGGGGGGATCCCGGCCCTCAAAAAGCCCCATCATCACACGATGTGCCCTGTGCAGTGACATCACCCAGAAGTGGTGTCAGCATGCTAGGCATGTCACACCAGACATGCTCTAGGATTCGCGGTAAAACTCTATGGCAGCAGCGGAGGGACTTGGCAACCTTAGTCACCACCACCCATCTAAAGTAGCCCATGCCAGGTGATAAGGCAGCTTTATGGAGTCCACAGAGAGGTGCCAGCTATGGCTTGGGAAATCCCTGGAGCCTTTTGTTGGGGTGGTGGTAATGCCTAGGATGGGAAGAATATCAGGAAAGGGGGAGAGGCCTTAGAGTTGACCTTCTGAAGTTGCTGTTTCCTCTGGGGAAACTGATCTCTGTAGTCTGGAGATCAGTCGTAATCCCAAGAGGACTCCTAGCCCCACCTGGAAGTTGGCAACCCTACTGAAAGGACAAAGAAACAAAGAGAAGCAAGCACAATTTCAAGTCATGCATCATTGAGGCAAAAAGAAGTGATCCCTTCCCTCTAATGGGAGAGAAGTTCTTGCTGATGGAACCCAGATGTCCTATAGACCTCATGCTCATCTACAACATGAATGGTCAGACCCAGGGCCTTTTTAGTAGCACAAACTCCACAAGCTTAAAGGGCTGTTATTACAGGGCCTACTGTAAGCTCTTACATGATTGGCTACATCAGGGATGTGTGGCCTAATATGCAAAGAAGTTCCTGCTACAAAAAAAGCCCTGTAGTTAGCTTGGGAGACTTGGATGGGGAAGACCCAGAGTTCATTGGGTGACCTTTGTTTCTTTTTGGCATAACATATTTCAAAATGTTGTCAAGAGGATGAAAGGGAGAAAAACAGACCCTGAGCTCCTTGAAGAATCAGTTATAATCAGGGATTTTATGTAGCAGGAGCTCCTTTACATATTAGGCCACACTCCCATGATGTAGCCAATCCTCCAAGAGCTTACAGAACTCTCAGTACAGGGCCTACTGTAAGCTCCAGAAGGATTGGCTACATCAGAGGGAGTGGCCTAATATGCAAAGGAGTTCCTGCTACAAAAAAAGGCCCTGAGTTATAATTCCAAGAGATCTCCAGTCCACAACCAAGTGGAGGCTTTCAACCTGAGGCTTAATACCCTTTGTTTTCTGCCAAAAAGATCCATGGTAAGGCTGCTTTCTGAATGCAAAGTCTGAAACCAGAGAGGCGAAACGGGACAAGGATAGCAACCAAGCTCCACCTTAAAAAATGCCGTGCCTCTTTTTTTTCCCACCAAAGGGAAGAAAGACACCATTTCCCTTCCCTTCTGCTCCAGGACAAAAGCTGTCTCAGTCGTTGGTGCCGCTTGGGATAAAGATGAAGAGCGTCAGCTTACGCAACGCTGAATGATGGAGAATATAATACAGGAACTCGGGAGGGACGTGTCTGACGCCAGGGAACGTGGGTCCCAGCTGGAGCAGTGAGAGAGCAGGCGTAGCAGAAGGGCTTATAAAGCAGCAAGAAAGGAGATGTTCACCTGCTCACCGCAGCTGGAGGCACAACATTAGGATCACTTCTACAGGGGTTGCCGGGGGATTAGGGAGCGCCATGGGGGAACCAGCTACATTCCACGTGGTGACTCGGAAATGAAAGGCGGAAATGAAATGTGCAGGAGCACATTCATTCAAAATAACAGGGAAGGAACCAGACCTTGAATTCAGCAGGAGCTCACAGGAGAGCAGCTCCTGTACCTTTCTGAGGGTTCCCGCTCCTCCTTCCCACCTACCTTGTCCATTGAATAGTAGGTGCAGCTGCATAACAATCCCTGGATTAGGAGAGCGGGCAGGCAGCCAGCCACCAGGAGCTTTGCCACACCTCCAGCAGCCCTCATTAACCCTTGGAGAAGCCCACGGCTGCCTTGCTAGCCTTTTGACTGTAGGGGGAGGGTGGCCAAGGAGAGCCATAGGTGAGGGAGGCCTGCTTGGGCTGCCTGGATCTCTAGCCAGCCCAAGCAGGCCTCTCTCACCTGGGGCTCTTCTTTCTTGCGTTGGGTTGCTTTTGGCTAGTGGGGGGTGGCATATACTAATGAGTTATGCTAATGAGTCCCACCACCTATTTTTCTACCAAATAACCCCTGGAAGGAACCAAACATGGAGTGTCAGGACTTGATAACTTCTGGCGAAGACAGCCAGGTTGCCCGCTTTGGTGGACAACCTCCTGTCCTCCTGCTCCTCGCCGCAGCCCTTTAGGTGGATAAATGGGAACTGGCCCAAGATTTCCCAATGCTTTTCATGGTTGAGGAAAAGTCTGAACAGCACTCCCTTCAGTTCTAGTCGAGCAATCTGCCCACTGGCTTCCAGGTGGGGTCTGGGGATCCCTTGGAATTATAGCTCCTCTCCAGACTACAGAGATTGGTTCCCTTGGAGAAAAAGGATGGTTCGGAGGGTGGACTCTACGGCATTGTACCCACTGAGGTCCCTGTCCTCTCCAGGCTCCATCCCCACATCTCCAGGTGTTTCTCAACCTGGATCTGGCCAACCTATCCACCATCTCCTGCCAGTGGTTTAGGGGGGACCTGACAACCCTACCACTACTTCACCCTGGCTCTTCATTGCCCAGTCTACACAGTCAGGGCCAGCCCTACCACAAGGTAAACTAGGCAGTTGCCTAGGGCAGTGGCCCTCTGGGGGTGTTGAATTGGGCACCCCCCCCCACACACACGTGGTTATCAGTGTGGGGGGGAGGGTGCCAGAAGTTAGCCTTGCCTAGGGTGCCAGATAGTCTAGGGCCAGCCCTGTACACAGCCAGCAGCAGAGGTTTAGAGCATGCTTTGATCCGTGTTTGAAACAGAGTTACTGTGGCTCCGGAAAACGGTGAGAGAAGAGGCTGACGAAGTATTGGACAAGCGAAACCGTGAGGATTCCTTTCTATATGGTTCCTTATTCTCTCCATTACAACATCACAAGTGGAACTATTAAGGACTCCACCCTACAGCACTTAGCTACGAATTACATTAAGGCTGTTTCCTATGTAGAAATTTCAGAGTGCACAAACTGTATTATTTTGTCTTATATTTGCACTAAATCAAATGCATGTACACACATTGAGAGTATGACTGTATTGTTGACTGGTGGTTTTTGTATATTTTCCATTTATTTATTGGTACCAGTTACTTAATCTGTACACAGTTAAAGCTTACTTCTTGTCCTGTAGCAGCCTTCATTGTCACCAACCAATACTCTCGTTGGCCTCCACGGGTTGCTGGAAACCCCTATGCACATGCAGCCTGGGCACATCTTCATGCATTACACAGAGCTCCATGACACATGAAGCTGCCTTATACAGAATCAGACCATCAATCCATGAAGGTCAGTATTGTCTATTCAGACTGGCAGCAGCTCTTCAAGGTCTCAGGCAGGGGTCTTTCACATCACTTCCTACCAGGTCCTTTGGACTGGAGATGCCAGAGATTGAACCTGGGACCTACTACATACCAAGCAGATATTTTACCCCTGAGCTCCTTAGAGAGACAGCCTCTTTCCCTTACTCACTGCTTGGCAAAGTCCTGCCTTCTTCTCAATCCTCCACATGCACTGATACTGGTTGAATTTCCCATGGCATATAAATATATGTGAGAAGGCACTCTATTGCTGCCATCACACATACTAAATAACAAGAACATAAGAACGTAAGAGAAGCCATGTTGGATCAGGCCAGTGGCCTATCCAGTCCAACACTCTGTGTCACAGAAGAACAGAAGAGAAGCCATGTTGGATCAGGCCAATGGCCCATCCAGTCCAACACTCTGTGTCACAGAAGAACATAAGAGAAGCCATGTTGGATCAGGCCAATGGCCCATCCAGTCCAACACTCTGTGTCATACAGTGGTCAAAAAACCCAGGTGCCATCAGGAGGTCCCTCAGTGGGGCCAGGACACTAGAAGTCCTCCCACTGTGCCCCCCTCCCCAAATAATGCGGTTTCAGGGCACTTTCCAAATGGATTTTACTGTGTGAATTGGCAACATCCAGTTGGAAAGTGCACTGAAAGTAGATCGAAACTGTATTATTTAGCATGTGCAATTGCAGTCTATATTATCATTCTTGAAGCTCTACAATGGACCAGAAGCTGATTCTCCCTTTTACAGCCATAATAGCCATGTGCTGGGGGGGAAAGGGTAGATGACTGGGGAAGGCAATGGCAAACCACCCCGTAAAAAGTCTGCCGTGAAAACATCGTGATGCGACGTCACCCCAGAGTCGGAAACAACTGGTGCTTGCACAGGGGACTACTTTGACCTTCATTTGCAGAAGTAGCCTTCTTCGCAAGCCACAGCCAGCCCCAAACATCTGGAATTAGAGCGAGAAAGGTTTTCTAAACAGAACTGTGGACTGACTTGAACCATGGCCCATTTCCTGTTTTTTGTTTGTAAAGAAGCTGGATAATTATTTCCAGGGCTATACAATGGCCAGCCATTCCCGATTCTCCGTTCTCCAGCCAACCTGGATAGAATCTGAGGTGCACACTCGAGATTCCCTTGAGTCCTCAACGGCCTTCAACAGACAAGTCCTAATGAAGCCAAGTTAAAAATCTGTAATAAATTAATGAGAATGTTCCTTTTAACGGCAATCATCCATTCACTCCATCTTAGAGCCCCTTTTAATTATTGTTACTAATGATAGAGTTTTTGGGTCAGCGCTTTCAAGAAGAAGCAGGCTGAAAACTTCTTTCTGTTTGCAGCCAAGCAGCCCGAGCTGAATCTGCATCGTCCACATCCAGAACAACTAATGTTCAGGGCTTTTTTTGAGCAGGAATGCACAGGAACGCAGTTCCAGCTGGCTTGGCATCAGAAGGTGTGGCGTAATATGTAAATGAATTACTGCTGGGGTTTTTCTACCAAAAACCCATGTGAAACAATGGTGATGCCAGAGGGTGTGGTTTAATATGCAAATGAGTTCCTGCTGGAATTTTCCTACCAAAAAAAGCCCTGCTAATATTACCTAGAAGTTCCGCTTCCTTTTAACAGCTGGGCAAGGACATTGCCTCATTGGGATGCAAAGAAGCTTCGTGATTAGGTTTATTTTGTGCTCACTCTTGCTTTTATCCTTTTCACTCGTCTTTGGAGAAAATAATTGGCTTACAACCCTGCTGGAATATCTCGCTGTCGCTTGCCTTGGCGCACTTTCTCCACCGATGGTCGTTCTTAATTGCCATCTTTCTTTGCATTCTCTGGTCAGCAGAATTTGACAGGTGCTTTTACCAAGACTTGATGTCATTTCATCCCCAAGAGCCAGGAAAGAAGAGGAAGAAGAAAAAGAGGAAGGAGGAGAAGGAGAAGAAGAGGAGGACGAGCAGAAGGAGAACAAGAGAAGAAGGAGAGGAGGAGAAGAGCAAGAAGTAGTAGTGGTGGTGGTGATTGGATTATATCCCACCCTTCACGCAGAGTCTCAGAGCACCTTACAATCTCCTTCCCTTCCTCTGCCCACAACAAACACTCTGTAAAACAGGGGGGGCTGAGAAAGTTCTGAGAGAAATGCCCTTGACAGAACAGCTCTGAGAGAACCATGACTGACCCAGGGTCATCTGGCTGCATGTGGAGGAGTGGGGAAGCAAACCTAATTCCCCAGATTAGAGTCTGCTGCTCTTAACCACTATGCCAAACAGGCTCTCCAAACCGACAAGAGGTTGAAAACATTCAAAATGCTACAGGATGGCAAGATCCTAGCAAAATGCTCCAATCAGCTCTAACAAAACTACAACTCTGGTCATTCACGCAGGCTAGTTCTGGTCACTGTGGACATTTGAACTGCCAGGCTGGTTTAGAACTTCAGATCATCTAGATCAGGGATGGCCTAACTTGCTTAACGTAAGAGCCAAATAGAATAAATGTCAGGTGTTTGAGAGTCGCAAGACATGAATGTGCTCGAGAATGCTTGAGAACCACAAGACAGGAAGGAAGGAAGGAAGGAAGGAAGGAAGGAAGGAAGGAAGGAAGGAAGGAAGGAAGGAAGGAAGGAAGGAAGGAAGGAAGGAAGGAAGGAAGGAAGGAAGGAAGGAAGGAAAATAGATGGGGGAAGGAAGAGGGAACTTTAAATGCGTTCTCCAAGCTGCTGGCCAACAGGATGGTGGGGGCTTTGAGAGCTACATGCAGCCTCCGAGCCACAGTTTGGCCACCACTGATCTAGATGCATCTATGCTGGTAGCCTGTCTCCAACAATTGCCTGTCTGATAAATGAAAATCTCACAAGTACAACATGACAGAGGTATTCATTTATCTTGAGACATATATTCCGCCCTCCCTGCGAGCATGCTCAAGATGGATCACAGTAGACAGGCCCAGGACCGACGGGTGGGAGTAAGCCAACTAGGTAGCCGTCTGGGGCACCAGAGGCCTAGGAGTGGTAAGAGGCACCCCCTCTCCTGCCGCATCTGGCACCGCTAAATTCCCGACCTTGCAGAGGCTTCAAAGCCTCCACGAGGTTGGGAAGAAAGTGGACGCGCTCAGAGCTGCCGGCTTTGAGTGCACTCACTCCTTGCCCCCCCACCTCCAAACTCCCCGCCCCCAACTTCACCGCTGCCATGCCCCCCCCCGCCCAGAGTCGGCAAAGTCAGGAGAGGCGGCGTGGCATTGAACGTGCTCAGAGCTAGTGGCTCTGAGTGCATCTTCTGTCTTCGACCTTCGGCGAGGTCGGAGGAAAATTCTAAAAAAAAAAAATTAATAGTTCACGAGAAGCACCTGTGTGTTTCTCCTTTGTTCCCCTCTTGAGAGTTCGGGCTGGATCTTTGTTGCCTCTGGCTAAAGGATTATTGACATAGCTGAGAAAGACCTAGGCCGTTTTCCCACTTACCTTACCCCGGAGCGACGTCCCTCTTCACCGCGCTGCATCTGCGCAGATTTCGCACAAACTGCTGCGCAGCACCAGGAAGAGCCGCGTAGTCCCAGGGCTTTTGCGTCGCAAATGTAAACCGCAAAAAAGCAGTTTACATTTGCGACGCAAAAGCCCCGGGACTACGCGGCTCTTCCTGGTGCTGCACAGCAGTTTGTGCGAAATCCACGCAGACGCAGCGCGGTGAAGAGGGACGTCGCTCCGGGGTAAGGTAAGTGGGAAAACGGCCCTAGTTTACAGAAGTCATGAAATATAATGGTCACTAGCTTCTTTATTTTTTTATTTATTGAAGTATATTAGCCTCCTTTCTCCCTTGTAGCCCTTGGCAGCGTGCAATATAGATGGTCTTCAGCGGAGACAGACAAGTTCGTAGAGGGTAAGCAGGGTTCGTTTTGCAGAAAAAGAGGTGCTGGAGCTCATTAGCACAACTCATTTGCATATGCTGCGCACTGCTGACATCACCGGAAGGTGTACTAAATTAGATCAGCTCAGCATCTTCCTTAAAATGCTTCTTGAATTATAATGAGCAGAATAAAACATTACTCCCAGCATACTTTTTAAATTACTTTCTCCTCTGTGGCTACAGTGGCATGATGAAGATTTCCATCCGTCTGTTTTATGTGTTTTGGTTATTTTCCCTTTTTTTGTTGGGAAAAATATTAGAATAGGAGTGTCAAACATGAGGCCCCGGGGGCCGAATCAGGCCCTCAGAGGGCTTCTATCAAGCCCCTGAGCAACTGGCTGTCGTCTGCTTCCTTCTCCTT
This sequence comes from Heteronotia binoei, assembly GCF_032191835.1. Taxonomy (NCBI): domain Eukaryota; kingdom Metazoa; phylum Chordata; class Lepidosauria; order Squamata; family Gekkonidae; genus Heteronotia; species Heteronotia binoei. The sequence continues at coordinate 107,266,942 of NC_083231.1, read as the reverse complement.
CTGCAGCATAGCTTGCTTTGCAAGGCTTGCTCAGTCACACAGGAGCCAAAGAGCAAAGTCTCTATTTTCTCCATTGGCTGAAACTCCTCCCTTGGGGAGGAAGGGGAGGGGAGGGAGAGCTTGCTTTGCCAGCTCTCTCAATTGCACAGCAGAGCTGCTGAGCCAAGCCTCTCTTCCTTCTAATGACTGAGGCACCTCCCTCTCCTGGTCCCCTGGGAAAGGAAGGAAAGAGGCAGAGCTTCCTTTGCCCAGTTCCCTGGATCTCATAGGAGAGATACACAGAAAGCACCTTTAAGACCAATGAGTGCTAATGTTTTAAGCATGCTTTATTTTAAGTTTATTTTAAAAGAATCTTTCATTGTGTTTGTGTCTTTTATAAAGTTTATATCTTTGCTACCTAATGGTACATAGCTACACATACGGCTTGGCCCAGCATGGCCTGGCCCAGCAAGGTCTCATTTATGTCAGATCCGACCCTCATAACAAATGAGTTTGACACCCCTGTATTAGAAAGTTTGTCAAATCTTAGAGTTCAGCAAAAATCTCACAGGGGGGGTTGAACAATAGAGACCAGAAACAAGTATTTTGGGGGAAGGGGTAAGGAAAAAAGAGCACAATCAAGTTTAGAGGTTCCGGAGCTCCACTTCAGTGAGCTCCTGCCCAAAATGAGGCCTGAGGGTAAGTCTATGGACAGCTATGGTAGCAACATGGAACCTCTAGGTCAGGGGTGTCAAACATGTGGCTCAGGGGCCAAATCAGGCCCCTCGAGGACTCCTATCAGGCCCCTGAGCAACTGGCTGTCATCTGCTTCCTTCTCTCTCTCTCTTGCTTCCTTCTGCGTCACAGCTTGCTTTGCAAGGCTTGCTCAATTGTACAGAAGCTACAGAGCAAAGCCTCTATTTTCTCCATTGGCTGAGGCTCCTCCCTTGGAGAGGAAACGGGGGAGGGATAGCTTGCTTTGCCAGGCTCTCTCAATTGCACAGCAGAGCTACTGAGTCAAGCCACTCTTCCTTCTGTTGGCCGAGGCTCTTCCGCCTCCTGGTCCCCTGGGGAAGAAAGGAATAAGCCAGAGCTTCTTTTGCCCAGTTCCCTGGATCCCATGGGAGAGATGCAAAGAAAGCACCTTTAAGAGTGCTAACATTTTAAGCATGTTTTAAGGGTTAAGGGTTTTTTTTATAAAAAATGTGTTTGTATCCTTTATAAATTTTATATCTCTGCTACCTAATCTTAAGTAGGTACACACATGGCCTGGCCCGACATGGCCCAGCCCAACAAGGTCTCATTTATGTCGGATCCGGCCCTCATAACAAATGAGTTTGACACCCCTGGTTTAGGTAGTGAAACTTCATACTTCTGAATAGCAGAAACTGGGCAAGGGGGCAAACAACATTAATCTCTGGGGCTGGCTTGAAAGTTTCTCAGAGGCAGCCATCTGTAGGAAACAGAATGCTGGACTAGACGGGTGTTGGCTTGATACAAAAGACAATGTTTTTGTTCTTCTCCTAAGAATTGCTGGCCCAGTTCAGAAGGTATGATGAAGGTATGCAGCATTGGCCCTAGAAGCTACCTGGATAAGAAACATCCTTGTCTAACAAGACCCACTCTGATTTTGCAGGACGAACAGGCTCTAAAGGTAATTAATGAATGACAATCAACAACCATTGAACGGTAGCAAAATGTACTCACAACCCTGCAGGGAAAGTTGGTGTTTCAATCTGCTCAAGCTTTGTGTCCACAGCTTCTGCCGTCAGATCAACTCTGGAGTTCCTTCTCTCCAGCTGTCTTTGTGTCACACTTTCCCTCCCCCCCCCCACACACCTCCCCAGCGCATGCCACATTTTTGTATCCTTTTAATTTTGGCAGCACATCAGAGGGTGGCTCTCAGCCTCCCATTGAAATGAAATAGTAATGATTTGAGCAGGCGCTGTTTGTATTATTCATTGCTCTTGGCAAAACAAACACCGATCTTATGATAATGCCACTGTTAAGATTTTGATAGCATAATGAAACCACCTCGATTTACGGCGGGCCCGGACTCCGCGGTAAGGTAATCTCTTTGTTGACAAGAGATGGCGCATCAAATATCGACTTGTCACTGACAAATTTTGTGTCGAGTTCTCCAGACTCCTCACCAGACACTCCGCACTGTTGTTATCAGCTACAGATTTACAGTCGGGGGGCTATTTGTGAAGGAAAAGTAGCTGATCTTTGAAATCCTAAATTTTCCTTAGTTGAAAGGGGGCGGACTCGTTTAGTTATTCTTTTGTGGCTCTTTAATGTACAGCCTGGCCCAGCACAAAGGCTCAGAATTGGTAGAAATCCATCCAGGTCACAATATTAAGACTACTTAGCAGGCAGGAAGTCAGAAGGGGAAAGTTAGATTAAACATTGAGCTGTCAAGGAAATTACAAGCGAGAAATATATTTTTATGAAAAGGATGGCAATTCAGCCAATGAGCGAAGGATGCTATCAATATTCTCATCTGAAAACAGTAGAAGTCCAAAGGATGAAAAGTGCTTGTTGGCCTTGTCATACGTATGCAGAGAGTATGGGCTAGGTTATACATTAAAATCCCACCCAAGAGAACGAAATGATTCCACCCCTTTTTTGCTGAGGAATATTTAGGATTTCAAAGAGCAGCCGCTTTGCAAATATCCATGCATGAATCTGTAGCTCTATACATGCCCGCGCCTGGCACCTGGTGGGAGCATGGGGGCAGAGACATGGCAGAATGCATGCTGAGTGCATTGTGATGTCACTTCCAGGAAAAGCCAGAAATGATGTCAGGTAGCTCTAGGAATTGCTGCACATCCTATATTTTTACCATAGAGTTTCAAGCGATTACTAGAGTTAGCTGATATCACTTCTGGGTTTCCCAGGGAATTGATGTCATGGTGCACATGGCACCAATGAACTCCCCACCACCACCACAATGTTCCTGTATGCTCCATGGTCCCACCAGTTACTAGGCATGGGCTGACAAGCCTAACAAGAATGAATATGAAATATTCTGCCAAGTTCAACTGTTTTGCCCAAGCTCATTCTAAATAAAGTCTAGAGAGCTCAGCTTTCCCATCGCTATCCAAGTTCTCAGAGACGGATTAGCATTTTGTTAGGGAACCAGTATGGTATAGTTGTTAGAATATCGAACCAAGGTTGGAGAGGCCCATTCCGACTCACCCTTGCCCTGAAGCTTCCAGAGTGATTGCGAGGCTAAAATGGAAGAGTAATAATTAAATGAAGCCTTGAAGGAAGGCTGGGCTTCCAAGGTACGGTTGCCAGGTGCCCCCTGGGGAATGGGGGGGGGGGGTTAGGTAGAGTTGCCAGATCCAGGTTGAGAAACACCTGGAGATTTGGGGGGGTGGAGCCAAAAGAGGACAGGGACCTCAGTGGGGTACAATACCGCTGAGTCCACCCTTTTCTCCAAGGGAACTGATCTCTATGGTCTGGAAATAATTTTCAATTTTGGGGGATCCCCAGGTCCTCCCTGGAGACTGGCATCCCTAATCCAAGGTGATATATAAGCATTTGGCAGTTTAAATTTTTGTCTGTGACACGTACATGAACAAACTAGTCATATTTTCAAAGTCATCCTACCATTTCCCCAAAAGGGACAAAATGGGGACAGCAATAGAGCAGGGATGGGCATCCCAAAAGAAGGACTGTTTCTGAGGAACAGGGAACAGTCAGAACATCTGAGTGATAAGGATTGTTCTTGGGAAAACAAATGGATGTGCAATGTGTTAACCCCTTTCCAACCACAAGTACCCATAAGCACAGAAAGCAGTTCTCCCAACCCAGCTGGCTGTTGCGAAAATCTAAGGAGAAGTCCTATTTATTTATTTATTTATTTTATTATATTTATTATGTTTATATCCTAGATGAGAAGACGGAGTTGATATACAGATTGGGCAGAGGGGGACAGGATTGAAAACAGGGTCGGAATAAGCCTTTGGTATGTCTCTTGCACACAAAGGCTCTGTCTGATCTGGTGAGTAACAGAGAAGTTGGGAATACACAGTCAAAGTCCTTCTGTCCTTCTTCCCAGCTCCCTCCTGTTTCCTCCCTCCTCTCACAAACACAATAATCTAGGCCACTAGTCTGGCCCACTTCTTTGACAACTGTTCTCATTTTCCCCTGCCACTTCTTCTTTCCACTTGAAGAATCAGAAAGAGAGAGAGAGAGAATTTTGCCAAAAATGGTCAGAAAACAAGATACAAACCTGAGGGGCTGAAATGGATTTCGAGTGCTCAAGAGAGGGCTCAAGAGAGGCCAAAGTAGCTCACAGGCACGGCTTTTTCTGTAGCAGGAACTCCCTTGCATGTTAGGCCACACACCCCTGATGTAGCCAATCCTCCAAGAGTTACAGGGCTCTTCGTACAGGGTCTACTGTATGCTCCAGGAGGCTTGGCTACATCAGGGGTGTGTGGCCTAATAGGCAAAGGAGTTCTTGCTTTCCTGGGGGCTGAGATGAATTTTATGTCCTGCAGGTTTCCCTTGGGAACGTTTTAAACCTCACCATGGAGTTCTCAGCCTGCTGCCCAGGAGTGCTTGAGTCAGATGAGGGGAAGATCACTGAAGGATCAGGTTCCCTGAATTCCAGGATGCTTTATAACAACTATAATGTTATACCCAGGCCTCAATTGGCTTGGTATCAGGGGGTGTGGCGTAATATGCAAATGAGTTCCTGCTGGGCTTTTTTGGAGAGGGAAAGCCCTGATTAAAACTATGCCAAAAAGAGAAGACAGATAGGCCCCTATGTATTTATGACTCACTTATGGGGTTTTATCACATAACATAAACACAAAACTTGGCTATTTCCCTGGAGACAGTTGGAATCTCATCTATTAAAAGTTTCTTCAAGCAGGCCTTATCCGTGGAAACTGTTGATCTTTCTAAGAGGGGAGAGATGATCTTTTCCCATAGTTCTTCACGAAAAGGACAATGGATAAAGACATGTCCCCACGATTCTACTTCACCTGCAGTGCAGGGGCAAAGTCTTTCTGCATAAAGGATCTTTTTACACTTCCCTTCTAGTATCATTGACGGCATTGCCACACATCTAGCCCGGGTAAATGCTCTCCTACAAGAACTAACAGATCAGCGGTCTGCTCCAGTACAAGGCAGCTTCATACGTTCTCCCCCAAATCGCCAAAAATTTCCCAACATGGACTCGAGCAACTGCACCACTTACCCTAGTGGTTATTGCTACCTCAGGGGAGGAGACCTGCACACCGACGGCTTCCCATTGGTACTCAGTTTGTCCTCACAGTGGCAAGCATGAAACCAACTTTACCTGGCCCCGGCTCATCCTTCATTCCTGTACAAACATCCCCAGCAAGCAAAGAAGCCACATGAACTTATGCAAATTCTGTCCAGAGGCGCCGAGACGTTAGCCTGGGAACCTGACATGTAAATTAATTTCTCCGCTCGTTTTACTTTAAAATCACGGTGAGCTGTACGCCGTTGCATATGCGGGCTATGACTTTATTTTTGTGTTACCTTTTGGGCAGGGTTTAAAGCAGGAATCCATGCAGAATAAATGCAGAAGAGAAGGGAGGGGGAGATGGCACATATGTTGTCAAGATCAGGACATTGGGTATGCTAAATAAAAACCTCGTGGGGATTGGTTATTCGCTTCCCCTCTTTGACTCGTACCTGGAGAACTAATGTATGCAGCAGCTACAACGAGGGAATTTGCACTGAAGATCACTGGTAGGGGAGGGGGGAATTCGCCTTGCCAGCGTTGCAGCCAGCCCTTCCAGGGACCCCACAGGCTGGCTGTGCATCTTGGGGACTTACCTTCTTCCCTATTGACCGAAGGAATGTTATACCTGATCCCGCCCCCCCAAAGGCAAGGAAGACAGTTAATTATAGCTTAAGCCTCATATGCAGAGTTAATGAATTTTAACATGCACCAATTAATAACTAATTGAGTTTTGTGTCTCTGCAGCAAATGGAAGTTTGGAGGGGGGGAGCTTTTTGGGAGGCATGGGTCTGAAGAGTCAGCTGCTTTCGTTGGAACGCACTTAGAAGACTGTAATATGCAGCTGGAATCTTTTCCTAAATTAGTAAAGATTCTCCCCCCCGCCCCAGTGAGCTATTGAGGAGAGGAAGAGCATTGCAAGAGGCGAGGGAGGACATGGGGAAGGTGCATTGCCCTCACAAGTCCTCTGACGACCTATGATTATTCCCTGAACATGATAGGGGAAGGACCATGGCTCAGTGGCAGAGCATCTGCTTGGCATGCAGAAGGTCCCAGGTTCAGTCTCCAGCATCTCCACTAAAAAAAGGACCAGGCAGTCAGTGATGCAAAAAGACCTCTGCCTCAGACCCTGGAGGGCCACTGCCGGGCCTCGGATTCAGCAGGAGCTCACAGGAGTGCAGCTCCTGAACCTTTCTGAGGGTTCCCCTCCTCCTCCCCCACCTTGCCCATTGAATAGTAGGTGCAGCTGCATCCCTGGATGAGCTCCACCACTTGTTTTTTCTACCAAGTGACTGCTGGCCGCTGCCAATCTGAGTAGACAATACAGACCCTGATGAATCAATGGTCTGGTTCAGTATAAGGCAGCCTCACGTGTTCACGGGGGCAACTTGCCCATCCATTATTGCTGCAAACATTTCAATAGTCTTGCTGTCAGACTTTGGAAGCATTTCCAAGCACGGCTTTTTAAAAAGAGCGACACACACACCCCCTCACAAAGCAGCCAAAATAAGCAGACTTTGCCCACCCACACTTTGTGATCTCACTGGGGCAATTTACTCACGGGAGTTGTTGAATGGAATCATCTTCTATATTTCAACCAGCTTTTTCAGGCAGGAACAGAAGAGGAAAGCAGCCTCTTCTGCTTTTCCTCCATCCCATAATCAGGTTCTAGCTAACCTTTTCCCCAGTCTGATGTAGTGGTTAAGTGTGCGGACTCTTATCTGGGATAACCGGGTTTGATTCCCCACTCCTCTACTTGCAGCTGCTGGAATGACCTTGGGTTAGCCATAGCTCTTGTGGGAGTTGTCCTTGAAAGGGTAGCTTCTGGAAGAGCTCTCTCAGCCCCACCCACCTCACAGGGTGTCTGTTGTGGAGGGAGAAAATATAGGAGATTGTAAGCCACTCTGAGACTCTGATTCAGAGAGAAGGGTGGGGTGTAAATCTGCAGTCTTATTCTTCAGTCCTCTTCCTATCCATTTTACTATAGAAATGACTTCTGAAGCGAATGTAAAACAGAGGAGCTCTGCACTCTCTGCCTTTACGGCAGCTTCATACACTTGTGGCTCTGCCTGCTTGCCCTACCCCCTGCTTTCTTGCTGCTGAGATTTAAAGGCACACAAACGTTCCAAAACACAAACAGTTGCAAGCATCTTCTAAGCCTGCCGAGGTGTGAAGGCACATGGTGGCTGTTGGGGAGGGACTTTCCCCCACCACCCATCTGACTGGTGGTGGGGAGAAGGCTGCAAAACCAGGGGATCCCCTGCTAAGACCTGGGGACAGGCAAGCCTAAAAGAGGAGACCAGAGGAAGTCCTTGCTTAGTGGCTCTAGCAGCCCTCAGAAGGGCCATTTCAATCAGTAAAAACATTCAGAGCTGATTGACTGAAACTTCCTTTCCCTCCCATCCTGATGAAGCCCTGATCTGAACTTGAACCCTGTGCAGCTTTTGAAGCTGTTTTGAAATGCTACAAATTTGGGGAAGGATATAGACAAGCTGGAACAGGTCCAAATGAGGGCAACAAAGATGGTGAGGGGTCTGGAGACCAAGTCCTATGAAGAAAGGTTGAGGGAGCTGGGTGTGTTTAGCCTGGAGAGGAGGTGGCTGAGAGGTGATATGCTTACCATCTTCAAGTACGTAAAGGGCTGTCATATTGAGGAAGGGATGGAATTGTTTTCTGTGGCCCCAGAAGGTAAGACCAGAAGGAATGAGTTGAAATTAAATCAGAAGAGTTTCCGGCTCAACATTAGGAAGAACTTCCTGACAGTCAGAGTGGTTCCTCAGTGGAACAGGCTTCCTTAGGAGGTGATGGGCTCTCCTTTCTTGGAGGTTTTCAAACAGAGGCTAGATGGCCATCTGACAGCACTGCTGAACCTGTGAATTTAGGGGGAGGTATTTGTGGATTTCTGTGTTGTGCAGGGGTTTGGACTAGATGGCCCTGGGGGTCCCTCTATGACTCTGTGATTCTAAATGCTGCACACAAGAAAAGGTAACACCATCTGCACACTGATTTTTTTTAAAAAAAAATTGAACAAAAGTTTGAGCTGTCACTCCCACACCAACAACAACAGCTCGAGCACTGTTAAGATCTCCCGGTGCCGACTTTTCCAGCAAGCTCTTGCCAATCAGCCTGTGGAATATCACGCAAGCCAAGAGGGAAGAGCTGAAAGCAGGATAGTGACAGTTTCACTGGATAATCATGTCAGAGGCACTGTAACTATTAAAGGCCCGCTCAGTCAAACATGGCGGGGTTTAGATCATCGAAATCCCTCGGCTGAAAGATGGCAAATGCCAGAAAGCAATGTGGAAGCCGAGCAAAAGGATAAAAAGGAGCAAGACAAACGTGCGCTGATCGGGGAGGCAATTTTGGAGACAGGTTCCCCTTCCCACACATGTGAGCTTCAGTGAGAAGTGTAGTTCTTCACATTGATGGGAGTGAGGGCAAACTGTGAAAAGCTTTTCTAATATTTCTAAGCCCAGGCTACCCCTGTCTCGTCAGATCTCAGGAGCTAAGCAGAGTCAGCCCTGGTCAGTACTTAGAAGGGAGACTGCCAAGGAATACCAGAGCCATGCTGTGGAAACAGCATATGGCAAACCACCTCTGTTGTCTCTTGTCTTGAAAATCCTACAGGATTGCAATAAGTCAGCTGTGACTTGACGGCAAAAGAGGAGGGCAAATAATTTCTGTCCCTGTAGGCAGGGCTTTTCTTGAGCAGGAATGCACAGGAACGCGGTTCCAGCTGGCATGGCATCAGGGGGGTTTCCCAGACACTCTAACAATTTGGGAAGGAAGCTCTAGAGTTTCCCTCTCAAATTGCTAGAGCAGCTGTGGAAACCATAGAGTTTTCCTGGAAGCTCCTAGAGTGGCCAGCGCATGATGTAGTCTTACTTACTATGGATGGATGCACAAGCAGCACTGGTGTCAGGATACTTTGAGGAAGTGTATATGCCAGAGTTCACAGACACTGACCCCTGCCCACACAACTTCTCTGCCATCTCCCTACAAGCCCTTTTCTCATCTGCTTACTTGCAAAAATTCCACAAACAGTGCTCCTGGCTACCTCGGTGGCCCAGCACCACTAAGATATAGTGTGCTGGTGGTACAAGCAATACTCCTTATGGCCCCAGATATGGGACTCCCAGCCACTCCCCATTGCCATTAAGGAAAGAGCACACAGGTGGCTGGGAGGAGTCATGAGCATGCAGTGAAGGGATTCCAGGCCAATGTGGGGTACGTGGGTAGGACCAGAATAGGAAGAAGCTTAGTGGAGGAGCTTCTGCTTTGAATGTGGAAGGTTCCAGTTTAGGCGTGGGGAAAGTTTCCAAGGTTCCAAGTTAGACATGGGGAAAGGGAGGGGTTGTGAGCATGCAGTGAAGGGATTCCTGGGCCAATGTGGGGTACATGGGTAGGAGCAGAATGGGAAAGAGCTTAGTGGAGGAGCTTCTGTTCTGAATGAAGAAGGTTCCAGGTTAGGCGTGGGGAAAGTTTCCATGGTTCCAAGTTAGACATGGGGAAAGGTGGGGTTGTGAGCACACAGTGGAGGGATGCCTGGGCCGATGTGGGGTAGGTGGGTGGGGGCAGAAAGGGAAGGAGCTGTGGCTCAGTTAAAGAGCTTCTGGTTTGAATGCAGAAGGTTCCGGGTTCAATCCCCAGCCTCTCCAATTAGAACCAGGCAGTAGTTCCCTGGAGTCACTGGCAGTCTGAGTAGACAATGCTCTGATGGACCCAAGGTCTAATTCAGTCGAAAGCAACTTCATGTGCATTCATGTGTGTTCAAGAAGAAGAAGAAGAAGAAGAAGAAGAAGATATTGGATTTCTATCCCGCCCTCCACTCCGAAGAGTCTCAGAGCGGCTCACAATCTCCTTTATCTTCCTCCCCCACAACAGACACCCTGTGAGGTGGGTGGGGCTGGAGAGGGCTCTCACAGAAGCTGCCCTTTCAAGGACAACCTCTGCCAGAGCTATGGCTGACCCAAGGCCATGCTAGCAGGTGGAAGTGGAGGAGTGGGGAATCAAACCGGTTCTCCCAGATAAGAGTCTGCGCACTTAACCACTACACCAAACTGGCTCTCAAGTGTGAGTCGGCAGAGGGGAGTACTGACCTTTCTCTACACAGGGCCCCTCAACGCAGGAAGAGGCCCTGTGTCCAGAGCTGTTGGGAAGACCATAACAAAATAATTTGTATGAATCACGTTGAGCACTGAAAGGTACTATCAAAACCGTGCTCCCGAAACATTTAAATATTATTGCATTGCATTTGAAGGGCCATTTTGAATGGGACAAACATTTTGTTGGATTGTGCTCTCAGTTCTAATCAGTGTTGTTGATAGGGGGTTGGATCCAACCAGCTTTTCTGGGAGTGAGATAGGAGGGATCCCCTTTGACCACCGGAAAGGCCACATTGGGGATCAGGAGACCTGCACAGACAAAAGCCACGACAGATGGAGGCTGTAATAAGGAAGGGACCTGAGTGAGACTGAGCGAAAAAATTGGCTGGGTCCAGTCTAGGGGACATGCTGATTAAATGGCTTTCAGAAAAAAATCACTATAAATGAATTCTAATAGCCTGTGATCTACACTTCTTTGTTTGTGCATGTTGTGTGTGTGTGTAAAGGCTGGCTTAGCCATTCACACGAATTAGGCAGCTACTTGGAGAAACCAGGGTTACTACACAGAAGCAAGCAATAGTCAACCACCTCACCTTGAAAATCCTACCAGGTTGCCATAATTTGACTGAGATTTGACAACACTTTCCCCCACTACCACCAGGGGGAGACACGATTGGATAGGAAACTCTAGAAACTAGAAGGGCTAAAAGTCTCTGAGGGAATGTTTAATCGAACCACAAGTCTTAGGATTCTTTACATGAAAATGCAACTGTTTAAGTGGTTTAAATATCCCAGCGACTGCTTGAATGGTTTGTTTTATGGCATATTCTGGCATTAATATTTTATTTAACTGTAAACTGCTTTGCAATTTTAAAGGGGCAAACAGAATTAAAATCAAATAAACAAAACTGAGGGTTAAAACGGGTAGAAAACCAAGATGAAGTTTTTTATAAGCGGCCACTTCAGACTTTTGCATGGACAGGCTTTTATGTAACTTGTAGGTCAGTCGCAAAATTCTCCCTAGTGGTGAAAATTCACCATAAGAAGGGAAACATACGAAAATTCACTCCCTAGTGAAAATTCGCCATAAAGAGGAAAACGTGCGAAAATTCAGCTCAGCCCTCAGTGCAGTTTTCAGCATCATAGCAATGGCTTTGTGTCAAGAAGTACGGTATGTTGTTATTTGAAGTCTGGGGCAGAGGGGAGAAAACTGGATCAATTTGATGGAAGTCAACCTGTGTTGAAAGCAACATGAGACTTTGGGCAAATGACATTGCTCGTGCTGTTACTACCCTGATATAAATATGCGCATGGACTATGACTTCCTGGTAACAAATGGGAAATGATAGGCCAGTGACAGGTAAGGTAGTTGAGCAGAAAGACAACTTTATCACCTACCTATGAGTTTGCTACCTGGGAACGTCCCCACCAATCACAGTCCGAGGGCAGTCATTAGTCGTTGCACATGGAAGCAATGAAGTTGTCGTGACAGGTAAATCATTCCCGGATTTTTATAATCTGAGATAAAATTTTCAAACATTTCCCCCCTAAGTTCTCCTGGTTTAAGGCTTTAATCTTTGATTATTTATTGTGCGGTTGTTTCGAAAAGCATGATGGGGAAGGCAATATACACCCCCAGGTACGGAGCCGTTAACGCTTGCGGAATCTAGTGTGACAATACTGTATTTTTTGGAGAGAACAAAATAAAATAAAGTCTTTTTAGCGGGTTTTGTATTCCAACAATGATCTCCTGCTTGCAAAGCTGACGAGACAGATAAAAAGCACAGACATTGTCCGATGTGTATTTCAGTTGCCTGCCCGTTCCATCGGTGGATAAATATTCTTTAGAAGTCGAATACAAGGAAGAGCACAAGAGATAAATTTCCCCTTCTCCCCAGCAATGCTTCAAATGCATCTTATTCAAAAGAACATATTTTCTAGTGTTCTCTGTGATTGCGAGAGACAGAAAGCTATGTTAAGTTTCTGCCACGATTAAATGTTGTTTCACGCTGTTACGCGCAAGATTTACCCTTTGCTCAGGACTGCCTCTAAACGCTGGAATTCAGATCAAATCCTGCCATTCCCGGAGTTAAGAACATTGCTCTAAACATTTTGGACAGCTGATTGAGAGATGCAGATGCAGTCTTGTCTGTTGGATAATCAAAGAGCACATAACGTTTTAAAACTCTGGCATCCTTCAGGCTGAAATTAACCGTGGTTCCCATTGCATCCTCAGTAGGGCCGTCTAGTATGCATTCATGAACGGCATGATTTAACTCTTTCCAGGACTTTTTTGGATAAAAAACCCAGCAGGGACTAACTTGCATGTTAGGCCACACCCCCTGACATCACCATTGTTTCACACAGGGCTTTTTGGGGGGTAGGAAAAGCCCAGCAGGAACTCATTTGCATAGTAGGTCACACACCCTGACATCACCATTGTTTCGCACAGGACTTTTTTGTGGGAAAAGTCCAGCAGGAACTCATTTGCATAGTAGGTCACACCCCCTGACATCCCCATTGTTTCACACAGGGCTTTTTGGTGGGAAAAGCCCAACAGGAACTCATTTGCATAGTAGGTCATACCCCCTGACATCACCATTTTTTCACACAGGGCTTTTTTGGTGGGAAAAGCCCAGCAGGAACACATTTGCATATTAGGCCACACCCCTGAATCCCCATTGTTTCGCACAGGGCTTTTTTGTGAGAAAAGCCTGGCAGGAACTCATTTGCATATTAGGCCACACACACCCTGGTGCCAAGCCAGTCAGAACTGCATTCCTGCTCAAAAAAAGCCCTGGCCCTTTCCAAAGGCTCAGGGAGGGAAAGCCACACAAGGGAGCCCAAACTCACCAGATCTTGGAAGCTCAGCAGGGTCAGTACTTGGATGGAGGACTATAAGCAAGCCTCTACAGAGAAAGCAATGGTAGGCCACCTCTGAGGCTCACTTGCCTTGAAAGCATCTTGGTGGGAATGCCCTAAACCAGTTGAGACTTGTATGTAGGGGCTCATGAGGGGATCCCCATAAAGCATCATCAAGTCCTTAACTATGCCCTCCAACTAGTACTATAATGCACAAGGTGCGCAAAGATGTGTCTTGCCAATATCTGGTACCTGGGACACTTCTATGCTTTTCATACACATATCTAGACTTCATGAATTCTGACGTTCCCAGCATTTGGGCTACACACACTTCAGTTGAGAGCTGCCTGTGTGCAAACATGTACCTACTGAAGACAGTGAACTATGGCCAGAATGTTAATTGTTTTTAACAACGGGCAAGAATTGCTTAGTTTTTATAATAAATGCAATCTTCCACGTATGATCCAAGTATTCTTGTGTGAGAAGATTCATGCAAAAGTCTCCTTCAGTTTAAGTACTATAACTCCTGTGTTGCTACGTAATTCCTGATGTGCAAAACGTTCCTGACCATCACAAATTTGTGCACATTTAATTGCAGTGAACTACCGAAGAATGTGCTACCATATTCCAATGATTCTAGCATTTTAACACAACAAAAAAATACAAACTAGTGACCAATTTACTAAGAAATTTATAGAAACCAGTCCAAATGTCCAAAACATATACATTCAAGTCCCAAAGTAGTGTGGTGACAAGCCAATCAATTAAGTACTTGTTTCTTTCCAGTCTTCATCAGACCTGGAACCAATATTCATTCAATTATATAGATTCTTTACATAATTTTTAAAAAAGGGAACGCAGAGCGTCTCCGACAGCAATTTCACATCGGCTATAGCTCAGTATGACTGAGACTGGAAAGAAACAAGTACTTAATCGATTGGCTTGTCACTACACTACTTTGGGATTTGAATGTACATGTTTTGGACATTTGGACTGGTTTCTATATATTTCTTAGTAAATTGGTCACTAGTTTGTATTTTTTTGTTGTGTTATCCTTTATAGTGACCTCTCTCGGTTTGTATTCCATTCTAGCATTTTAGCATAAATCTACTCCATAACAGGATAATTCAGATTTCTCCAGAATGAATTTAGAGCCTTGGAATAGTGTTGCCATCTACAGATACACCACAGCTGCTATAACTCTGTGTTGCAAAACATAAGAACATAAGAGAGGCCATGTTGGATCAGGCCAAGGCCTATCCAGTCCAACACTCTGTGTCACATAAGAACATAAGAGAAGCCATGTTGGATCAGGCCAATGGCCTATCCAGTCCAACACTCTGTGTCACACAGTGGCCAAAAAAAAAGAATACACACACACACACACACACACACTGTGGCTAATAGCCACTGATAGACCTCTGCTCCATATTTTTATCTAACTCCCTCTTGAAGCTGTCTATGCTTGTAGCCACCGCCACCTCCTGTGGCAGTGAATTCCACATGTTAATCACCCTTTGAGTGAAGAAGTACTTCCTTTTATCTGTTTTAACCTGACTGCTCAGCAATTTCATCGAATGCCCGTGAGTTCTTGTATTGTGAGAAAGGGAGAAAAGTACTTCTTTCTCCATCCCATGCATTATCTTGTAAACCTCTATCATGTCACCATGCAGTCGACGTTTCTCCAAGCTAAAGAGCCCAAGCGTTTTAACCTTTCTTCATAGGGAAAGTGTTCCAACCCTTTAATCATTCTAGTTGCCCTTTTCTGGACTTTTTCCAATGCTATAATATCCTTTTTGAGGTGTGGTGACCAAAATTGCACAGTATTCCAAACGAGACTGCACCATCGATTTATACAGGGGCATTATGATACTGGCTGATTTGTTTTCAATTCCCTTCCTAATAATTCCCAGCATGGCGTTGGCCTTTTTTTATTGCCCCAAAAGAAGGTTCCCCTATCCTTCATTATTCCCCTATCCTTCATTATTTTCTATGGAAGGAAGGCATTCTAAAAGGTGTGCTGTCCCTTTAAATGTGATGGCCAGAACTCCCTTGCAGTTCAGTCATGCTTGTCACACCCTTGCTCCTGGCTCCGCCCCCAATGTCTCCTGGCTTCACCCCCAAAGTCCCCAGATATTTCTTTAATTGGACTTGGCAACCCTAGGCCAGATATTGGAAGCTAAGCAGGGTCAACCCTGGTTTGGACTTGGATGCAGGGGTCATTTTGTAGAAAAAAGAGGTGGTAGGGCTCATTAGCATAACTCATTAGCATATGCTGCCGCCCCCACCCCCAGCCAAAAGCAACCCGATGCAAGAAAGGAGAGTCTTGGGTGAGAAAGGCCTGATTGCACTGGCTAAAGATCCAGCCAGACCAAGAAGGCCTTGCTCTCATGGGGCTCTCCTTGGACACCCCACCCCCAGCAAGCCACCTGCAGCCCAAAATCACATAAGAACTGGAGAAAGGATGGCGTGGGCTTCTCCAGGGGTTAATGAGGGCTGCTGGGGGTGTGGGCAAAGCTCCTGGCGGCTGGCTGCCCGCCTGCTCTCCTAATCCAGGGATTGTTATGCAGCTGCACTTACTATTCAATGGAGTAGGTGGGGAGAAGGAGGGGGAACCCTCAGAAAGGTTCAGAAGCTGCACTCCTGTGACTGCTGCTGAATCTGAGGTCGGAACTCCTTTGCATATTAGCCTACACTCTGCCTGATGTATCCAATCCTCCAAGAGTTTACAGGGCTCTTCGTACAGGGCCTACTGCAAGCTCTTAGAGGATTGGCTACATCAGGGGGGAGTAGCCTAATATGCAAAGGAGTTCCTGCTGCAAAAAAGGCCCTGGATGGGAAGTCCAATGTCGTGATGCAGAGGCAGGCAATGACAAACCACTTCTGAACATCTCTTGCCTTGAAAACACTTTGGGGTCGCCGGAAAACCCCATGCTGCTGATAACATCAGCTAATTTAGAAAGTTAATAGTGAGAGAAACTGTCCTATGGGACCAATCTACTCAGAAGTAAGTCTCATTTTATTCAAAGAGTTTTACCGCCGGAAATGTATTCTCACAATTATGGAAATTATATTATTCTGTTATATCGTTGTTTAAAATTATCCTCATCACTGTCAATGACGGACTTAACATTTGCCTTTTCAGTTGGACTTCAGAAATGGCCATCATTTACTAGAGCGAAAGCTCCTTAACTGTCTCATTTCAAGCGGCGGCACTAACAGTTATGATTCACGTGCTCTGCAGTGGAAACGCATCTTACGCATCATTTCATCCTGCTAAATTCTGTCACTAGATATTCTGTCACTAGATATTGCATGTATGATGTTGGTGTCTTAATGAAATCAAAGGCTTTGGATGTTCCCTGCAAACAGCGTCAGAGGAAGGTCAAGCAGACTCCTATACCGATTTCGCACACGGCTTACCCCGCGGTCACGTTCCTCTTCTCTGCGCAGCGTCCGTCGGATTTCCCACTATCTGCGCCGGAGTTACAGGAAGCGCCGTGGCTTCCGCGTAGCAAATGTAAACCACTAAAAGCCAGTTTAAGTTTGCTACGCAAAAGCCGCGGCACTTCCTGTAACTCCGGCGCAGATAGTGGGAAATCCAACGGACGCTGCGCAGAGAAGAGGAACGTGACCGCGGGGTAAGCTGGGTGCGAAATCGGTCCTAGTTTACTTCCGAGGCGTCTGAAGGACAGAGAGAGCTGAGCATATTCCTAGAAAATGCACAACCTTCCGATGCACAGATACATCATATATCTCCCTGTGGGGCTTGCAGATATATATAATCTGCCCTTCAGATATGATCTGGAAACTCTAAGAGAAAATGTAGGAGTCATTCATGTACCTGATGCCACTTCTTGCATTTTGGGCAAAATGGCCCTTAAGATGTATGGCCAAAGTACTATTCAAGTGATCCTGAACAGGCCTCAAATTCAGCAGGAGCTCACAGGAGCACAGCTCCTGAACTTTTTTGAGGGTTCCCCCTCTTTCTCCTCACCTACATTGTCTATTGAATAGTAGGTGTAGCTGCGTAATAAGCCCTGGATTAGGAGAGCAGGCAGCCAGAAACCAGGGGCTTTGCCATGCCCCTAGCAGCCTTCTCTCTGAATCAGAGTCCCAAAGCGGTTTACAATCTCCTTTATCTTCTTCCCCCACAGCAGACACCCTGTGACGTGGGTAGGGCTGAGACAGCTCTCCCAGAAGCTGCCCTTTCAAGGACAACTCTGGAGAGCTATGGCTGTCCCAAGGCCATTCCAGCAGGTGCAAGTGGAGGAGTGTGGAATCAAACCCGGTTCTCCCAGATAAGAGTCCGCGCACTTAGCCACTACACCAAACGGGACTCTCCAACAGTTTATACCCTGAAAATCTTGTTGATGCTTCTGGACTCAAATCTAGAATTTCCATTAGGATTGCCAAGTCCTCTTTTTCCCGGAGCGGGGGACTTTTGCTAGCATGCTTTGCATGCATGCGACACAATGACATCACCCAGAAGTGATGTCATTGCATCAGCGACATTGTACACAGCCACCCTACGTGTTTCCAGGAAAACTCTATACCTTTGTACCATGGAGTTTTCCCTCCCAAATTGCTAGAGCGTCTGGGAAAACCATAGAATCCGGGTGGACGTCATTGCGCTGGCGACGTAGGGGGAGGTTCCCCTTGCCGGCCCAATGTGGGCCGGTGGATTGGGAACCTCCCGGGTGGGGGAATCCCCATCCTGACCAGGGACTTGGCAGCCCTAACTTCCATTGCTGAGTACTTTGCTTTGCAGTCCAACAAGGGATGTCCACCATCATAAATGCCCACAAAAGCGAACCTCACACCGTTTTTTTCTGCTGAATGTCCCCAGCTGTCATTGCAGACCTTGAAGCAGGGGTGTCAAACATGCAGTTCGGGGGCTGAATCAGGCCCTCAGAGGGCTCCTATCAGGCCCCTGAGCAACTGGCTGTCATCTGCTTCCTTCTTCCTCTCTTGCTTCCTTCTGCATCACAGCTTGCTTTGCAAGGCTTGCTCAATTGCACAGGAGCTACAGAGCAAAACCTCAATTTTCTCCATTGGCTGAGGCTCCTCCCTTGGGGAAAAAGGGAGGAGGAATAGCTTGCTTTGCCAGGCTCTCTCAATTACACAGCAGAGCTACTGAGCCAAACCTCTCTTCCTTCTATTGACTGAGGCTCCCCGCCCCCCAGTCCCTGGGGAAGGAAGGAAAGAGCCAGAGGGTCCTTTGCCCACAAAGCTTTCCTTGTGTACCTAATCTTAAATAGGTACACACATGGCCCAGCCCGATATGCCTCAGCCCAACCTGTCATGGCCTGGCCCCTCAAGGTCTCATAACAAATCCAGCCTCATAACAAATGAGTTTGACACCCCTGCCTTAAAGGGAAGAAAGACAGGAAAGGAAGAAGCAAAGGGCCCAGAGAAAGGGGCGGGGGGGAGGAAATGGCCCAGAACAGTTAAGAGGGAATTTGGTAAGGAAAGGGTCAACTGAGTAAGCTCCAGTCGTCTTGCAGCTCTGCCTTCCCCCAGTCCTTCCCAGACCATTCAAACAAAAACCACTTACACATTTTCCCTTATATCTCCACAACAACAAGGGCTGGAGACATCCTCTTTTTAAAATAAAAGCTGGGGGTTTGGAGAGGGAGCCCTGCATATTGCTGAGGGGGCATTGCCCCTCTGAGTCCTCTGCAGCTGCAGGCCTACCTTCCCCGGATTATGAGGAGTAAGGGTGGTCTGGTGTCATTTATGCCATTTACAACAAAATCATAAGCACGGGAAACAGTATGGCAGATGCCGGTACCATCTCATTAGTTCTGCTTTTCAAAAGTTAAACTAAGACACATTTGGGGAATGATGAACGATGTCTTTCCCTGTGGTGCTCCCAAAACTCTGAAGTTCCACGGCGCTCATTAGATTCCTTGAAACCGTGAGCCATACAGTTCTGAGCAGTTTAGTCTCCCCGGCTCACGTCCTTCCCATCTTTCTGTCTGAACACTTCCAAACAAATGCACAAGCGAGGCTTTTCCCTAACAAGCCTTTTCATGATCAAACATCCATTGTTCCCGCTTTGATGTGTATCCCTTTAAAAATCCAAATTAACAATTAAAACATGGCTGTTTTTCAGCAAGCCTGAATTTCCACATTAACCTTTGTAAACATATTTCGGGGAGAGAGATTTGGAAAGCGAACTTGGGCACATAAAAAGGAATTTATGCATGGCTTTTCTCTTACAATATGCATGTTGGTATCAGAGGACAAGAGAGCCCTGTCTTTATTTTTGTAGACACTGCTGGGTTGGCTTTCGTTCGACTGCATTTTCACAAGCTGTTACAAATGCAGCTTTTCTGTTTTAATTTGTTACGAGTTTTTGCCTTCCTTCCGTCTCACTGAAAGGCAGCACGGGATCTGCATTTTCAATCGGCAGCTTGAAATGACAGGGAATCTTCTATTTCCTACTCTTAATTCCCAATTCCATTTCCTACTCTTAATTCCCAAGACCAGCCCCTGACCTTCGCCCCCATCAGATTCCGGTGCTTTTTCACAATCTTGCCCATTTTTCTTTTGCTGCCCCTTGTACACATGAACAAACGAAGCTGTCTTATACTGAATCAGATCCTTCTTTTAAATCATGTTTTTTTTTATTTCCCTTTAACATCTACAAATCATAAACCGTATATTAACAATCATATACAGTAAACATCGCTTGGCATTGTAGCATGACCCTTGGTCTAACAAAGTCAGCATTGTCTACTCAGACTGGCAGCAGCTCTCCAGGGTTTCAGGCAGGCCCAACATCTACTGCCAGATCATTCAACTGGAGACACCAGAAGTTGGACCTGAGCAGATGCTCTGCCACTGAGTCACAGTCCCTCTTCTATGTGTAGCTCTTTTCCAGAACAGTAGGCTTCTCAGCCTTCTCTTCCTTCATATTTATCCTTCATATTCACTGCCAGGGGAAGTTTTGGCAGCTACAAGCAGAGACAGCTTTAAGAGGGGATTGGATAAATATATCGAGCAGAAGTTTGTGAGTGGCTATTAGGCACAAGGTATAGATGGAACACTTTGTCCAGGGCAGAGATGCTCTGTATTCTTGGTGCTTGGGGGGCCACAGTGGGAGGTCTTCTGGAGTTCTGGCCCCTCTGGTGGACCTCCTGATGGCCCCTGGGTTTTGGGTACTGTGTGACACAGGGTGTTGGATTGGATGGGCCATTGGACTGATGCAACATGGTTTCTCTTAGGTTCTAAAGGAGAGGTCCATCAGTGGCTATTAGGTCACGAAGTATAGATGGAACACTGTGTCCGGGGTAGTGAAGCTCTGTCTTCTTGGTGTTTGGGGGGCAACAGTGGGAGGGCTCCTGGAGTTCTGGCCCCACTGGTGGATCTCCTGATGGCCCCTGGGTTTTGGCTACTGTGTGACACAGAGTGTTGCACTGGATAGGCCATTGACCTGATCGAACATGGAGCCTTTTATGTTCTTATCCTTTTTTTAAAAGCCTGATTTGTGAAGCTATGGGCATGGCATCATTGTTTTCATCCCCACTCAAAATGGAAATTTGTTATAGTCCAAATTTGAGTCCAGTATCCCCCTAGAGAGCAACAAGGTTTTTGGGGTATAAGCTTTCAAAAATCAAAACTCCCCCTGTCAGAACTGATGAAGGGAGCTAGTTGAAACCTTATACTGAAAAAACCTTGTTGGTCTCTAAGGAGCTACTGGACTCAAAGTGAGCTGCTCCACTGCAGAACTGTTACAGCTCTGAATACTAGGAGCATACTCTTTGTGTACAGTTATTACTCAAAGAGGCAGTCTCCTATTTAAAGGGGGGGATTAGTTTAAGGAAACAGAGTGAAAGGTGGGTAAATGGGATCTCCATCAACACATACCAGGATTTTTCAACTTTAAGAGGACTCTCAAATAAACCAGGCAGATGTTCAACCGAAAGGGTTTTTATTAAAAGAGAATAAAAGGATAAAGCAAGCATACAGGCACACTAAAAACACACACAAGGCTAAGTAAGAAGACATCAGAGAGGAGAAGGGAGAAAGCAATTTCAGGGAAGAGTATAACTACAAGTCTTGAAGAATGAGGTCCAAGGAGGCAGCTGCAAAATGACCAGCATTTCACGGAGGGAAGAAGAGAAGGCTCAACTGACTGAGGGTGTGATATTTTGGATCCAAGAACACATACACACTGCTATGAAGCAGGATGCCATAATTTATAGGGTAAAGTGATCCCTGGGGCAAGTTGACATATTCACTCCAGAAACAATAACTTGATGGGTTTTTGGAAAGTGGACAATGATTTGGGAGAAGTTTGATGGGTTTATCTGAGGTGGACTATAGGTGTGAATGGTGCTTGATGACCCTGTAAGTACCAGATGGGAAAAGCTACCAGGTTGGGTAAATAGTGTGAAGTGTTAAGTAGGGTAAATGGGTGAATGGAAGTGAGGCTGGGCATTGATGAGATTAATCCAAGGTGAGGGATTAGGTTCTTGAGAGACCCCTAGTCCTAAATTATGGGTCTCTCTTTAAGGTGGGGAGGAGGTTGCTAGCTATCCAGCTGCTCTTACTCATGCTTCTAAACAACATATCCAGGCTTGTCGCTAGCTGGCATCCATTTTGTGCCAGACAGTGCATTGCATTTATGAA
Source organism: Heteronotia binoei (assembly GCF_032191835.1). Classification (NCBI taxonomy): domain Eukaryota; kingdom Metazoa; phylum Chordata; class Lepidosauria; order Squamata; family Gekkonidae; genus Heteronotia; species Heteronotia binoei. Next base: position 107,245,129 of record NC_083231.1, on the reverse strand, counting down.
ATTTCAGATGATATCTTAGGAAGGGTATTTGTGTTTTTCTAGCTATAAACTGCCCCTCAGTGAGAGGAGGGGTCTGACTGCTGACACAGTGAGAACTTGTGCTATGTATAATCCTCTTGATACATGCAGTTGCCATTTTGTGTGAACAGGGGCAATACATATATTTTTACTATGCATGTACAGCCTTGGTTTACTTGATTGTGAACCCTGAAAAATTCATCAATCAGTTTGTGGATTCTGAAACTGTACACACATGGTAATAGATGCATTTCCCCAGACCACATAACATGAGACAATGCAACAGGATGATCTACATGCAGTTGGTATGTAGGGTTGCCAGCCATCCAAGTTGGGCCCTGGCGTTATCTTGGAATTACAACTGATGTTCAGACAATTGACTTCATTCCCTCTGGAGAAAATGGCTGCTTTGGAGGGTGACCTCTATGGCCATTATACCCTGCTGAGATTTCCCGCCCCCCAAACTAAAAGTATTAGCACTTTTATTAACTTAATTAACTAATTTTAAACCTAATCAGAATTTTTAATGCTTAAATGTAATTTTGTGTTTTTTGCTTTTTGTATAATTGAAATTTGTATGATGTTGTTAGCCGCCCTGAGCCTGCCTCGGCGGGGAGGGCGGGATACAAATAAAATTATCTATCTATCTATCTATCTATCTATCTATCTATCTATCTATCTATCTATCTATCTATCTATCTATCTATCTATCTATCTATCTATCAAACCCTGGCTTCTCCAACTCCACCCTTATAACTCCAGGAGTTTCCCAGGCAGAAACTTGCAACCCTCAGTTGGAAGGCTGCTGATACATATTGGACGAAGGAGGAGGAGGAGAAGAAGAAGAAGATTATGATGGTGATGTTGGATTTATATCCCGCTCTACACTCTGAAGGAGAAGGAGGAGGAGGAGAAGAAGAATATTATGATGATGATGTTGGATTTATATCCCACTCTACACTCTGAATCTGAGAGTCTCAGAGAGGCTCACAATCTCCTTTAACTTCCTCCCCCACAACAAACACAGGTACATGGGGCTGAGAGAGTTCTCCCAGAAGGTGCTCTTTCAAGGGCAACTCCTACGAGAGCTATGTCTGACCCAAGGCCATTCCAGCAGCTGCAAGTGGAGAAGTGGAGAATCAAACCCGGTTCTCCCAGACAGGAGTCTGCGTGCTTAACCACTATACCAAACTGGCTCTCTGATGTCTGAAAAGTGCTTTTGGGAGTAATTTGCTCCCATTCATCTTTTGCTGACTTTGCCTGTTTCCTCTCCTCTCTTTGTAATTTCTGCCACAGCAACAAAAAAATTAGGTTTGAATATCTTTTTGCTAATTAACGCACCTTGTACATAGTTGCGGCTGCTGGATTAATAATAATAATCATAATACAGGAGAGAACCACATGGAGCAGGTGTTCTTCATTTTAGCAATTCTCTGAAGAGTCAAGTTGAATACCAGGTTGTTAGTCCTTGGAGGGCTTTTTGCACACCTCCCTCTGAGCTAAGATTACTATCAGAGCCAGAGCTGTTGTGCTGGATTGGTTGACTTGGTGTCTCCTACTTGGTTCAACCTGTCACAATTAGAATGAGAACAGATAGTGGACCACCTCAACAAAATGGCCATTGTGGAGGGAGCAACCAATCACAAAATGGCTGCCATGGGTAACTCCTATTACTAACCTTGGGATGCTCCATGACATGCTTGGACGAGATTCCAAGTTAAGCATTCTGGTGTGATGAAGGCCAACATTTCCAAAAGCTCCTTGTAGATGCGGAAGTGATACTCTCTGGGTTTTCTGAAGCACCTCCTCTCATAGAGGAAAACCAAGACAAGTTCGTTGTTTTGGGGAAAAGATGCCAAGAAGAATATCTGTGGGTGCTGTAAAACCCTTGGGCAGCACGTTGGAGGACACTTGGCTAAAGTGTCAAAGATGGGGAAATCCAGGTACAAATCCTAACAAGCCATGAAGTTCACTGGACAACTTTGGGCACAATCCAGCACTCTGTCTCCTTTCCTAAACTACTTAATTGACGCGGCAGGAGGACAAAATGGAGGAAAGGGGAAACCTGAGAACCACTTCAAATGTCTCAGAGAATGGGCAGAATACAAATCAAATGGATAGATTGGACAAAAAAAATCCTCAAGCCCTTGTTTCAGTTTGAGTTTCAGAGAGTAGACATGACGGGCTGCAGTACGTGGGCTAGATTTAACTCCAGTAGCATCTTTGAGACCAACAAGATTGTCAGGGTTAGATTTTAGTCCTGTAGCCCCTAAGAGACTAAGATTTTGATGATGAGGATGAGGAGGAGGGGGGGGAGGAGGAGGAGTGCGGCTTTTTGTAGAAAAGGCCCTGCAGGAACTCATTTGCATATTTGGCCACACACCCTGACATCACCATTGTTTCACATAGGGCTTTTTTGTAGAAAAGGCCCAGTAGGAACTCATTCGTATATTAGGTCACATCCTCTGATGCCAAGGTAGCCGGAACTGTGTTCCGGTGCGTTCCTGCTCAAAAAAAGCCCCAATGATGGTATTTGTCAATGATGACATTTATACCCTGCCCTTCACTCTGAATCTCAGAGTGGCTTACAATCTCCTTTACCTTCCTCTCCCACAACAGACACCCTGGGAGGTAGGTGGGTCTGAGAGAGCTCTCCCAGAAGCTGCCCTTTCAAGGACAGCTCTGCGAGAACTATGGCTGACCCAAGGCCATTCCAGCAGCTACAAGTGGAGGAGTGGGGACTCAAACCTGGTTCTCCAAGTTAAGAGTCCACGCACTTAACCACTACACCAAACTGGAAGGGAGTGTTGACTCGCCAATAGCGCTTATACCCTGAAAATCTTGTTGGTGCTTGTGGACTCAAATCAAGATTTTCCATTTTTGTGTACTTTTGCTTCTCTGTCCAATGAGGGATGTCCCCCATCATCATAAATGCTCATTTCCAGACAGAACTCCAAACTCACCAAACTTTGGCTCAGCTCTCAGTTTCATCTGCGACAGAAGTTTCTGCCTCTGTTCACGGTCCGATTCAATTTCACAGTTGTTGAGCAAGTTCCGAAAGCCTCAGCGCATCTGTACATGAGCAAGAAGCTCAGTTGCACTCCAGGAGTAATGACTGTGTTATCGCCTTGTGGGCTCTCCGTCCAACACCCCTTACAATTCTATTATGAATCATCCCATTTACAAGATGGCCATAATTAGCTAGGAACGGTTGCAGTGCAGGTGTGCGCCATGCAGCAAATTTGCCATGTATTTAATTGGCTCCTTTATACGAGCAACGAACACATGGCATTTGGGTTATTGTGCTTCTTTAGAGGGTAATTTCCTCAAATGCTTTGTCTAAACATCGTTTTTATCCTCTTACGTATCTTCAGAGGTGGCATCTGCTGGAAAAGGTAGGAAATAGGAAAAGAACCTGATGGCTCCATCTCAGAAGAATGTAAGAAGAGCCCTGCTGCATCAGGCAAGTGGTCCATTGAGTCCAGTATCCTGTCTCACACAGTGGCCAACCAGTTCCTCTGGACAGCTACCCACAAGGCATGGAGGCCGAGGTCTTCCCCTGATAAAAAAACATAAGAAGAGCCCTGCTGGATCAGACCAGTGGTCCATCTCATCCAGCATCCTGTCTCACACAGTGGGCAACCGATTCCTCTGGATGGCCAACAACAGGACACAGAGACCACAGCCTTCCTCTGATAAGAACATAAGAAGAGCTCTGCTGGATCAGATCAATGGTCTCTCTAATCCAGCATCCTGTCTCACACAGTGGGCAATCAATTCCTCTGGATGGCCAACAACAGGCCATAGAGCAGGGGTGGGCAACCTTTTTTCTGCCAAAGGCCATATAGATATTTATAACATCATCCGCGGGCCATAAAAAATCATCAACTTAAAAAGTGCTCCGCCAAGGGAGAACGATTCAGGCCGGCAAAATTAATGCAAATAATTGTTTTTCTATTTGAAGTCATGTGGGGAGAGCCTGATCTGGCACACACACCCGGCCTGCTGCCCAAGGCAAATGCATAGGTCCAGGGCTTTTTTGCAGAAAAAGCCCAGCAGGAACTCATTAGCATATTAGACAACATTCCCTAATGTTAGCATATTAGGTCATACACTCATTAGCATATCAGGCCACACCATCTGGGATAATGAAGTGCAAACTGAACTGTGACAGTAACCTTTCCAGGCCCTGCAGCAATTCTGGCCGGCCGGCCAGCCAGCCAGGCCCCAGGGAGGCTGCCGCGCTGTACATCTGGGTCCTGTGATCCCTGCCTGGCCCTGGGGAGGCTGCTGCACAGTGCGGCTGGGCCCCATAATCCTCACTGGCCAGCCAGGCCTCAGAGAGACTGCCACATGGCTTGGTTTAGTCCAGCAATCCCTGAGGGCCACACCAAGTGACTTCGAGGGCCGTATACGGCCCTCGGGATGGAGGTTCCCCACCCCTGCCATAGAGGCTGAGGTCTTCCCCTGATAAGAACATAAGAAGAGCCCTGCTGGATCAGACCAATGGTCCATCCAGTCCAGCACCCTGTCTCACACAGTGGCCAACCAGTTCCTCTGGACAGTCAACAACAGGCCACAGAGGCCAAGGTTTCCCCCTGATAAGAACATAAGAAGAGCCCTGCTGGATCAAACCAATGGTTCATCTAGTCCAGCACCCTGTCTCACACAGTGGCCAACCAGTTCCTCTAGTAGAAAAGATTACAAATATCTATTTATCAAATGTCAATTTAGAGCCAAACCAGATGTGAAAACTTCTTGAGTCTGTTCAGCACAGGAGTCAAAGAATTATGATACCGAGCACAGTCAATAAATCTTCCAAGAAGTATATTGCAAAAAAGGTGAACTTACATTTACTCAAGTAGATCCGGTTCAAATTCAGGTTGAAGTCAAAAGAAGAGAAAGAAGCCTAATCCAAATAGTACTTTCCTTATCACCAGGGCTTCTTTTGTAGCAGGAACTCCTTTGCATATTAGCCCACCCCCACCCTGATGTAGCCCATCCTCCTGGAGCTTCCAGTAGGCCCTGTACTAAGAGCCCTGTAAGCTCCAGGAGGATTGGCTACATCAAGGGGGCGTGGCCTAATAAGCAAATTGTCCAGCATCACATGTGTGGGATTTTGAGGGCATTGTATCTATGGGAGAAACCTTCAGAGACATGCGTCTCCATCATGGAAGACCATGGAAAAGGAGTGAGAAGACAAAGGGAAAGAGGAGGGGTCAGAGGGCAGCTTCCTGGATAAGACAAAGAGAGGCATCCCATTCGAGGAGATTTAATTTAATTAATTTTTAGATTTATATCCCGCCCTATCCCGCAAGCAGGCTCAGGGCGACTCACAACAATAAAACAGAATTAAAACAATACCATAAAAACAGACATTACAAAACAGGAGCAGCACAGTAAACAGTCTTACAGACGTAGGTGGTACACATTTAGAAGGATGTAGCACCCCTCAATACCCAGGCATGCTGAGTTGCTCACTCCATCAACTTTATGCATGGCTTTTTTTTTTTACTTGTTTGCACATTAGGCCACCCGCCCCCCCCCCCCCCATGTAGCCAATCCTCCAAGAGCTTACAGTAGGCCCTGTACTAAGAGCCCTATAAGCTCTGGAGGGTAGGCTTCCCAATCCCCAGGTCCCAGCGGGGGATCCCCGGTTTTACAGGCTTCCCCCTGCCCCCAGACAGCTGGCTGGCTGCGGGAAACCCCACCCCCACAGTCACCATATACCTCTAGAGCTCCATCAGGTTTTGAAACCTGCGAACTGGTCCGTTTTTAAAATGTGTGCCTTTAAAGTTGAGCAGGAAACAGGAATCCAGAGGTTTCTTTTTTTTCTTTTTTTCTTTTTTTTTGCAGGAACGCAGAGGAACGCAGTTCTGTGTGGCTTGGCATCAGGGGGTGTGGCCCAATATGCAAATGAATTCCTGCTGGCCTTTTATTTAAAAAGTCCTATGTGAAACAATGGTGATGTCAGTGGGTGTGGCCTAATATGAAAATTAGTCCCTGCTGGACTTTTTCTACAAAAAAAGTCCTTGAGGAAGCGCTTCATGGGGAAGGGTCAGCAGCAGTTTCGTCAGACCACAGACCCTCGGTTTCTTTAGCTTTCATTTTCAGAGCAAGTAAAGTTGTGGAGGAACCAGACCCAGTAAGTGTGGGTGTAAGAGAGAGAAAGAGAGGGAGGGGGCAGGGGATTCCCCGGTTTGGAGGCCCTCCCCCCACTTTAGAAAGCTTTAGAAAGTGGTGGGGGAGGGAAATGTCTACTGGGCACTCCCTATGAGAATGATTCCCATATGGGGAATTGATCCATGGGTATCTGGGGCTCTGGGGTGGTGGTGTTCTTTGAGGTAGAGGGACCATATTTGCAGCATAGCATCTGATGCCTTTCCTCAAAACACCCTCCATGTTTCAAAAGGATTGGACCAGGGGGGGCAATTCTATGAGCCCCCCAAAAGGTGCCCCTATCCTTCATTATTTCTAATGGAGGCAAGGCATTGAAAAGGTATGCAGTCCCTTTCAATGTGATGGCCAGAACTCCCTTTGGAGTTCAATTGTACTTGTTCCAACCTTGCTCATGACTCCACCCCCAATGTCTCCTGGCTTCACCTCCAAAGTCCCCAGATATTTCTTGAATTGGACTTGGCAACCCTACTTGAAGGATGGGCTACATCAGGGGTGTGTGGCCTGATATGCAAAGGCGTTCCTGCTACAGAAAAAGCCCTGCCTTCATGGACAAACGCCATGTGCGATGGGGCTGCAGTGAAGAGAAAACTGGGCATACTGAGCAAAAATAAATAAATCCAAGTTCAGACATTTCGGGAGATTTCCAAGTGGAGTCTAAGAAGGGCACAGTTTGGCAACAGGAGGGAGATCAGGGGTGGGTGGGGGGGTATAATGCCATATTCTCCAGGGGAAGTGATCTCTGTACTCTGGAGATCAGCTGCAAGATACAAATGTTTTCGATAAAATAAATACAAAATATTTTAAAACCACTTGCTTATTGTTTGAGAAAGACGTTTGCATCCGCTGTATGACTGCAGCGGAGGGAAAGGAGAGAACTCCCTGAAGACATCCTTCTAGTAATAGGAAAACAATTTAAATTTGCTAATCACATCCTCACTTTAAAAACCATTTATCCATTTCAAGCTCTTCAGTTTGCTGACAGCTCTGTTTTACTTACGTTTGATGCTTTTAGCCATTTCCAGAGATACTTAAACTGGCTGCCAATGGGCTTGCAATCCCCCCCCCCCTTCCTTGCTTGGAGCGTGATTGTATGCTAGACATCAGTCCGGCTGAGCTGGCATTGCCACAATGGCACGGGGTTCTCTTGGGCACGAGGACATTGCACTGGCTCTGCTGGGCTTCCAAAACTGCCTCCCATCTTCAGTTTCTACTGCAGAGATGATCTGGGACTTTGATTCTGTTCTTCTGGGCTTCTATTGCCAGTGCCCTAGGAAATTGCCTAGCTTGTCTAGTAGCAGGGCCAGCCCTGAAAGTGCGAACAGAGTAATGGCAGTACAGGATTCCAACTCTCCATCAATGAGTATGAGTATTCATTATTGCCCTTGTCTAACAACTGCATGTTTGAGGACCCCTGGACTACAGTTTGGTGTAGTGGTTAAGTGTGCGGACTCTTATCTGGGAGAACCGGGTTTGATTCCCCACTCCTCCACTTGCACCTGCTTGCATGGCCTTGGGTCAGCCATAGCCCTGGCAGAGGTTGTCCTTGAAAGGGCAGCTGCTCTGAGAGCCCTCTCTAGCCCCACCCACCTCACAGAGTGTCTGTTGTGGGGGAGGAAGGTAAAGGAGATTGTGAGATTGTGAGCCGCTCTGAGACTCTTCGGAGTGGAGAGCGGGATATAAATCCAATATCTTCTTCTTCTTCTTTTCTCTCTGACGTGCTCATTTTCTATCTGCAGGGAGTTTTTCTTCCCCTAAAGGATCTCTTCTGTAAAGAGAATGGCCAGTCCTGGCTTTCCTCAATATCCTTGGATTGGCAGGTGCTTCCAAAGAACCCAGCAAGCGTCACCGTTGTGTCTGGAGGGAGCAGTCATTCAGAAACATAGCAGGACATAGACAAGCTGGAACGGGTCCAGAGGAAGGCAACAAAGATGGTGAGGAGTTTGGAGACCAAGTCCTATGAAGAAAGGTTGAAGGAGCTGGGCATGTTTAGCCTGGAGAGGAGGCAACTGAGAAGTGATAGGATCACCATCTTCAAGTACTTGAAGGACTGTCATCTAGAGGATGGTGTGGAATTGTTTTCTGTGGCCCCAGAAGGTAGAACCAGAACCAATGGGTTGAAATTAAATCAAAAGAGTTTCTAGCTCAACATTAGGAAGAACTTTCTGACCATTAGATGGGTTCCTCAGTGGAACAGGCTTCCTCGGGAGGTGGTGGGCTCTCCTTCTTTGGAGGTTGTTAAATGTAGGCTGGATGGCCATCTGACAGTAATGAAGATCCTGTGAATTTAGGGGGAGGTGTTTGTGAGTTTCCTGCATTGTGCAGGGGGTTGGACTAGATGACCCTGGAGGTCCCTTCCAACTCTATTATTCTATGATTCCACATTTGCCTTGTCATTAGCATTAGAAACATAGCAGGGCATTTTGTGATCAGCCCCAATGCCTATAGCTGCCATTGTAGGAATGGTCCACTTCATGTTCCCAACTCTGGCTTGGGCAATCCAAGGAGAGCTGGGGATAGAGTGGGGGGGGGGGCAGAATTATAGTCTGGGGAGGAGAGGGACGTCAACAGGTTATAATGCCATAGAGACCACCTTCAAAGCAGCCATTTTCTCCCTGTAGTCCAACTGATCCAAATAGTTTGTAGATCAGCCATAGTTCTGAGAAATCTCCAGGCCCCACCTGGAAGTTGAAGAGAAGTTGGCCCCACCTGGAGGTTGCCAGCTGTGTGCTCTTGGAAAGGCCTTGCGGGCAGACTGAACTGGCAGCTGGTTGTGGTGTATGCAGTTAGGTCTTGACTTTCCACTGACCTTTAATCTTTGCATGTTCCAAATGTTTGTACGGCCATTGTAAATGGACAGAGCGATTAGCAATGAAAGAAGAAACATCACAGGCTGGACCAGAAAGTTCAGTTGCCCAATGCAAACAAGGCAAACGAAATGAACCAAAGAGCACAGTTCTCTCTTCCACATCTTGGAACCTTCTCGACATCTTGAAAGTTTTGCAATAACGTTAACTTCAGTGGCTTATACATTTCTGTAACCCTATTTAAGCGATCTGTCTTCAATGGTCTAATGGCAGCCTCATTCATGTTCATGTGCTCAAGCCCTAAGTCACTCAGAAGGTCAGAGAACCCTGGAGATAAGGCAAGGATGTTTTACAGCTAGTCCAAATGCAAGATCTTGCTTTGCAAGTGGTAAAGAGCGGCAGACTCTAATCTGGAGAACTGGGTTGGATTCCCCACTCCTCCACATGCAGCCAGCTGGATGACCTTGGGTCAGTCATGGTTTTCTCAGAGCTGTTCTCTCTAGAGCAGTTCTCTTGGAGCTCTCTTAGACCCAACTACCTCACAGGGTGTCTGTTGTGGGGAGATAAAGGGAAAGGAGATTATAAACCACTCTGAGAGTCCGAGTGAAGGGTGGGGTATAAATCCAATCTTCTCCTCCTCCTCCTCTTCCTCCTCCTCTTCGTCCCCCAAAATCTATAGATATTTCCCAACCCAGAGCTGACAACCTTAGATAAATATGATAGTTCTAAGCAGAAGCCCAGCAGGAACTCATTTGCACATTAGGCCACACCCCCTGACATCACCACTGTTTCAGACAGGGCATTTTTGTAGAAAACGCCCAGCAGGAATTTATTTGCATATTAGTCCACGCCCCCTGTCACTAAGCCAGTCGGAACTGCATTCCTGTGCGTTCCTGCTCAAAAAAAGCCCTGGTTCTAAGCTGTGATACTTTTTTTTCCTAGCTGATATGGGAAGAAAATCACATTTCCTCAGAGATAGGATGTTGCAGTTTGTTACAGGAGAAATGAAATTTTCCTATACCAGACGTACTGGGTGGGGAAAAGCTGTTTGGATCCTCTGCAACTGAGTAACAACTGTTCATTTCGTCGTGAGCGATAAAACGACTCCATGCAAAGGCTCTGAATAGCTATTGAAAGTTTTGATTTTAAATCATATACACATTTTAGAAGCCTGTACCCGGAGTACAGATATTAGAGCCGTAACATCACGATCCGCACTCTTTTGATGACTTTTCGTTGAAGTTGTCCTAATGACTTTTTTTTTACAAAATAATTTGCAACTTTTTGGGGGGGGGGGGGTTATATTGTTGAAAATTAACACACCACAGTGTAGTTACAATTTCCAATAAAAAAAAATAAAAGGCGCCACTATTATAATGAGATGTTCATGCATGGTGGCGCTGGAATATAAACTCCATTTTTATTGTATATGTTAGCCATGGTAAATGAAGTGAGGCCCGGGCAAAATTCATTATATACAAGCTCTTTTGCCGCGGCTCCCAAATAACAGGCCTTAAACATTTCCATCAGAAAATCTATTTCCTTGCATTGCTAACAGCCGTTAACCAGGGATGAATGATCACTCTGCGGAGACGGTGGAACCTGAGGGTAATTCAGCAGCAATGCTAACATTTGCAAAGGTAAGGCAATTAAAGCTTGTTTGTGTTCCTGTTAGGAGACGAGTGGGTAAAGGCACTCAGCTGTATCCCCAGACAATGTGAAGGAGTCTGGGTAACTCCAGCGGCTGTCTCCACTGAATCAGCTGATAGACCTCGGGTTGCCAACTTCAGGTTGGAGACTGGAGAAGGCAGGGTTTGGGGGGGGGCAATGCTCCCTCTAAGCTGTGGAGTCTTGTGGGCAAAAATTCTACTTCCTGAGCTTCTGGCATTAAAGTTGTGAGCTTCTGCATAAATTAGTTTGCTCTGAGGCCCCTTACCAAAGACAAAAATGTGTGAGCCGGAGGTGAAAAAGCAATGAGGTAGCTCATTCTAACTCAGCTGAGAGTGAACACGGGGGAAGGGGTGTGTTAACCGGGTATAACACTGTTAGGGTTGCTAGGTCTTACCTGGCTCCCGGTGGGAGGCATCTGAAATGACAACATTGCACCAGGCACATCGCATGGGGAGGCTCTAGCAATTTGGGTACTCTATGGTGCCATAGAGTTTTTACCCAAATTGCTAGAGTTTCCCCCGTGCAGCATGCCCAGCGGGATGACGTCATCCACTCGGAGATCGGCAACTCTAGGATCCAGCAGCAAACCGGGACCTGCTGTGTGTCAGAAAGTGCTTCCTTTCAAGGAATGAAGTACTATTTTCTTGTCTGGGTAGATCAGGAATCATTTAAGCATCGCCACAGCTGTGTAGGCAGCCCCTGCAGAGCTAAAGTGCATGAGGCAATCACATGCCTGGGGCCCAGTCTTCCAGTGGAATCCGTAGTATTCCCTTTCATTTGTAGGTCAGGCTTATGGTTCTCACTGTCACTGCTATGAGGGTCATCCAGGAGAGACAGGTGTGCTCCAAACAACATCCATTTAGTAACAAAGAGATACAGGAATGGGAGCAACCAGTTCCAGCCAAAGGGAGCTCATCCAATCTATACCTCTAGCCAGGGGTGGAATTCCAGCAGGAACTTCTTTGCATATTAGGCCACACACCCCCCCCGATGTAGCCGATTCTCCAAGAGCTTACAAGGCTCTTTTTTGTAAGCTCTTGGAGGATTGGCTACATCAGGGGTGTGTGGCCTAATATGCAAAGGAGCTCCTGCTAGAATTCCACCCTTGCCTCCAGCTAACAAACTAAACTAAGTAGGTGTCGGCTCTGGGGCTATCCTCAATTCAAGCCAGCCTCCAGGTTTCAAAGAAGGTTGACTTTATGTATAGACAGAAAACAGTAGTAGGACAATTCTGTGTCAGATCTGGTTCACCTGGGGAGCGACCAGATCTTTATACCCTTCTGAGGGTCATTACTGAGCCCGCCAAATGTAACAGCACAAAGCCCGCGCAGAGTAATACAAATTAGTTCACAGCAAACTCTCTCCTCCCAGAAAATGAGCAATTCAAGCTGTCTCTGGAACATGAGAAGTCAGCTTCGAGACGCCAGCTTATCTCCTTCACAGGGCAGAAACGGATACTTATGAACATTGCACGGAAATAGCAATGCAGGTACAATCCACTCTCCCCCCGTATTCCCAGAACAAGGATGCAAGCCAGCATGCAGGAATTTAAAAAAAAAAAATGTCAAGCGCTGTTGACAGTAGGCTCTCTGCCCCATGAGATTAAACCAACTCACACATTAGGGTTGCCAAGTCCAATTCAAGAAATATCTGGGGACTTTGGGGGTGGAGCCAGAAAACTTTGGGGGTGGAGCCAGGAGACATCGGGGCGGAGCCAGGGACAAGGGTGTGACAAGCATAATTGAACTCCAAGGGAGTTCTGGCCATCACATTTAAAGGGACCGCACACCATTTTAAATGTCTTCTTTCCATAGGAAATAATGAAGGATAGGGGCACCTTCTTTTGGGGCTCACAGAATTGGACCCCATGGTCCAATCATTTTGAAACTTGGGGGATACTTTGGGGAGAGTCACTAGATATTATACTGAACATTTGGTGCCTCTACCTCAAAAAACAGCGCCCCCAGAGCCCCCGAAACCTCCAGATCAATTCCCCATTATACCCTATGAGAATTGATCTCCACATAGAGAATACTGAAGTACACAGCAGACCCCCCCCCCCCCATTTCTGGCAACACTGAAGGGGGATCAGCCTCTCTACTCATGAGTTGCTGCCAACTTCTTCAAAGTAACACAGACACCCCATCCCAAGAGGAAGCCTTTCAATCAGCGACTGAAGCCTCTGGAGGTAGAAACGCACATGGTCCTCTGGGGGCGGAGCTCCCGCCCCCCTCCGCCGGCCACACTCCCCGAGGAGACGTCTGTGGCAGCCGGAGAGGACGCAAGGACTACGAGTCCCAGCATGCACCTCGCGAAGGGAAGCCGGAGTGGAGTGAATAGCAGGCCAGCGGTGGGCGGGTCTTTGTGACCCGGAGGAAGGGAGAAGCCTAAAGCCTGCGAGGGAGGAAGGCAGGCAGGGAAGGAGACACTGCGCCGTCCCCCCCCCCCGCTTCCACATTTTTGGAGAGTGGGGGATGAGGCTGCTAATCCAGGGGTCCCCCAGCACGGCGGGGGGGGGTTGGGAAGCCTATCACACATATATCAAGGGGAGGGGTTGGGATGCCAGCTTTTGGGTAGGGCCTAGAGATTCCCCAGAATTACACCTCATCTCTAGACTACAGAGATCAGTTCCCCTGAGGAAAATGGATGTGTGGGAGGGTGATCTCTGTGGTGGCATTGTACCCCGCTGAACTCCCTGTGCCCCATCCCCAAATCTCCAGGGGTTTCTCAACCTGGAGCTGGCAACCCTACCCTGAATGCCTTGCTGGAGGATTGGGGGGACCTGGCAACCCTAGGAGGGAAGAAGACTAATAATTATTATTGTATGGCAGTGTGTGTGATATAGCCAGGAGATCCTAAGATTGTCTGGCAGCTAGAAGTGCTAACCCTTTTAGTGTTATGCACCACTAGATGGCAAACTAGACCTGTTTTCAAGGCAAGAGACATTTCAGAGTTAGTTTTCTATTGCCTGCCTCTGCATCATGCCCCTGGTATTCCTGGGAGGTCACCCTTCCAAATACTAGCCAGGGGTGACCCTGCTTAGCATCTTAGATCTGACAAGAATTTGTTGCCATCAGATTTGCTGTCTTTAAGTGGCTATGATCCAGCATCCAACTAGGCATGCTGGAGTAAATCTGTAGGGCCCATAAATCAATTAATTTAACAATTAATCCCAGGGGAAGCTTGCACACCTGAGCTCATCTCTTAGATCTTCAACAGCAGCTCTGGGATTGTGCTCCCTTCGACCCTCTTTCCAGTAGAAAAAGCCCAGCAGAAACTCATTTAAATATTAGGCCACACCCCCTGATATCACTATTGTTTCACACAGGTTTTTTGTATAAAAAGTTCAGCAGGAACTCATTTGCATTTTAGGCCACACATCCCTGACATCACCATTGTTTCACACCGGGGGGGGGGGTTGTATAAAAAGCCCAGCAGGAACTCATTTGCGTATTAATCCCTGGCATCACCATTGTTTCATACAGGGCTTTTTTTTATATATATAGAAAGCCCAGCAGGAACTCATTTGCGTATTAGGCCACACATCCTAACATCACCATTGTTTCACATAGGGCTTTTTTGTATTAGAAAACCCAGCAGGAACTCATTTGCGTATTAGGCCACACCCCCTGGCATCACCATTGTTTTGCACAGGACTTTTTTGGCAGGAGAAGCCCAGCAGGAACTCATTTGCATATTAGCCCACACCTCCTGACACCAAGCCAGCTGGAACTGCGTTCCTTTGCGTTCCTGCTCAAAGAAAGCCCTAGAGACAATTTAACGGAAGGCAGCCCACATCCCAGTTCCAATTCTATTAGGTAAAGCTCACCGTGTGTCCACTGCTAGTTAGCATCTTCATAAATTCCAAATTAATCATAGCATAATAAAAATCTGGTAAGCTCTGGTTGTTAATTCTGTATTGAGCCTGCACTCCGTTGTTTACTCTCATTCCTTTTGATAAGGGCCATTGTCTTTCGTATTGCTTTGCAAAGTGGGTGAAATAAATCAATGGTATTTAGCTTTTCTAACCATCTGGTCTGGCACCCGTCCCAAAATCAATTTTTAAAGTTGGGCACAGTTCATGTATTATGCTTTGTAATTGAGAGGAGCCTGGCGGGAGGTAGTGGGGTTAGGACAGAGAACGAAGGGGGGGGGGAATATCTACCTATTTCACTTCAGGGAATTCATCATTTTATAGATCTCGTTCTGTAAACCCTCCGCGCATTTTCGTTGCTGTCAGCCTCAGCCATATCTGGTGCGCGTTCAAAGGGTTCTGCAAAAGTTTCCTCGCTTTCAAAAATGTGATGCCGAAGACTTGAGCGTGCTGGGTTGAATTTTCCCCTTTCTCTCAAACATGTGGCCAAAGCTTTGTTTCAGACATAATATTCCCTCGCTCTGTTGGCCCTTGGAAGCGGTTCATCTCTGACTCGTGTCTCCATCAAGTACCCTTCTCCTCTCATTATCAAACTATCCCGCGGAGCCCGAACCATTGTTTTTAAGAGGCGCTGTTATAATAATGAAATTGAATGCCATTGGGAGCCAGGGCGCTACAGACACAGATGGGGTGGGGAGAGAGATCTATGGCCTGCTATCAGTGTCTTTAAATAATTTAGCACCCTCTCTGCCAAGATGGGAATGCAGCCTTAAGTGCAAAAAAATAATAATTTTCAGTCTCTTTTAAAAAAAAAATAGGTAGTGGTGAAATGCTACTTAGAACTCCATAAACAATATTTTTTGCATATTGTAGTCTTTGGGTGGGAAAAAGGAGGCTGTAGCAGCCACAGAACGACATTGCAATCCATGCATGCTCTTTCTACATCTGCTCTCTCTGGGGTCCCCAGTGTGATGTCCACAGACACCGTGGTGCCAGCTAAGTGTTTTTAGAAAGTAGGCGGGGCCAGGTAGAGGTTTTGTCAAGCAGCTCTTCTGATTGGCCACTGGAGATTTGATTGGCTGTGTAGATGTTTTAAAAAAGATGTTTTCCCTGAAAACAGCTGCCACCTCAGTACAAGGATCTTCACTGTGCGACTGAAGGTAAGTGGGGGCATCCATTTTGTAGCTGGCTCCACCTCCTGCAGCAGCCATTTTATGTAAGGTTGACAGCCTCCAGGTGGGGGCTGGTGACTGGGCTTTTTTTTAAATAGGAACGCAGTTCCGGCTGGCTTGGTATCAGGGGGTGTGGCCTAGTATGCAAATGAGTTCCTACTGGGCATTTTCTACAAAAAAGCCCTGTGTGAAACAGTAGTGAAGTCGGGGGTGTGACCTAATATGCGATGGGCTCCTGCTGGACTTTTTCCACAAAAAAAAGCCCTAGCTGGGGATATCCTGGGATTACAACATCTCCAGGCAACAGAGATCAGTCCCGCTGGAGAAAACAGCCACTTTGGAAGGCGGATACAGCGGCTTTATACCCCACTGAAGTCCCTCCCCTCCCCTCCGCTCCCCAAACCTCACCCTCCTCGGACTTCACCCCCAAAATCTTCAGGTATTTCCTAACCCAGAGCTGGCAACCCTGGTTTTTATGGTAGCCATTTGGTGGCTGTGCCCACCAAGCTGTGTTGAATTCCAGAAGGTGCCTGCAGGCTCAGAAAGCTTGGGGATCCCCAGTCTTCACATCTGGGCAGAAGAAAGCAAGACACTGCTGTAATTTATCTGACAGGAAAGGGATCCAAAGATGTCCCCCAAGGAGTACCAATTAAGGTTTCAGTGAGAGGGGGAAGAGAAATGTCCAGATTTCAAAAATTTCACAAACGAGTACAACATGCTTGTAACTAGGGTTACCAGCTCTGGGTTGGGAATTCCTGGAGATTTTAAGGGCGGAGCCTGGGGAGGGTGGGGTTTTGGAAGGAGAGGGACCTCAGCAGGTTGTAATGCCATAGAGCGCACCCTCCAAAGCAGCCGGTTTCTCCAGGGAAACTTGATCCCTGTAGCTTGGAGATCAGTCGTAAATTCTGGGAGATCTCCAGCCACTACCTGGAGGCTGGCAATCTATTTGTAATCCCAATTTTCAGACTAATGACCACGGCTTTTTTTTGTAGCAGGAACTCCTTTGCATATTAGGCCACACGCCCCTGATGTAGCCAATCCTCCTGGAGCTTACAGTAGGCCCTGTAAGAAGAGCCCTGTAAGCTCTTGGAGGATTGGCTACATGAGAGGGGTTTGGCCTAATATGCAAAGAAGTTCCTGCTACAAAAAAAGCCCTGGCTCTAGTGTAGAGTTTCCTGTGCTGAGCAGGGGGCCCAACCAGATGGCCTAGAAAACCAGCTTTAGGATTTTATGTATGCTAAAATAGTAAACCAAGAGATCATTCAAGAAAACAATAAACAATGTTATCATTCAGGAAAAGAGTGCTAGTATATGTTTTAGGGTTGCCAAGTCTAGCTCGGCCCAATTCCTGGAGATTTGGGAACGGCATCTGGGGACAATGGAGTTTGGGGAAGGGAGGGAACGGCATTTTTTGTAGCAGGAACTCCTTTGCATATTATGCCTAGGCTTCCCAATCCTCAGGTCCCAGCGGGGGATCCCCCAGTTCTACAGGCTCCCCCCCAGCCGTTTCAAAATGTGTGTGTGTGCCTTTAAAGTTGAGCAGGAAGTACTTCATGGGAAGGGTCAGCAATACAGTCTCTCGGTTTGTTTTGCTTTCGTTTCAGAGGAACTGTGTGTGTGTGAGAGAGAGAGCGAGAGCGCAGCATAGCCCCTGTTCTTTTTAGATGTCTTTGTGGAGGAACCAACCAGTGTGTATGTGTATGTGAGAGAGAGAGTGTTGCCAATCCCCAGGTTTGGAGGGCCCCCCTCCACCTTAGGGTCATCAGAAAGCGGTGAGGGGGGAGGGGAGGGAAATGTTTACTGAGCAATTATTCCCTTTGGAGAACAATTCTCATAGGGAATAATGGAGAATTGATCCACAGGTATCAGGGGCTCTGGGGGGGGCTGTTTTTTGAGGTAGATGCACCAAATTTTCAGTATAGCATCTAGTGCCTCTCCCCGAAATACCATCCAGGTTTCAAAATGATTGGACCAGGGGGTCCAATTCTATGAGCCCCAAAAGAAGGTGCCCCTTCATTATTTCCTATGGAAGGAAGGCATTTTAAAAGGTGTGCTGTCCCTTTAAATGTGATGGCCAGAACTCCCTTGGAGTTCAATGATGCTTGTCACACCCTTGCTCCTGGCTCCCCCCCCCCCAAGTCTCCAGATATTTCTTGAATTGGACTTAGCAACCCTCATTACGCCACACACCCGTGATGTAGCCAATCCTCTTGCAGCTTACAGTAGGTCCTGTATTAAGAGCCCTGTAAGCTCTTGGAGAATTGGCTACATCAGAGGGGTGTTGCTAAGGATGGAATTCTAGCAGGAGCTCCTTTGCATATTAGGCCACACAGCCCTGATGTAGCCAGTCCTGCAAGAGCTTACAGGGCTCTTAGTACAGGACCTACTGTAAACTCCAAGAGGATTGGCAACATCAGGGGTGTGGGGCCTAATATGCAAAGGAGTTCTTGCTAGAAAAAAAGCCCTACTCAGTGGTAATATGATACCATAGGGTCCACTCTCTGACCCTATCATTTTCTCCAGAGGAACTGATCTCTGTCTTTTTGAGGCTAGGGCTGTAATTCTAGGAGACCTCCGAGCTTCACCTGAAAGCTGGGGAAATGATGGGGAGCACAAGGGTCCGTTAATGTTAGCCTCTTTTGATCGAGTGGCGAAGAAGCAGCGCTCAACATTTCTGCACAAACTATTCCTCTTCTGCACATTCGAACCTGGGCACTTGGCCACGCGCGCGATGCACGCCATCGAGGGCCGGCCTCTGTCTCAGCGTGGCACACACGGTTCAGCCAGTGTCGAGCGCGTCGTTTGGGCCTCTCTGTCGAACGCTGACCTAAATCGAGAAGCAGGAAAGGGAGAGAAAGCAGCTGCCCCGGCACTATTCAGTTTCCAGCTTGGATCGAGCCTCTCTAATCCCCTTGGATTTTATAGCTACCAAAACAGCTTGGGCCCATCAACAAATTGCAGTGGCATATGGTCCAGGTTTATGAGTAATCTGGCACACGCTTAGGGCAAGGAGAGACGTCATCCCATCGCAAAGGCAGAAAATATTCTGGAAAAATATATATATTATATGAATGTGACTGCTGAAAAGGGCTGCCCGAAATGTTTACATTTCTATGGGGTGTATTTCAGATCTATCCACTGTAAAAGGGGGAGGGGACATAATTATAGCCCAAATTGCAAATTAAAAGTGATCCCTGTCCTTTATATTATCAGTTGTACCACCGACGATAATATAATGTGGAATGAAAGAAGAAGAACCGAGGGAAATAAGAATTGTAAAGACAAAGAAAAAACTCACAGACTGCAAAGCCAATCGATCATCAATAGATCCCGTTTTCAACATGGTCAGAGATCTGTGGATACTTAAATCAAGAGACTGGAGACATAAACAGAGAGCAAAGAACCTTGAGGAAAAACCCCAGGTTTGCAGAAAAAATCAGGAAAAGAAACCAGCCAACCCTATATTGGAAGGTTAACACACACCCCTTGATAATAGAAGCAGTGTCTGTATCTTTAAGAAATGAATACTCTCTCAGTGGCCATTTTGGGGACTGCTAGGAAACAATAACAGTATTGCCAGCCTTCAAGCTTTGGTTGCTATCACAAAAAAGGAAGAGGGAATGGCAAAGTCCTTTCCAGTTCTGCTTTGGATTTTAAGGGAGGCCTCACTGGTGCCAGGGCCAGCAGCAACCACTGAGTCACTTGCTATCAGGTGATTTGTTTCCATGTGACTCCATGACTCACTCAAGCCCAGCTACTTCCTATTGTTCAACAGGAGCCACTCTACAAAAGCCATGTGGTGTGGTTAGAGTTTCAGCCTAGGATCTGTGCAACCGAGATTCAAATCCCCTCTGCCCTGGTGCTCTCTGGGTGCCTGACAGTCACCAAGTCAGAGAGAAAGGCTAGACTTGAAAATCCTTCTGACACATTCATTTTCCATGTGCAGGACATTTTCTCTCTTGTATTATGGATGAGCAATCCATAATATAAGAAGGGGACTTGCCAGGATCCACAGGGAGGGGAAATCCCATCCCCCGCCACCAGCCACACACACCCTTTTTGCTTCTGATCTGCCTTCCTGTCACCTCCCCCCCCTCCCCAGATCTTCCCTTCTGCAGGAAACTTGCACCGCACACTCTTTTCTCCTCTGTTTTGGCAGCTCTCTCTCACAGTTCCGGCTTCCCAACACACTCCCTGCTCATGATCCTCCCATTTCAATGCTCATAGCCACCTGCATGCCCTTTCCTGGATGGCATGGAGCAGTCTGTGACGTTGGCACTCCTGTGGCCACAAGGGGCATTGCTCGTATCACTTGCACAGTCTTCCCTCGAGGTTCTCGGCAGTCAGGTGAACAGGAGGTGGAATTCTTGCACATCAGTGGGTGAAGGCAAGGCATGCAGAAGGTGGTAAAGAGGTGTGCAGATAGGGGCAGCAGTGTCACTGGGCCCTTGCAGTGGTGGGCCCCACCACTATATATCAGCTCAGCACCAGACAGTGATGGGGAAATCCAGGGGCAAGTGACTGGCAGTAGAAAGTGGCCATCATGGGGATTGCTAGGAAACAATAACAGTATTGCCAGCCTTCAAGCTTTGGTTTCTATTCTAACTGCTCTCTTGAGCTTCCATCCTTCTGCAGCACATATATCCCTCTCCCCGATAGGGTTGCCACCCTCCAGCTGGATGATAGAAGAAACACTGTGCCGATAAAGATAAATGTCATTCAATATAATTTTAAAATATATCATTTTTAAAAATTCAATACACAAATATCAATATGGACATCTCTCAGCAACAACAGATATTATGAGGATATACAGAGAGTTCTTTCCACGAGAGACAACAAAATCTTAACACAGCTCCGAATGGGAATAGTAAACTCTCTTGTAAATTCAACATGAATCCAAGCAGTCGATATCCTATTCTTGAGTGACAGAGGTTTCTTCAGTCTTCTTCAGGACCACTTAATTTAAAAACAGAACCAATGCCTTAAGCCATTCAATCTGACAGAACAAAGTCACTTCTTCCCCACTGCAATGGCTGCCTAGTCCATTTCAGATCAGCCATATGGTTGACATCAGTTTGCCTGGAGAAAATGGCTGCTTTGGAAGGTGGACTTGATGGCATTATACCTCACTGAAGTTCTACACCTCCCCAAATCCTGCCCTTATCTACCTCCACCATCCCCCAAAAAATCTCTAGGTATTTCCCAGCCTGGAGCTGACCACCTTATCTCCCCAGGATGCTCTAAGTGCAAAAAAGAACCATCAGGACTTTGGTCTGTGTGGCTGCAACAGATCCTTCCCTCAGCAGCTCGCTGGAATTCTAATGAAGGAGTTGAAAAGTTCACCCCTTCTGCTGTGTAAGCGCACTGTTTTTATTTTAAGTGAGCGATGACAAGGCAATATTCACACCCTCTAATCCTTCCTCGATGCCTTTCCCCCCGTGAGGTGGCACAGCATCTCAAATATCCCTTGGCAGCCAGGCCTGTCCCTCTCAGCTGTCTTTTCCTACCTGTTTGTGGGCCTCAAGCAAGTCATGAGCAGCATTCCTCGCAGCTACACCTGGTGCGCGTGCTAATGAGAGAATGCAACCCAGGACACCCAATCCAGTTACCGCAACTTCCTCTTCAGCCCAAAAGAAGCTCCTGGTGTTTCTTCGAAATGCACGATCCCCTCATGGTTCTCTTCTCGGCCAAGGGAGAGGAGATGCCAGCAAGGAAAGTGTGACACCATTTGTTTTTACCCAGAGCTCAGCATAGCTGGGAAGGTCACCGCTTCACATTTCCTGTTCTGGGGACATGGCGAGAGGGTCACATCCAGCTGGCATTGGCTAGTCATCTCCTCGTTCAGCAGAGATTCAAAGCCAGATTCTGAATAGGCTGTGCTGAGTCACATTTCTTTTTTAGGGCCATGGACTTGTGAGGTGGATGGAACCTTCCTTTGTCTCAATTATCCTCTAAGGACCAAAGTTGTCATATTTTCCTGCTAGATTTGAGTCTAGTAGCACCTAGAGACCAACAAGCTTTGGGGGTATAAGCTCTTGAGCAAGGCTTTTTTGGTAGAAAAAGCCCAGGAGGAACTTATTTGCATATTAGGCACACACCCCTGACACCACCATTGTTGCACACAGGGCTTTTTTTTAAAGAAAAAGCCCAGAAGAAACTCATTTACATATTAGGCCACATACCCTGATGCCAACCCAGCTGGAAGAAGAAACAGCAGCAGAAGCAACAGAAGAAGACTGCAGATTTATACCCCACCCTTCTCTCTGAATCAGAGACTCAGAGCAGCTTACAATCTCCTATATCTTCTCCCCCCACAACAGACACCCTGTGAGGTGGGTGGGGCTGAGAGGGCTCTCACAGCAGCTGCCCTTTCAATGGCATATCCTACAAGAGCTATGGCTAACCCAAGGCCATTCCAGCAGCTGCAAGCAGAGAAGCGGGGAATCAAACCCGGTTCTCCCAGATAAGAGTCTGCACACTTAACTACTACACCAAACTGGCTCTGTGTTCCCCTGTGTTCCTGCTCAAAAAAGCCCTGCTTTAGAGAGCCAAAGCTCTCTTTTTGTGAACTAGAATGGACTCTGCTTAAAAGAGAGTTAGATTGAAAGCTAGGAGCTCCAGATATGGATCCCTCTTGTGTTTTTGAGAGCAGGCTTGTGAGGCTCTGGTTTGAGTGAGACCATGGAATGGGAGAACCCAGATTCTTGGAGAATGGGTTTGCTAAGCCATGATAGGGTTGCCAGTTCCAGGTTGGGAAACTCCCTAGGTGGAGTGTGGGGAGGGCGGGTTTTGGGAAGGGGGAAGACCCCAGCAGGGTATAATGCCATAGAGTACACCCTCCAAAGCAATCATTTTTCTCCAGGAGGACTGATTTCTATCCCCTGGAGATCCATTGTAATGAGATCTCCATGCCCCACCTGCAGATTGGCAACCCTGATTTGCAGGGATCATTTTGTAAAAAAAAAAGGTGGTGGAGCTCATTAGCATAACTCATTAGCATATGCCACCGCCCCCCACCAAAAGCAATCCAATGTGAAAAAGGAGAGCCCCAGGCAAGCGAGGCCTGCTTAGGCTGGCTAGAGATCCAGCCAGCCCAAGCAGGCCTCGCTTGCCTAGGGCTCTCCTGGGCTGCCCCCTCCGTCAAAAGGCCAGCAAGCCACCCACTGCCCAAAATCACATAAGAAGTGGAGAAAGGCTGGCACAGGTCTCTCCAAGGGTTAATGAGGGATGCTGAGGGCATGGCAAAGCTCCTGGTGGCTGGCTGGCTGCCTGCTCTCCTAATCCAGGGATTGTTACACAGCTGCACCTACTATTCAATGGACCAGGTAGGTGGGGAGGAAGAGGGGGAACCCTCAGAAAGGTTCAGGAGCTGTGCTCCTGTGAGTTCCTGCTGAATCTGAGGCCTGCTGATTTGATGTCTGAAGGGACCTTCTTCATCCAAAGGCAAAATACCAGAACCCGAAGTTACTGTATGGGGAAGGCCTTCACTTCTATAGCCGATTCTAGCTGGCCATTTTGTGGAACAAGATTGTAGACTAAATGAGCCAATGCTCTTACCCAGCAGGGGTCCTTGTTATCTTTATCAAGCCAAGTTACCCTCCCCTTCCACCCAATCTGTTTTAAACCCTGAAAGGCAATGAGTCAGTGTGACTCATTGAGTCAGTGTGATATAATGATCAGATTAGATGAGGCTGTAGGAGACCAGAGTCCATAAAGCTTGCAGAGTGACCTTGAGCTATTCTTCTTCCCTTGCAAGGCTGTTGTAAGGATAAAACAGCAGAGGGGTGAACCACGTCTAACATATGCTTCCCTCAACTCTTCAGTCTACATGCGAAACATGTTATAAGGGAAACTGCATTAGAATTAGATGGAGGGGGAACTGGTGGTAGGAATATTAACAATTTGAGATATGCAGATGACACTCCATTACCAGGAGAAAATAGTGAAGTCTCAAAGTGACTACTAATGAAAGCTAATGCAGAAAGTGCCAAAATGCAGCTGAACATCAAGAAGACAGAAGTAATCACATTAGGAAGACAAAAATAATGACTGTTACACAGTCATGAGGTTGTGGATGAAGAAAATGAAACAGATTTTCTATTCCTTAGGGCGTTTTCCCACAGAGCTTACCTCGGAGCGACGTCCCTCTTCACTGCGCAGTGTCTGCGCGGATTTCCCACCAACTGCTCCGCATAACCAGGAAGTGCCAGACCTTTTGTGTCGCAGATGTAAACCGCTAAAAACCAGTTTATGTTAGCGACGCAAAAGCCGCGGCTCTTCCTGGTTATGCGGAGCAGTTTGTGGGAAATCCGCGCAGACGCTGCGCAGTGAAGAGGAACGTCGTTCTGAGATAAGCTCTGTAGGAAAACGCCCTTAGTTGGCTCCAGGGCTTTTTATGTAGCAGGAACTCCTTTGCATATTAGGCCACACACCCCTGATGTAGCCAGTCCTTCAAGAGCTTACAGGGCTCTCACTACAGGGCCTACTGTAAGCTCTAGGAGGATTGGCTAAATCAGGGGGTGTGGCCTAATATGCAAAGGAGTTCCTGCTACAAAAAAAGGCCCTGGTTTGCTCCATCAACAATCAAAAGAAAGACTGCACCCAGGAAGTCAGAACGAGATTGAAACTGGGAAGGGCAGCCATGAAGGAGCTACAAAAGATCCTTAAGTGTAAAGATATGTTGGAATGACCAAGATCAAGATCATCCGTATCAATATCATAGTATTCCCCATTGCTGTGTATGGGTGGGAAAGCTGGACAATGAAGAAAGCTGACAGGGAGAAAGGTGACTCCTTTGAAATGTGATGTTGAAGGAGGACAGTTTTCCGATACCATAGACCACCAAAAAGAGAAAGAAGTGGGCTACTGTGCTTTGGTCACATTATGAGAAGACGAGTCACTGGAAAAGACAACAATGCTAGGAAATGTTAAACGCAGCAGGAAAAGAGGAAGACCCAACCTGAGATGGGCGGACTCAATCAAGGAAGCCATGGTGGCCCTCAGTTTGCAAGTCCTGAACGAGGCTGTTAATGATCGAACATTTTGGAGGGCTTTAATTCCCGTTACTCTAAAGCAAGAAAAGAAGAACTTGGCACTTTGTTAATCCCACTCGTGGTGGAAATTGCCATCGACTCACCGCTGACTTTAGGCCAACTCTGCAAGGTTTTCAAGGTAAGAGACATCCAAAGGCGGCTTGCCATTGCCTGCCTCTCCACAGCAACCCTGGACTTCTTGGGTGGTCTCCTGTCCAAGCACTAACCAGGGCCAAGATTGGTCCAGCTCGGGCCGTCCAGATCAGGGCTTGTCATTTCACTACTGCGTAATTAATGAGAATGAACAATGGGGCCTATAGGGTGGTTTCACATACCTGGCTTTCATTGTCAGGTCCCTAATGTAGTAAGAAAACTCTGCCCCAAACTATCAAGCAGGTGAGGTGTGAAAAACGGACCTCCTCGAACATTTCCCTTTTATCTTCTGCAGAAGGAGGTGGTTCGTACATGAAAAACACCGATTAGTTTTATAGTAAAGCATCCTGGCTCATTTGTTACATCCCCGGTGAAGGATCCACCACCCTTCCGCTGTAAGTCCTGGCGAGGAGAGGCGCGTGCCATTGTCGTTAGCTCTCCATAATGAAGGTAGTTATATAAATCAATCAGGGAAGGAATGCTTTCCTTTCTTGTCACCCTGCTCTTTATTAAAATGCTTATATATTACTCTTGTCATTTTACTTTCACTCACTTACAACCGGGGTGAATTATTTTTATTGCTTTCATCTCCTGCGTTATATTTCACAGATACTGTGAAAGAAAATAGAGATTGATAGGGGCAAAATTTAAATATATTTTAAACATCGGATTAGTTCCCCCTCCCCCCAAAAAGTCACTGATCTTACTCCGGCCAGGCAAATCAAGATTTGGGGACGCAGTTGCTTCTTCCTGGCCTCACTCGTTCATGTGGCTGTTATTACTCCTTTTCCCTCTGTTCCTTCCCTTCTCACCTTCTTTCTATTTTTTAGTGACCGTAATTGGCCAGGTGTGGTTTTGGGGACTGTCGTGGATTTGGTAGGGTTGGTAGGGTTGCTCGCTCAGAGTATGCTGGACCTGGAGATATTGGGGGTGGAGCCTGGGGAATTTGGAGAGGGGAAGGACCACAACAGGATAGAATGCCATTGAGTTCACACTCCAAAGCAGGCGTTTTTTTCCAGGGGAACTGATCCAGATGGCCTGTATAGCCCCTTCCGATTCTGTGATCTTGATCATCTGGAGATCAACTGTAACAGCAAATGTCCAGTGCCACCTGGAGGCTGGCACACCTGGAGTTGCTGAACATTTTGCTGAACAACTGGCAAATAACCCCGTTCTTTCAAAAAATGGGAAAACCCAACATGGATTTCTAAAACTTTTCCCCCTCCAACACATTCCTGAATGAGCACCCTACCTGTAGCTGAGTAGTCCTTCTCTCTTCCTGTCTTCTTTCTCTTCCCTCTCCCCAGAGCCTGGGGCATTCCTTTAACAGCATACTAGGGCCCCCAACATTGAGCCCTGCAGATGCTGCTGGGAGAGAGAACAAGAGGAAGACACAGACACTGTACCCATCACCTTTTTAGCCAGGTAGGCCTGGGTTTTTTTAGGGTGTTGGAGAGACGTTGAAGGAAAGAGAATGAGGGAGGCCCAGTTCTCCAGCTCTGATCCAGAAAAGAACTTTTGGGTCATGATGTTTGCCTTGGATTTAGGGTTGCCAAGTCCAATTCACGAAATATCTGGGGACTTTGGGGTGGAGCCAGGAGACATTGGGGGTGGAGCCAATATCAAGGCTGTGACGAGCATAATTGAACTCCAAAGGGAGTTCTGGCCATCACATTTAAAGGGACAGCACACCTTTTCAATGCCTTCCTTCCATAGGAAATAATGAAGGATAAGGACACCTTCTTTGGGGGCTCATAGAATTGGACCCCCCGGTCCAATATTTTTGAAACTTGGTGGGTATTTTGGGGAGAGGCATTAGATGCTATACTGAAAATTTGGTGCCCCTACCCCAAAAAACAGCCCCCCCCAGAGCCCCAGATACCCACGGATCAATTCTCCATGATTTTCTATGGGAATAAATCTCCATAGGGAATAACAGAGTTCCCAGCAGACATTTCCCTCCTTTCCCCTCCCCCTGCTTTCTGACGACCCTGAAGCGGAGGGAGGGCCTCCAAACCGGGGGATCCCCTGCCCCCACCTGGGGATTGGCAACCCTACTTGGATTGGAAGCAAGCATCATAAGCAACAGGAAGAAGAAGAGGAGGAGGAGATTGAATTTATATGCTGCCCTTCACCTGGAGTCTGAGTGGCTTACAATCTCCTTTTCCTTCCTCTCCCCACAATAAACACCCTGTGAGGCAGGTGGGGCTGAGAGAGCTCTATAATTAATGAAGTGGCATTTGGATTGTGAGATCTCCTGTTGCTCTTTTTGAGCCTTCAGGAGAAGCCAGCACTGCTTGTCTGGTTGGCGGATTTTTAGAAAGACTGTGGTAAGCTTCATGTTTAAATTGACGTTCACGTCATTGTGGAGGTTCTTGTTTGGTTTTGCCTATCTTTCTAGCCTGAAGAAGCTAGATTCGGTGAAACAGGTGATCCAGTTAGTGGCACCATCGCCAGAGTGGAGGGGCTGGATCATGTGGGAAACTTCATGGATTTGTACTTTTGGACATATGAAGCTGCCTTCTACTGAATCAGACCCTTGGTCTATCAAAGTCAATATTGTCTTCTCAGACTGGCAGCGGCTCTCCAGGGTCTCAAGCTGAGGTTTTTCACACCTATTTGCCTGGACCCTTTTTTGGAGATGCCGGGGATTGAGCCTGGGACCTTCTGCTTACCAAGCAGATGCTCTACCACTGAGCCACCGTCCCTCCCGACATTTGTGAAGAGACTTTTTCCCCCTGAATGTTTGATTAGTCTCTATTTGAATGTTTAAGTGGTCTTTGTGAGATGTTCATCCCGTCTGCATAGGGTTGTATTTCGGGCCAAGATGTTCGTTATTATGTTAAATTGTGAGTAGTTCATATGAAAGTCACTTTGATATTACACAAAAAATATGTAATGACCTTTTGCTATTTTTTTCCCATTTGTATAGTAATTATGACCGAGGGCCATTTGGCATTCCTTGTTGTTTCTTTTGCAGTCTCCTCATCAGAGGGTTGGGTGAGAAATAGCTCTAGCAAACTCTATGGTAAAACGAAGAGTTTTCAGCAGTTCCTAGAGCTACCTATGTCACTTCCAGTGACATGATTATTTATTTATTTATTTATTTATTTTATGATTTATATCCCGCCCTTCCCAACAAGTGGCTCAGGGCGGCTCACAACATAAGAATGTGACATAAATAGAATTTAAGCATAAAAACAGTTAAAATAATTAATACATTTAAAATTTTAAGACATTTAAACCATTTAAAACATTAAAACATGATACCACAGCCAGCATCGCAGCCCACTCCTGTATCCCAGCCCCCAACACTCTCACCAGTTACCAGTCACTGGCAATCTTATTTGTGGCCTACAGAGATCAGTTCTCCAGAAGAAAATGGCTGCTTGAAATTATCCCCTACTAAGCTCCCTCTCCACCCTACCCCCAATCTCTACCCCCAAATCTCTGGGAATTTCCCAGTTCAGAGTTGGCAAACCTAACAGAAAGGTATTTCAATGTGTCATAAGCAAAACTTTGTATATTGTTTGCCAGTCATCACCTTGCCCATTTTTATTTATTTGTTTATTAATTTATACCCCGTCCCTCCCTCAAATCCATATGACTGTGCATAAGATTGTGGGAAGGGTTTGGCCAATATCCTTGTTCTCATGACGTAGCTTCCTTGGATTTGACCTTTTGAGCTGGATTGGGGCCTTTAAAATGGCCTTTATGAGTGGGGTCTGAGCACATAGCTGCCCTACACGGAAGGAGTGTGAATGAACCTTACTTCACCACCCAAATAGCATGCTGTTCCAAGTATCCTCATATTACTATATTTTATACTGGTGGTTTCCATGCTTCCACGGCATCCTTTCTACCAGGTCTGCAGCCCCGTGCAGGTCTCCAGAGAGGTAGGGTATAAATTTCCTAACTAAATAATAAATGAATAAATAATAGTGTCTGATTTGGCACGCATAGGCTCTGCACACACTTCCAACCCTACGTTTAATCTAGCATTTGACTGCACATATGGTGTCTACGTGTGCCAAACAGAACAATATGGCAACTCACGGATGCCTGCTGCCGTTGGGGGAGGGGCTTCTGGGTGGGTGAGAAGGAAAGGCACACTCTCTTCTCCCTCCACTCCTCACTCTGCATCATGAATCCCAGCTCTTGGGTTTTTGCAGGGCTCTTGTGAGCAGTGTCTTTTGTGAGCACTATCCTTTGTGTGAGGCAGGGTCAAAACATAGCATGTTGGTTCTGATATACGCATACTTTTCATACCTCTTTAGTGGGGAAATAACACATCTCTCCCCCCCCCCCGTCCCCCACCTGAAGTGCAGTAAGGAAAGTGAAAATGCTGGAAAACTGGGATCAGCTCAAATAGAAAACTCACGTTTTCAAAGCCTCCTCTGAAATCGACAAGATGCAAGGGGTGCCGTTGGGCACGGAAGCCCCATTGATTAGGTACACCTACTTTGCTTTGGATTCCGCCCAGATCCTTTCACTACAATTCAATAATTATTACAGAACAACATTGACAAGAGTCCCGCAAGAACCTCCAGTAGCACTAAACAGATGGCACCTCCAGAGGATCAAAAATATATAACAATTTTAATTGAGCCAATGCAAAACAGATTTGCAAAATAAAATAGTAACATGCCAGTTCCGATTAATGTCTTTCTGGAGACGATGACAAATTCTATAAGTAGAGAATAGATATTAAGGAGATGTTCATTAGCAAATGTAGCATTAACGGGCTCGCAGTATAGCGTTTGATACATACCTTTCTACCTGATTTAATCCTCTTTGGTTGATACCATTTCTTCATGCTTCATTTTGACATTCGGTGTCACCTTGATCATATCATTGTCAAATTTCCGCTATTCCAAAGCTGAACCTTTCTCCTCTCCCTGCAACAAACAGAACAGGGAAGCAGACCTTGGTTCTGCCACCAAAATCAAATCACAATTCACAACTGCCCTTGGCGAGAAGAAGAGGAAATGGGGGGACTCTCTGCTGATTCTACTCACTTCCCCTAAAGAAACCATCACTTTCTCCAGAGTGGCCTCTATGACGGTAGTTTGGGACAGTACATTGTATCAGAAGAAGAGCAGGAAACCACTCTTTGTAAGATTTATTAAAATTACTTATACTAGGGGTGTTGAACTCATTTGTTGTGAGGGCCGGATCTGGCATAAATGAGACCTTGTCGGGCCGGGTGTCATAAAATGTAATGCGAGGTAGTAGATATGTAAACTTTATACAGGACACAGACAAACACAATTAAATATTGTTGTTTTTTGTAAAAAGCAACTTTAAAACATGCTTAAGAGTTTGGCACTCTTGCAATATTTTATTTAACAGCTTCTGATAACTGACACCTCTTGCTCTGAATTATTGTATCAAAATCTGGAGACAATGTCCGTGCTGTAGCAATTTTGAGTAGGCTGTTCAGGTGTTGTTCAGATATGTATCGGTTAAGTTGCAAACCTACTTTTGATTTATTGGCATTCATTACAGAAATCTCATGGTCAGTGCTTTGAACCTGAGACCCAGGGGAAAACGTGAAACGGCTGGGCATTGTGGGCTTTTGTACATAAGCTGGTCTGCCAAAGGAGAAAACAGAGGCTTTGCTCTGTGTGATGAAGGGGTCACTGATCTTCTTGAGCCCACAGGCATCACTGGAATTCAGACGAAGTGGGGTGGGTGCACAAAATGGTGACCAAAGGAGGAGGAACCAGCCACAAAATGGCTGTTGCAGCTGATCTTCATTCACACAGTGAAGACCCTTCTGCTGTGATGGCAGCTGCTGCCAAAATAACAGCCAATCACATTTCCAGTGGCCAATCAGAAGCCTTGCTGAGAAGAAGATGATGATATTGGATTTATATCCCACCCTCCACTCCGAATCTCGGAGTGGCTCACAATCTCCTTTATCTTCCTCCCCCACAACAGACACCCTGTGAGGTGGATGGGGCTGAGAGGGCTCTCACAGCAGCTGCCCTTTCAAGGACAACCTCTGCCAGAGCTATGGCGGACCCAAGACCATTCCAGCAGGTGCAAGTGGAGCCTCATAAGGCCAAACCTTTTTTCTAAAAACACTTACTGGGTGCTAGAAAAGGTGTTGAGGACCCCATGTGCACCACACTGGGAACCCATGGTATAGTGTCAAAGGTGTTCCTGCACAATGAAAAAATATACCAGCATCCACTGCAGTTTTTCAGGTCCCTCTTGCAACTGCACCATTTTTCCTTGCCTCAGTCCTGGTGGGGCCATTCCACCACATACACACAATTATGCTTGTCACAGCCTTGATCTTGGCTCCACCCCAATGTCTCCTGGCTCCACCCCCAAAGTCTCCTGGCTCCACCCCCAAAATCCCCAGATATTTCTTAAATTGGACTTGGCAACCCTACCCAGCAAGGTCTCATTTATGTCTGATCTGGCCCTCATAACAAATGAGTTCGACACCCTTGCCTTACACCATATTCTGACTGAGCCAGTTGAACAGTGAGAGTGGCTGAAAAGAGGAAGATACTGAGATTTGAACCAAGAATCTGATTCTCTGGTTGGTTTACTTAAGTTACTGATATGATTTATCCTTTTGACCAGGGGTGTTGAACCGCCCTGAGCCCTGTTGCCGGGAAGGGCAGACAAAAACCTAAACAAACACACATAAATAAATGATGCATGGTTTTTCACTTATCGAACCATATTTCTCTCTTCCTTCGTACAGAAGGTAAAACTGTGACTGCGTAACTTGGAATGCACAGATTGTTGTCTTTGTCAAATGAGGCCCTAAAATTAGGAAAGAAGGAGAGCTATTTTTGTTGAGATGCAATCACTTCATGTATATTTAAATCTATGTGATTTCAGAACCAGGAGGTCATTTGCTGAACCACCTGGCCAATACAACTGTCAGATATTTTAAGTTCTTTTGCCTTAATAATTAACAAAACTGGTTTCCTACAACAGGCTCCTCCTCTCACTCCTCAGAGGGTGTGATCCTATTGGCCCTCTATGGTGACCATCAGCAAATGGAAGTTAAACCACACATACCTCAAACTAGTAGGGAAAAGAAGTTCAGGAGTCTTTTGAAAACCCATATCACATGTTCAGATATGTATTTAGAGCTGTAAAAGGTAAAGGTAGTCTCATGTGCAAGCACCAGTTGTTTCCGACTCTGACATCAAATCACGACGTTTTCATGGCAGACTTTTTATGGGGTGGTTTGCCATAGTCTTCCCCAGTCAGCTACACTTTCCCCCCAACAAGCTGGGTACTCATTTCACCGACCTCGGAAGGATGGAAGGCTGAGTCAACCCTGAGCCGGCTACCTGAATTCACCGGGATCGAGCAGAGCTTCGACCTCAGTACTGCAGCTTACAACGGGGCAGATCTGTATTTGGTGTCAGATCTGGAGAACAGAGCAGTTTTGAGCTGAAGTGTAGGAGAGGAGGTGTAGCGGAACAGAGAATGGAGTTAGGATGAGCTAGATTAAACAAAAGAGATTTTGTGTCCATTATTATGAGCTGCTTCCGCGGTGCTGGCCTCATCAGATCTAGCTGAAAGTTTTCCTCTTAGATAATTGAACCTTGAACACTGCTGCAGTCCTCATTTTGGAATTCCAGCCTAAAAGATGTATGTTAGGTACAGGAAGAAATCACTAATTGTATCAAGGTATTAATGGACAATCTGTCTACTTGCTGATAAAGATGTTCCCACATTTATGTCATGTTATCTTTGAAAACTTAGGATAACTTGGGGGGGGGGGGGAGTATTTCAATCCTATGATTGATGGTCACCTCTGATAGTATGTTGGAAAAACATTTTGTCCCCCCCAAATAGTATAAACCACAGAGAACTGTGGCTAACCAGGAATTCCCGATGCTGCACTGTGAACTCACTTTGCACTTATATTAAGACACATGCTTTAGAATGCTGCAGTTACACTTGAGCTAAAAATACAGCATGTAAAGCATTTGTAACTGTTTCCTAGAAATGTGTTATTAGATCATCCTTCCACCCAGAACTGGGATGCCAGAAAGAAGGAAATTAACTTCATGATATTTGCATGGAATCACAGCACGGCATTTTTATGATATTACCCCTCTGCCCCAGCATGTGGGCACATATGGGATCATGCATGCAACACATATAGGCCGCCCTGAGCCACCTTTCTGGGAAGGGCGGGATATAAATCATAAATAAATAAAAATAAAATAAATAAATATAGTTTATTGGGGGGAAACGGTGATTACTAGAACCACAGTCCACTGGAAAATTCTCCTGCACAACCTACATTGAAACAAAAGGGAATCAATCGTGCATGAGCTCTGCTATGAACCCACACAAGAGCCCTTCTGATAGTTTTCAGCTGTAATTAACTTTGCTTTATGAGCAATTCCATCAGTTATTTTATCTGCAGCAAAAGCTTCTGCCCTTTTTAAATATTGCTGTTGTGGTTGCCCATTTATTGTTGATTTTAATCCATTGCAATTGTTTGAATTATTTGATGCAATTCTTAATCTGACTTTGTTTTGTCTGTTTGCATTATTTATAGTCCACCTTTCTCACTTGGACACAAGGTGGGTTACACAGCCAATACAGTTGGTGGATGGAACTTTCAATAAACAGTGTAATAAGATTGAGGTTGTACAACCAACCAGAAGCATAAAAACAGAACTGAAGCAGAGTATAAGTATGACACATTAAATGGTGTTATACATTCATTTTTGCTACCTGACCACATGCCACCTTTCTGGGTATATACAGATTTTATTTTTTACTAGCAGTAAAGCCCATTGTAGGAAGGAAGACAACGGGCCCTAGAAAAATTTGGTTGGCGGGGCTTATGAATGTGTACGTAGCAAACAGGATAACCACACAGTAGCATTTTGTTATAGGAATGAATTAATATGAAAATGAAGCATTGCCCGTCTGATTTGTGTAGCGACATAGTAGTATTCAGTGTTTTAGAACGTAGGTCGAAGAATGCAGCATATATTCATTCTTGCTTGGTCTCGAGTGCCACATTTCTAGGTAGGTATTTTCTTAATAAATATAGGAATATTTCATTGCCATGGGCTCCCACTAGAGACTGTCCCACTGGAGTTACGTCCATGGTTGCTTGATTCACTGGCCTTCCTTTCCTTTTGTTTTTGGCAAAGTGAAAGACCGCCAGTTCAAACGGTTTATAGGTAACAGTTTTGATATTCCAGAGCTGCTTGTGACTGAATGAAACGGCATCCTGTAAGCATTTAACACATTAGCAATGAATTATGAATGAGTGGCATGAAACTAGATAAGGTGAAAATGTAGCAGATTTATCATGGATATGCACTAGCCAATTTGAGCTCCGAGTGTTTACTTTTTCCTCAGTGTTTCCTAATAAGAACAAACCTCAGTTATGACACTGAATAATATTCTCATACTTTTCTGTTTAATAACAGACAGCCTGGACTGTCTCTTTTTGTTTCAGTCCAAGAGATCAACGCACAGTGAAAACCATACTATTTCTGTTCAATTAAAAAACAAGCCGAAACAGAAGGATTACAAAACAATGATTCATTTCATCTCCATTTGCACCAATTAACTCCATTATCATTATTAGCAGTAAATGCAAATTTGATGTGGTGATGATTCTTGAAAAGGACCCAATATAGTGGGTTACAGTTGCTGATCTATCTTTCCCCTCACCACTGGAATGCCTATCATTTTGCTTTCTTATATGTTTGGTATTTTATCTGTTGTTCTATTTGGAAGTGAATTCTTTCTGGACCTTTTCCCTCGTGGATAACATTTTGTTTCGGGCTTTCTGGGCCAAAACAGCATAATGTTTAGAACCAAAATCTACAGTTTCTGCTGCACAGCGTATCAAATCAGCTGGCACTAGGGATCCCCATGTTCTAAGCACCCCCTATTCTTGCTCTGGGGATAGGACAGTAGAACTCTCTGCCACAGCTTAAGGACCTGGGAAAATACCTCTTCATTACAATTATACAAGCTCTGAGCTGGGTAGCTCGGGCTGATCTCATCAGATCTCAGAAGCCAAGAATTTGCATTATGTTTTTAACTCTAATTTAATTTAATTAAAAGTAATGTAGACTGTTGTGTTTCTACTTGATATAAGCTGCCCCAAGCCCTGTTTGCAGGGAAAGGTGGCCGAAAAGTCTAAATAATAAATAAATTATACAAACAGGGTTGGCTCTGGTTAGTCCTTGGATGGAAGACCACCAAGGAAGTCCAGGGTTGAGGACAGAGGCAGGCAATGGTCAACTGCCTCTGCTTGTCTCTTGAGGGGGTTAGCATAAGTCAGCAGTGTCCTGACACCCCTTCCCACCACTGCAGTAAAATAAATGGGAGAGATCCTGAGAAACGGAAGTCCCGGGGAGCAATCAGATTTTTGTACCCTATTCTTAGCTCCAGATAACTGCACAAATTAGAAGTTAGCCATACAATTTTCCTTTGTATTCCCAGTCAGTTAGGCCAGAGATGCCCAGTTCTAGCATAAAGGTAAAGGTAGTTGCCTGTGCGAGCACCAGTCATTCTCGACTCTACGTTGCTTTCACAACGTTTTCATGGCAGACTTTTTACAGGGTGGTTTGCCATTGCCTTCCCCAGTCATCTACACTTTCCCCCCAGCAAGCCGAGTACTCATTTGACTGACCTCAGAAGGATGGAAGGCTAAGTCAACCTCGAGCCGGCTACCTGAACCAGCTTCCACTGGCATCGAACTCAGGTCGTGAGCAGAGGGCTCCGACTGCAGTACTGCAGCTTTACCACTATATGCCATGGGGCTCTTGTAGTTCTAGCATACCCATCTTGCAAATGTCATAGTCGTTGTTTCAGCACAAAGTTGGGCTGTTAAGCTCTTTTCCCTAAGCAGTTAAAAGACCAGTGGCCATGATCCAGTCCTGTGCATTTCAACTGAGAGAGAAGCAGATGTTAAAATGTCCTCCGCTGAAACCAGTGGGATTTCTACAGTATGGGCTGGATTGTGCCCACTGCCCCATTACAAGAGCTTGCTCTTTGAAAGGTACCCTGTTCCCCTTGCACATCACTGTGGCTGCTGTGGAGACTTTCCCCAGCTGTGGCACTTGCTTCCTCTGCTGCTAGCCCTTCTTGCATGCACAAGGGATCCTTGAAGAACATTGATCTTGCACCTGCAGAAGCATTAGTAGCAGCAGAAGCGCACATTGCAGTGGAGGGATGCTTCTGCAGGAGCCTGAGAGAAGCACAAGGGGAAGAGTCATAGGATCGAGGCTGTAGTGCATTCTTAAACATGTGTGTGCCCTAATAGCCCTGCCTGGCTCCTTTCTGGGATCTTTACCTGGATGTCATCACACCACCGGCATCAGTGGTGGTGATGTTCTAGTTTTTGGGCAAAATTCTATGGTTTGTAGCTGATTTTACCAGAGTTTTGCCCCAACACTAGAGCATTAATGATGTCACTTCTGGGTGATGTCATCACGTTGCCTTTCAGGCTAACTGGGGGTGGGAATGCCCCCCACCAGCCACTTGGCTATTTGCAGGAAAAAAGGAAAGGTCCCCTGTGCACGCACCAGTCATTTCCGACTCTGGGATGATGTTGCTTTTACAACGTTTTCACGGTGGACTTTTTACGGGGTGGTTTGCCATTGCCTTCCCCGGTCATTTACACTTTCCCCCCAGCAAGCTGGGTACTCATTTTACCGACCTTGGAAGGATGGAAGGCCGAGTCAACCTGGAGCCGGCTACCTGAACCAGCTTGCGCTGGGATCGAACTCAGGTCGTGAGCA
The DNA here is from genome assembly GCF_032191835.1 of Heteronotia binoei. Lineage (NCBI taxonomy): Eukaryota > Metazoa > Chordata > Lepidosauria > Squamata > Gekkonidae > Heteronotia > Heteronotia binoei. The sequence continues at coordinate 107,208,454 of NC_083231.1, read as the reverse complement.
GAGCTTAGGACTGCAGTACTGCTGCTTTAACACTCTGCGCCACGGGAAGCACCCTGCAAAAGTGGGGGGTTCTCCATCCCCTGGTGGTGGGGTCTGGCAACTCTATCTTATCAGTGTCTACTTGCTAAGGTGACTAAAGAGAACTTCAGTGCCAGGGGATAAGGGAAGGCTTTGGCTTCTGCGTCCTGTTGTTGGCCCTCAGGAGGAACCGATTGGCCACCATGTGAGATGGGATGCTGGATTAGATGGACCACTGGTCTGATCCAGCAGGGCTCTTCTTACATTCTTATGTCCATTCAGCATCTCTTTATCTATTCAAAGCTATCTGGAATGCTAATGATGCAGACAAAAGTCTTTAAGATCAAGGTGTGAAAAATCTTCCGTCCACTCCCTTTAACATCCAGCCTGATGAAAGGTTCTAGAGAACTCAAAACATCGAACATGGTTTTGGTTGGCCTTAAAAGGTATTTTATTTTTGGATGCTGCTTTGCGCTGAAGTGGTTACCTGGAACCTTGTTCTGAGGCTGCAGTATCAATGTAAAAGACGTTTGAAGTCCGATACTGTTACCCCACCAACACTCAAGTGTAATATATATATATATATATATATATACACACACACATCATACATGCACAGGGCTTTTTTTGAGCAGGAACGCAGTTCCAGCTAGCTTGGTGCCAGGGGGTGTGGCCTAATATAAAAATGAGTGCCTGCTGGGCTTTTGTACAAAAAAGCCCTATGCAAAACAATGGTGGCATCAGGGGGTGTGGCCTAATATGCAAATGAGTTCCCGCCAGGCTTTTTCTACAAAATACACATATTACATGAAATAGGCATTGCAACACAACCATTCTTGAAACCAAATCATAAAATATTCAATGAAAATAAACCTTAATTCTCACACTTTGAATCAGGGCAGCATTACATCGATACATATCATGCGAACGTCATATGAGTAGAATGATCTTGAAATCTGCTCATCTCAAAATACCGATCATATCAGTCAAGTACTGGAAAGTAAAAAGGTGTTGATGAATTTTAATATGCTGGAGATTTAGGTACTGGGAGGGGGGAACCAATACATAAGAATGATATTTTGGAGGAGGGAGAAGAAGCAAGGGGCTCAATGTTCTTATCCAAGATTCAGTGCAATGCAGAATGCTGACAGAAAACAATTTAGGGTTTGGAACACAGTTGCACATGCAAATAGTCTATTAATTTTAACAAGATTTAAGGAACTGATATCCATTATGGCTAATGCATTTAAATTTTTAAGGTGGGGTTTCTTTTGTGTCTAAATAACTCCCATATATAATGAACCATATCTCCTGATGCTGGAAAATCTGTTATTTCAGGGCAGAGATACATGCAAACAGTCTGCTGTTTAGCTGCATTATTCAGGGTTCTCTCTCTCACACACATACACAAGCCCAAATCAAAAATAATTGGTGTGGAAAGGGTAACACACCTTCTGGCACCACGAAGAATCCTGTCATTTCCAGTGCAGTTTTCTCTACTTTGGAAACATGTTGAAATAAAAGTGTGCATTTTCTCAGCTAGTCCTTCCCAAGTGATCTTCGATGGGGCTCCATCCACTTTTTTCTTACCACAATAATATTATCAGTTTGCCGCATGTGCTGTGAAAACAAATTCAGATATCTATATGGCTGGCTCTTACCATTTTAAAGGTATCGCTTTAATGCTTTTAATAGGCTATATTAATGCTTGGGATCATTTGTGCTGAAACCCACTATATGTGAATTCAATAAACTGCCATGCCCTCGTATTTGATAGGTCTTCAGTTCCACAGATTTCTATCAGCTTTTAAATGTATGTTGTTGGGATATTATGTACCACTTAAGATTAATATTGCAAAAGAAAAGAAGGTGGTTATCAAATAATATAATAATAAAAAGGGAGAAATGGCAAAGTCCAAGAATTCTCTGCTGTTGTTCTGCCAAAACGACCTCTTGTGATAACGAACCATAATGCAGTTTTATTTCTAGGAAACTGGAAAAAAAAGTTTAAACTCTATGATTAGTTTAAAACAGTACCTTCTTTCAATGCCACAAATATATTAACATCACCTTCTCCTTAAAATATTCATTTCTGGAGTCTTCTCTAACACAGAGGTGACTTCTTCACCCGCTTCCTTTTTTAAAAAAGGAAATGGCTTCATATGTGCTGTCTGGTAGGAATATTTTAAAGATTGGTTAAACTCCAAAAGGTGTGCTTATGGCTACAGATATAAAATAAGGTATTATTACTGGTCCTTTGGAGGGGGGGGGGGAAATAAAAAGGAAAAAGGGGGAAAAGAAGCATTTGATGTATTGATGTATGTTATATATGTTATGCTATGTATTGTTTGAGTTACATGGAAGCAGGATCAAACACTTCAATAAACTAAGTTTTTTTTAAAAAAGGAATATTTTAAAGATTATTTCCTGAATTCTTAAATTCAACTGAAACATTTTGTTGCATGTGGTATATCTGAATTTATTTCAAATTTCATACAGAGTGTTTTAAGGGTTTTGACCCTAATCTGAAGTACCATTTACTGAAGTAAACACATAGTGAAAATGGACATTGTTTAGTTTTCGATGTGAGATGAGGAAACAGGAATTTATACAGATTTACCAGGAGTTTCCCAGTTAATAAAAGAAATTTTGCTTGTAGAGAGAGACTGCGTGTGTACAATGTCTGTTTTGTACATTAAAATGAATGCTCACCTTGTCTAAAAGACTGGTAGATCTGATTACAAAGGCAGAATACTATTCCTGCTAGAGCTTGCAGAAAGCAACTGTGTCACATTTCCTTACTTTATTTACATTGCTAAACCCACACATTATACATGGCGCAGCATCCAAGAAATTTAAATAATTGTACAGCAAGCGTAAATCCCCTGAGTTAGCCTGTGAAATGCCTTTTTGGAACTCATGTGATGACATGAGAAGGTGGGTCTATTGGCTGAAGCCAGCGAGGCAGAGTGGACTGCATCCCCAGTGAAACAATGCATCGGTTCTGGAAAGACGAGTATTAGTAAAAGTGGGAAGTGGCTGTAGAACCTTTAGGTAAAGGGTTTTATAGATGGGGGTTCACAAGGCATCACTACTGATGGCAGAGAACATCTCAAGCCAACATGTGATGGAAGCAAGAGGCTCCGTCACAACGGTAGTCTCGTTTGGGAAGAGCCGTACGTTTGGCCACCGACCAAGGGAATTGTCTTACGTCCCTTGCGATTTCAATGAAAAGCCACAAAGGGGGGATAATTAGACCAGTACGCATCCCTTCGCTCTTTCCCGTCTCGCACACACGCATGCCCACCGAATGTGAAATATTCGCCTTTCCCCCTCAAACATGATGGTTGCTGAACTTATTTTTAGTGTCATTTGATAAGCCTTCCTGCTCGCAGAGAGACATCCCACTGACCCAGCCACTGGTCACTGTCTATACCGGTTCCCATCAAAGCAGGCGCACTTTGTCAGGTTTCGACTCGAATATCCATTTTGCATCTGAAGTACAGTATCGAAAGTGACTGGATCATTTGAGCCTCTCTCTTCAGCTGCTGCCTCCTTCCTCCCCCACAGTGTTTCCACTCACGTTAACATAATTTGGCACCGCCGACGTGACACAACGCTGTTCCTCCCCCCCAAAAATATTATAATACATACTTTGTCAACATTTTCCAATGGCCAGCCCTCCTGTACATTTAATTTATAAATTGGGGGAAAGAGGGGTCTCTCTCCTTCTCTCTCAGGGGCTCCCCCCTCCTTTGGCCCCACCGTTGAATCTCCACCAAAATGTGGTACCCCCCCCCCTTGAAAACTGAGTAATGCACATACAGTAATAGGTCATTCAATGTCAAAAGGCATAAAAAAGATGAGCAAAACCTTCACAGGCTGCTGCTTGCTGTTGCCTTTAATTATATTAATTAAACTTTGAAATTCTCATGCAAAGAGAGTTGCTGGCTTGTGACGCCAAAGAGCCCTTAGAGAGTTGGGGGCTGGGGAGGAGACGGACCCTGAGATACCAGCTTTGTGGCAACTGCTTTCCCCCCCCCCCCAATATTAAAACAACAACAACAAAACATAAAGCTTAGAATTACTAATATGTTCATACAGGATAAGGTTTTCATGCGCTACTAAGCGCCGAGTGCAAGAAAAGGGGGAGATGTATCAACCACAGCGCTGAGGCCTTGAAGCATCAGTCCCTCCATCTCTGCTCAAGATCTCCGCTTGCAGGCTGTCTTCCTGTGGAATAACGCTCTATTAATTTTTCTTCCTGTCCTGGGTGCATAATGAAAGAAAGGTGTCTTCGGAAACTAAAGGGCAAAGTCTTGCCTTGCCACTAATACCTTGGGGCCCCATGTCTACATTTTGTCAAGCGTGTGCACTACTCAGTGTTAGAGTGACAAGATTTTCAGTCAGAAGGCTCCCGTAAGGCACAATCCAATGTGGTGGTGGTGGGGGGATGGACTCAAAAGGATTTAGTGATATGACATCGCTGTAAGGCAATGAACTTTTACATTTTTCCAAGCCTGGTGGGAATATCGCTCTTCTGCCTGTGGCTAATACTTTCCTATTTAAATAACAAGTGCCATCTCCACTTGTCTGAGAAACAATGCAGCTCCGGTAAAGGCACAAAAAGGCTCGAGTACATATAGCTTGTCTACAATACTGAGGGGATGAGAACAAAAGCCAGCGTCTTTGGTGGTTTGTTTTCCTTGTGATTCCTGTCCTCGATTATCTGCAAAAACCAAGGCATTCCAAATCCAACGTTCTTCTTCATGTGACCACTGCAAATCGTATAATACTGAACAGCAACTGTATGAGGTAACAAGCTTAGAAGAAAATGGCGAACGTAACAGCTTAGTGCAGAAGAAGTGGTTTATGGTGGATCCAAATGGTGGCGCAGCCTTCTGGGTTGTATTCTGAGGATTCTGGTAGAAGTGCTTCATTGTCTTTCTTTGGTTATAATCCAGCAGTGATGGCTTTCCATCTTTTGATGTTCCCTTACTGAGACTGTACTCGGGTGAAGTTAATGCATCGGCCCTAGAGAGAGATAATATAAGGAAACGGTTAATTGTTGATGTTCATAATAGATAAGTCACAAAAAGGTACATTCACCCACTTAGATAAGAGCTGTGATCCACTAGATCTAAGGGAACCACTAAACAGTCCATTGTTTGCTGTATTCAACAACCTCTGGATAACCAGGACCTTAAATAAATATATACTACAAATGTGCTTTCAATATCAATAATATTTCTATGAGAACATTTGGGTTGGATCCTACAACTGCATTCAGTTAAATAGGTGATCTTCCACTGATGGAAGGAGCCTTCCTCCTCCACCAGAGGAAGCGGTACTGCCAAAGGAAAGCATTGCACATTACTGACCAGAGTAGCAGAACACAATCCAAATAGCTTTGTTTTTTTCCATACATTATTTCCCACACATCTAGGCTCATTTGCAACACCTTCAGGTGGACGATACGGTACTTGGGACTTTTTAAACTTTTTAAACTGAAACTAACATTTATTTATTTCATTACACTTCTATCCCACCCTCCCCTGACAGGCTCGATTCATAAATTTCAATTTACCGATTTCTAAATAACAATACATAAAGCAAACTTTCTTCTCACAAAATGTGTTTAGGGTCGGCAATTTACGGTTGAATAAACAACAAAAAAAATTAACATAAGACACCGAGCAAGTTTTAATCTATGGAGACATAGCATGGTCTGATGTGCTGTTGTGAAGCTGTAGCCAAAGAATGAAAAGGAAGCTTTTATTGGCCAGTTTAATCATTGTCTATGTAAACATGATCCAAAATGATAACTGCGGCATTTCTCTTTATGGCTTGCACATGGAATAATATAACCAATTTTCTTTAACTAAGGGTATTTTCGCACTGACCTTACTCCGGAACGACGTCCCTCTTCACCGCGCAGCGTCTGCGCGGATTTCGCACCAATTGCTCTGCAGAACCCGGAAGAGCCGCAAAGTCCCGCGGCTTTTGCGTTGCAAATGTAAACTGGTTTTTGGCAGTTTACATTTGTGACGCAAAAGCCACGGGACTTTGCGGCTCTTCCGGGTTCTGCGGAACAATTAGTGTTAAATCCGCGCAGACGCTGTGCGGTGAAGAGGGACGTCACTCCGGAGTAAGGTCAATGCGAAAACGCCCTAAGTTATTTCAAGCATCCAATGAATGACTGCAGGGACTGCTGGAATTTCTCAGGGCCTGTAAGACAGAGCTGTTCTACCAGGCATTCAACTGAGGCGGCGGACATTTTGTTATTCTGTGGCCTCCCTGTTGCAGGGGCCCTGATGAAATAACTCTGTCGACCCATTTATCCTATACCAGCTGGGGAATGTATGGAAGGAATGGAGGCAACTGATACCACCAACCGCAGAACTGGAGTTTGTATTTAGTCTGTTACATTGTTTTTAGATGGTATATTGTTTTATTATAAGTATTTGATTTTAACCTTGTATTATTGACTGTTGTTACCCACTCAGAGCCCATTTGGAAAAGGGCGGGCTATAAATTGAAAATAAAATCATAATAAATAATAAATGAGGTCTTTACCTACAAAAGATTGTAAATTTGTTACTTTTGGTGTCACAACCATCAGTGGTTTTGTCACAACATTCTAAGGACCACAGTAGGCTTGTGGAAGACCAGAGTTCAGGTCTCCCATGAGTTTTGTAAATAGAAAATTGGCCACGGCAGAGCCACTAAATTGGACCAAGAAGTGGAGTGAAGGCGGGTATCTCAGGGTCTCACAACCTTCTCCTCAATCTAAATGACCTTCCCAAAGCTGCTCTTTGCGCCTCCACCCCAAGAAAAACATACAGGTTCCAGGGATGCTTTCTAGGCCGTGGGTGGGGGGGGGGGGACTAGCAGCACTGCAGAGATTGTGTTGGGTAGGTGTGCAATGTACATTGGGAACATGGTGTGGAGAGAAAGTTAAATATCATCTCTCCCAGCACCACCACCTAGACTCAGTTCACACATACACAATGGCCATGGCTGTTTTGAACTCTATATGAAGAAAGCAGGCAATCATAAACGTGGATTTCCCCCACCATTTTGACATAGCTGTTTTCCTGGAATATTTAAACTATTCTCCACAGGAAGGAAAACTCCAATATACATTTTTCCCATGGTGAGCCAATGGCACACCTCCCTTTAGACACATCACCCGTGGTGGAGAGATTAATGTATTCATGATTTACACCATTACCAGCAGAAGGCCTTGATTAAAATCAAGGAGATGAGTAGTTTGATCAGTCGCAAAGGCCACACCAAGCACCTATCAGGTGCTGGAGGACTGTGGCTGATTTACATAGATTAGGCGCATGCAATTAACATAATTTCTACATTAGCTTCAAGAAACTGGCTGGGACCACCTTGCATTGGGTAGACTTGCTGCACTTTCTCCACAACTTTCTTACGCGGAAAAGATGGCCTTAAATTTTGAAGAGCTAAGGCTGCTTATTTATGAAGAGAAACGCAGAGAGAAACTATGACATGAATCTAATCCTCTTATTTTAAAAGAAAATAAATGATTTATTTGTGAAAAGACATACAGAATCCTTCTTTGCACGGGGTGGCGGGGGTAGGGGGTGGGGAGAAGAGCTGCCAGTCTGCTTTATGCGTATACAGTCTGATAACTGGATGACACTGCTCATGGGAACCTATATGGATTGGGACGGCAGATGCTCTGATCTATTTCCGAATGTGCAAGATCTTGCACAAGTCGCAGCAGCCAAAGCACAGGGGAATTGTTTTCATTTGACCACAATTCATGCTCACATGAGGATGCAAAGATAGCCAACACACTAGGATGCAAAGATAGCCAACACTAGGATGCAAAGATAGCCAATACATGCAGGGCTCTTTTTCTAGCAGGAGCTCCTCTGCATATTAGGCCACGCCCCCTGATGTAGCCAATCTTCCTGGAGTTTACAGTAGGCCCTGTCCTAACAGCCCTCTAAGCTCTTGGAGGATTGGCTACATCAGGGGGGTATTAATATGCAGAGGAGCTCCTGCTAGAAAAAGAGCCCTGAATACATGCAAATGGCTACCTGTCATAGAACTTCAGCACACACACCTGCCTTCTGGAGTCTTGATGCACAGCAGCCCTGATTCTTTAGTAAGAGAAACAGCCATTTTGTGCCTGATGAATGAAGTCTACTGTACTCAAAACAATCCATAGTGGATGGACTCATTGTATAGAACAGGGGTGGCCAACGGTAGCTCTCCAGATGTTTTTTTTGCCTACAACTCCCATCAGCCCCAGCCATTGGCCATGCTGGCTGGGGCTGATGGGAGTTGTAGGCAAAAAACATCTGGAGAGCTACTGTTGGCCACCCCTGGTATAGAATAGTGTTGTTCTATCTTTAAAGGCTGCCCTGACCTGGATAGTTCAGGCTAGCTGGATCTCATCAGATCTCAGAAGCTAAGCAGGGTCAGCCCTGGTTAGTATTTGGATGGGAGACCACCAAAAAAGTCCAATGTTACAATGCAGAGAAAGGGAATGACAAGTCACCTCTGAGCATCTCTTGCCTTACCTAGAGGTAGGCACCAAAAATTCAGGCTTCCTTTGTTACACATTGTTTCTCTTGTTCCCCTTCAGTGTGGGTTTCTAAGTCTCCAAATAAAACTCCACACTGCTTTCTCCTTCGCCAGCATAAAATCCAAGAATCTCACAACAGTAAAGAGTCCAGTAGCACCTTTAAGACTAATCAATTTTATTGTAGTGTAAGCTTTCAAGAAACACAGAGCTGTGCTTCTCAAAAGCTTATGCCGCAATAAAATTTGTTAGGTGCAGTTTTGCCGCAACAGACTAACACGACTAACTCCTCTGGATCTAAGTCTCACATTAGTTAATACTGAACACTTTTGTATCTTATTTTTCATGTTCAGTATTTATAAATGCACAGCACAGTTAAGCAATGGCCTGTACTGTACAATTATACTACACGTTCTGCAGAGGTGAACCCAAAATTGCTATCGAGCCTCCCAGAGCCTTGTCTCCCAGCCCATTCCACCCTTCTAGATGCCATGACGCGCCTTTGAGAAAACTGCAACCTAGTTTTGGGTTTGAGAATCACTGTCTTATATACCCTGTGGCACTACAGAAACCATACACTTTCCAAACAGCTTTGTGATATGTTCCAGCTGTTCAAACAGGGGGGGATACTCAAAAATATCCTGAGCTTTGGGATCCCAGGTTTAGTGAATATGAAGGGCCGGCCCTAGGCTGTGCGGTGCCCCAGGCAGACCAACCACTCGCCGCCCCCTCCACAGTGCTGCCCTGGGGCTGCCCCTTCCATCCTGCGCTCCGCCCCCCTGCTGCCGCAGCTGCTCCCCATGGAGGATGCTCAAGGAGCGATACAGAGGCTGCGCACCAGCCAGGAGCCCTTGCAGGGCAAAATTTGGGCATTTGCCTATGGCACTGGGCTGGGAGGGCCCAATTTGGCACACTCCCTAGTCTAGCTCCCTAGGCAAATGCCTAATTTGCCTAGTGGGAGAGCCAGCCTTGTGAATATGATCCTATCAACAGTCCCCAAATGCAGGAGGCTGATTTTATAATGATGTATTGAAGAGAACAGAGTAGATGACCAGGGGAGAAAAAAAAATTCTTGACAATTAATACAAATGGCAGAAATGTGAGAACAAACATGTTGGATAAAAATGCACTGAATGCCAAGTATAGGTTTGTCATTTGTCTGCCTGTGGTAGGTAGATCTTTGTTTGTGGCCCCTTGATAAATTGAGGAGTAGGAGGGGGAAAAAAGGTGCAACATGTTCTCTATTATGACACTCTAGGGCTTTCCCATTTCTATGGCCTTTACCAAAAAGATTAGGGGAAATTCCTAAAGCTTCATTTGGAAGTGACATTACACTCTCGTCAAATACCACCCTTAAATACTGTCAGACAAGGCCATAAATGAGATATTAGGACAGGCAATGTGTTGGATCCAGGCAATAGTTCCACTGTGGAAAAAGGGAGAACCACCACAAAGACTGTGTAGGGAATTGTGGAGCCTGCATGAAGAAAAGCCATACAAGACAGAAGGCGGAAGAGAATTAGTTAAAACTGATTGAAAAATAAAGCTTAGTTCAACTCAGAATGTACTTTTCCAGTAGAAGAACTGCCTGTTATTGGGCTATGAACTTTGCCCCTTTCAGCGCCCAAAGATTATGTGGATTCGCAAATAAAATCATGGCATGACAATTTACAGGCATTATCTGACAGAGGCCACACTACACCCTACTAGTTTACTAGGCTTTTGTATGATGTTCTGGTGAGAAGTGCCCTGTTCCCCCTTGACACATAAACTGGCAATATACGCTGAGCTAACAACACTAAGACCCCCATGGCACAGAGTGGTAAAGCTGCAGTACTGCAGTCGGAGCCCTCTGCTCACGACCTGAGTTCAATCCCAGTGGAAGCTGGTTCAGGTAGCCAGCTCCAGGTTGACTCAGCTTTCCATCCTTCCGAGGTCGGTAAAATGAATACCCAGCTTGCTGGGGGGGGGAAGTGTAGATGACTGGGGAAGGCAATGGCAAACCACCCCGTAAAAAGTCTGCCATGAAAACGTTGTGAAAGCGACGTCACCCCAGAGTCGAAAATGACTGGTGCTTGCAAAGGGGACTACCTTTTACTAACAACACTGAGCTAAAAGGAGCTGGGCTGTTCAGATTAGTAAATCAAATATCTCAGTTGTGACTTATGAATAGTCAAATAGGACGCTATATATGCTTGGTTCAAATTTACTGCAATTCAATTGTCCTTATTTAAACTACAATTTGATTTTAAATAGCATATAAACTATGCCAAGGACTGCACAAAACTCCCCCTCTAGTTCTGTAGACTTTGATGAGCAGCGATGTTACAGAGAATGTCTGAAATTTGGGGACAGTTGACATTCACATGTGAATGATGACAATCCCAGATCTCTGTACATGTCCAAAAAAAAAAATCCAGAGATATTCCAGTGAATGTTGACAGTCATCTAAACGTGATTGTCAGCGTTCACTTGTGTGTGTCAGAAAAATAGGGTAGTGTATGTGTTGTATTTTCAAGCATTCATAGAATGCATCCGAGATTGTCAGCCTTCTCATGCAATCGGTGACATCCATCATTTCTCACACATTCATTATAACATGCGCATATGACATGGCCAGACCATTGTGAATAACACTGCTAAAAATAACCGCTTGGTATTTATGAACTTCGTTCAAGTGGATCAAGCTGTTTCACATCCATTACCCCTAAAATGTTTCAGGCCATTTGTGAATATTCATACACATTTCGAATTGACCTGAAAATTATGAATTGAAAACTAGGAATGGAATGGAAAAATCAGGATATCACATTTTTCTGTGGGAGGAAGCATATAGGAGGGGTGCCACCTTTTGAGTTCCTGCTCAAAAAAAGCCCTGTAAACAAGATAACAAGAGAGCCAGTTTGGTGTAGTGGTTAAGTGTGCCTGGGAGAACCGGGTTTGATTCCCCACTCCTCCACTTGCACCTGCTGGAATGGCCTTGGGTTAGCCATAGCTCTGGCAGAGGTTGTCCTTGAAAGGGCAGCTGCTGTGAGAGCCCTCTCAGCCCCACCCACCTCACAGGGTGTCTGTTGTGGGGGGGAGAAGATATAGGAGATTGTAAGCCGCTCTGAGTCTCTGATTCAGAGAGAAGGGCGGGGTATAAATCTGCAATTCTTCTTCTTCTTATATTTGGTTTATTGGGTTTATATCCCACCCTACACCCTGAATCTCGGTCTCAGAACGGTCACACGGGAATCAAACCCAGTTCTCCCAGATAAGAGTCTGCACACTTAACTACTACACCAAACTGGCTCTCTTGTTATCTTGTTTACAGGGCTTTTTTTGAGCAGGAACTCAGTTCCAGCTGGCTTGGTGTCAGGGTGTGTGTCCTAACATACAAATGAGTTCCTGCTGAGCTTTTTCTACAGAAAAGCCCTGCTTGTTTATATAATTCCTAGAAAGTTTTTTTTTTCTAGAAGTGAAGTTAAGCAATCGATCCTCATTCCTATAAATGTGTGTATCACCCTATCCTAAAAAATCCCCTTTCTGGATTAAACATCACTTTGTCTGAATCTCCAAAGTCCGAGGATGCAACCAGCTTCCAAGCCAACTTTGATGGGAGGCAGATATCCTATACTTCACCCCCTCCCCACAAAGCCAACCCTGGTGACTGACTTAAGGCAAACCCCTCCATTTAAATTATGCATATGCTTCCACGGGGTGAGACCCTCCTTGACTTGTTCAGTATTCGTGGCTGAGATATTTTTTCTGCTAGAGTCCTTATGACCATTTAGCCCCAATTTGTTTTAACTATTCTTAATAGTTATGGTTGGTTTCTCATCTGCTGTTGTCATTCTGCTTACTTACATTGCTTTATGGATTTTGTAAGCTGTCTTGAAGGCCACGTAGGGTGGAAAGGGGGGAGGATACAAAAAATCTTTTAAATGAATGCTCTGTGGTGAGCAATGGAATCTCCCCTGTATGTGCAGAATTAGCCTCCACTTTCAATCCAACTAGGTAAGCAGAGAGGTGAGATGTTTATTCATGGCAACATACAGCGTGCCTCCCAAGGGTGGAATTCTAGCAGAAGCTCCTTTGCATATTAGGCCACACACCCCTGCTGTAGCCAATCCACCAAGAGCTTACAAGACTCCTTTTTGTAAGCTTTTGGTAGATTGGCTACATCAGGGGTGTGTGTCCTAATATGCAAAGGAGCTCCTGCTAGAATTCCACCCCGGGCGCCTCCTCTGCTTTCTCTTCCTTTTCCAAATCGACACACTTGTAAACAAGACCCATTAAATGAGAATGGACATTGGTGAAGCAATCTTTTCCAGAACTGCTCAGAAAAAAACAGAATGTCGGGAAAGAAACTGGAAGTGCTAATTAACTTTGAAGGTCAAGGATGTTGTATCGTCACTGATGTAGCTGCAAAAGATTCCATGCCAGTACAGTAAAGAACAAGTTGCATGGGTAGATAATGGAATGTGACATGGTGTGCAGCTTTATAATGCATGCATGCAGGAAGCACATTAAAAGTTACCAGACAAAACCACAGCCCCCTCTAGCACTAACATTTCTTACACATGCTAGCCAGAATCTACATCCTTGCAACATATATATGAAACTTCCTCTGAAACGTTTCAGATTCAGGGCCTAATGTTTGATATTCACTTCAGTCCAGTTTTAATTCACAGTCCTCAATAAATGAAGCCCAGAAAAAGCCCAGCAAGAACTCATTTGCATATTAAGCCACACACCCTGACGCCAAGCCAGCTGGAACTGTGTTCCTGGCTGTTTCTGCTCAAAAAAAAAAAAAAGAAAGGAAAAAGAAAAAGCCCTGAAAATACTATATATGACATTAACCATTTTAAAAATTCTAAAAACAGAGTTGAAGGCAGAAACACTGTCAAGCAACTACATGATCCTTTGATTAAAATTGGATCCAGCTGAGATCTCTTTTTCCACTTTATTTCTAACAAAATTCAACAGTTACACTCAGGGGTGGAATGCTAGCAGGAACTCCTTTGCATATTAGGCCACACACCCCTGATGTAGCCAATCCTCCAAGAGCTTACAAAAAAAAGCCTTGTAAGCTCCAGGAGGATTGGTTACATCAGGTGAGTGTGGCCTAATATGCAAAGGAGCTCCTGCTAGAATTCCACCCCTGGTTACAATGAATAATAACACAGTGTACAATATATATTGGGAAGATGGCATGGCATAGTCTGATCTTGGAAGCTAAGCAGGGACGGTACTGGGAAGGGAGAGCACCAAGGAAGACTCTGCAGAGGAAGGCAATGGCCAACCACCCTTGCTTCTCACTTGCCTCAAAAGTCCCTTGCTGGGGTCACCAAAAGTTGGCTGCAACTTGACAGCACTTTATATTATATTATATTATATTATATTATATATTAGCAGCCCATATAGTCCAATTTTTCCCCAGGCTGATCAGGACTTGAGAGCTAAGCAGGGTTCCCCACAGTCATAACTTGGAAGGGAGTGCACCAAGGAAGACTCTGAAGAGGAAAGCAATGGCAAACCACCTCTGCTTGCCTTTTGCCTAGAATGCAGCATTGATGGGGTTGCATTGAGTCAGCTACAACTCAACAGCATGTTAAAGATAATATACATTCTTTGCTTCTTATTGTATGTTGAAACATTAAAAGGTGGTGTTGGTATTAGTCCGTATTAGTGTGATTTATGTCATCCATTATTTGAAATTTTATATATATATATATATATATATATATATATATATATATATATATATATATATATATATATATATATATATATATATATATATATATATATATATATATATATATATATATATATATATATATATATATATATATATATATATATATATTGCTTTATGCACAGCCTTTGCTTCCATTTGGGAAAGAGATGGAATCTCCTGATCCAGATTTCTTACTCAGTTGCATGACCACAGTTGGTGTGATAGCTTAATGTTACATTCATGCCCTCGTACCCAATTAAACAATCAATACATCCAATTTGAATGGAGATGTATCATGCCTTGTAAATCATTGGGTCATAAACCTTAACAATACCAACATGTATCGGCATAAAATTGAACTAAATTAGTGTCTTAGGGCTACACTAATTAAAACATGAGTTATGCAAGCATCCTGTGATTACCTCATGAGACGTGGGGGTAGCTTGGAATGGTCAAATATATTTCAGAAGACAAGGCCTGTGGTTTTAAAGTATGTGTTGAACAAATATTTTAGGAGACTGAGAGAAAGACAGAGAGAGAGAGAGACAGAGATAGAAATGGAAAGATAATTTTGAGCAGCACGTATTGGCTGGGATCCAGCGATGTGAAAGCAGGAATATATTTATTTATTACCTTAAATTTCTATCCCACCCTCTCCACAAATGGACTTAGGGCGGCTAACAATCAGTTCAGTGACTTCAAACAATAAATACAATTAAAACATTTTAAAAAACGTTTTTTGGTGCTGTTCAGCAATAACCTAGGCAGGATCGTCCTTTACTAACAGTGAGCCCATAGTGATGGCAATTTCTCAGTCCTCTCCCGGTTTAGGTACCAAAGACCTGTCGAAATAACTCAGTTTTGCAGGCCCTGTGGAATTGAGAGAGGTCCCACAGGGCCCTTATGGCCTCCGGGAGGGCATTCCACATTTCAGGTGCTGCCACTGAGAAGGCCCTGGTCTGTGTAGAGCACAGCCCAGCCTCCCTAAGTGGACTTACTACAGTTCCACATGCTAGATCTTGTGCAACACCTAACACTTTCTTCCCTATACATTATAGCATTCAGAAGTTGGTCACACAAGATTTTGTACAAGAGAAAATGCAAGTGGGGATACAATACGTTTGGCTTAGCATAAGTGGCTACCACTTTAAGGCTGCTTGTGCAAGAGCTTTTGTGAAAAGTTGTAATTTTGTGCTGGATCCAACCCATCATGTGATGCTTTTCCAAGTTTTTTTTTCTTAACTCCAGAAAAACCTCTAGTGTTTGGAGTAGGGTTGCCAATCCCCAGGTGGGGGCAGGGGATCCCCCGATTTGGAGGCCCTCCCCCCGATTCAGGGTCATCAGAAAGCGGGGGGGGGGGAAATGTCTGCTGGGAACTCTATTATTCCCTATGGAGACTTGTTCCCCTAGGAAATAATGGAGAATTGATCCGTGAGTATCTGGGGCTCGGAAGGGGGGGCTGTTTTTTGAGGTAGATGCACTACATTTTCAGTATAGCACCTGGTGCCTCTCCCCAAAATACCCCCCAAGTTTCAAAAAGATTGGACCTGGGGGTCCAATTCTATGAACCCCCAATAAAGGTGTCCCTATCCTTCATGATTTCCTATGGAAGGAAGACATTTTAAAAGGTGTGTGATCCCTTTAAATGTGATGGGCAGAACTCCCTTTGGAGTTCAATTATGCTTGTCACACCCTTGCTCCTGGCTCCACCCACAATGTCTCCTGGCTTCACCCCCAAAGTCTCCAGAAATTTCTTGAATTGGACTTGGCAACCCTAGTTTGGAGTCCTGTGTACAGATAAGTACAACACACATGAAGCTGCCTTATAGTGACTGGGACCACGGGACAATCAAGTTTAGAATTGTCTACAAATGGTGGGAGAGGGAGAGAGAGAGCTCTTTAGGTAGAAATTCTATTTAGGTGAAATTCAGAGGTAAATTTAATTCTGGTCTGTGCCTCTAGAAATGTTTATGTTTTCTCACTGGAAGGCAGCTAACCAAACTACACTTCCCAGAATTCTTTGGATAAAAACACAACAGGTGTCTGCCACCTGATAATAAGCCTGTAGTGTGGCAATATCTTATGGATAAAAAAAGGAAGTTGTGTTTGGCCCAGACCCTGAAGTGATATTGCTTCCAGAACCTTCTTAGATGGCAGACCTAAAGAAGGAGCCAACTTCTGGGGAGAAAAGACTTGCTATGTTTTGGAGCAGTGAAGTGTAAAAGGTGATTGAATAACACATATAGAAAAACCCAGGTTATTTTAAAATGAGCGAGGAGCCAACATTCTTTCCTTAACGTGTTACATTGAGCATTTAGAGGCTGATATCACCAGCCCGCCCCTGAACTCCAGCGAACTTCGTGTTTTTTCCGACTACGAGGTGTTAACATTCTGCAAGCATTAACATTCCCACGCGCTTCTGCTGGCTCCCAGCGCAGGATGTATTTCATTGCTCTAACTGTTAGAATATTGGGTTTACCTCATAAATATCCACTGACATCTGCAGTTTCGTTTAAGCACACACATACATACAAATAAATACAAACGCAGGGAGTGAGCTGATATATTTACTTCGGAATAGGATTAGTAAACCTGACTTTCTGGCAGCTTTAAAATGTGGCCGGAGTTTTAAATGGCTAGATACATTTCCAGATTCTCGCTTTACTTTTCTCTTTTTTCAAAACTTCCCAAGGTTAACTGTTGTATAATGGTCGGCAGGGCTTTTTCTGTAGCAGGAACTCCTTTGCTTATTAGGCCACACGCCCCTGATGTAGCCATTCCTCCAAGAGCTTACAGGGCTCTTCCTACAGGGCCTACTGTAAGCTCCAGGAGGATTGGCTACATCAGGCGGGTACAGCCTAATATGCAAAGGAGTTCCTGCTACAAAAAAAGCCCTAACAGTTGGTTTGGCCTAGGTGCTGGGAGACCCATGTTAGACTTCCCCGCTCAGCCAGGGAAGCTCTCTGGGTGACCTTGAGCCAGTTGCAAACCCTCAGCCTATCCTACCTCACAGACTTGAGAGGATAAAATAGAGAAGATGAGAACAATGTGAGCCAATTGGGGCCCCCTCCTGGGGAGAACGGCAGGGTATAAATTACATAACTAAACGTTTATCGCTGAGAGGTAGATCACATGACCCTGTCAGCATGTATTCAGATAGTTTTATAAAATAAAAAAATGGCTCGGAATATTTACAGATTCAGCATGGCCTTCTAGCCGCTGTTTAAAGACCACCAAGGAAAGAGAGCCCACCACCTCCTGGGGAAGCCTGTTCTGCTGAGTAACCACTATGTCAGGAAGTCCTGAAGTACAGTGTTTCGGCCACTGTTGGGGAACAAACCCTGTAAGACGTCAATGTGGTGTTATGGTTGGAACAAAATAAAGGATGAAAAAGGGAAAAACAAACTCAACCCAAAATATACTGGCTATGTTAAAAGGGTCAAGCTAACCTAAAAATAAATATTATCAAATATATTTATTTATTTCTGGTGAGCACAATGGCAAAGATTAAAATATTAAAAATAAACAATCTGAAGATCAGACTACACCATGAGCTTTACATATGCTATGATCATTTTTTTTATAGAGAGCTGACAATTTCACATACACTGCTGATGAAAATACCAAATGACCAGGGCTTTTGTTGTAGAAAAAGCCCAGCAGGAACTCATTTGCATATTAGGCCACACCCCTGACATCAAGCCAGCCGGAACTGCATTCCTGCACATTCCTGCTCCAAAAAAGCCCTGCAAATGACCAATAGGACCAAATGTGTTTCAGCCACAAGGAGAGTTTCTCAATGGTCAGTAATACTGTTATAAAGAAACACACACCCAGAAGTAAATATATATAAATTGAAGCCAGGTGTTACTTTCTCATATATTGTGCAGTTGCTGAAAATTTATGAAGTCTTATTGCAACTCTTGGCTGATGACACACACATCCAGAGGCCTAGGAAATTTCATACCAGATTATCATATCACTGAAGATTTTGTCGTGTGTGTACAGTCACCATGAAAAGTTAACCATGGCCTACTTCATATTTTTTCAGCAACAGCACAACATATGAGAAAGTAACACCTGGCCTCAATTTATATATATTTACTTCTAGATGTACGTTTCTTTATAATAGTATGTTTCTTTATAATTCTTTATCGTTTACTTCTGGATATATGTTTCTTTATAATTGTTTCTTTATTCAGCCTCCTCTTGGAGTATCCTCCAGGCCTCAAGTCACCATGACATCCAGGTGCACATACACACACGCACACAAAAAATACAACCCCCCCACCACCACCACGTAAGTTTTACAGAAACTATAATCAATTTACATACAGAGTTGGTGATGTTACATACACAGTTGATGAAAATATCAAATGATCAACAGGACCAAATGCGTTTCAGTCACAAGGGCCTTCCTCTCTGGGTCAAACTGAGAAGAAGTTACCTGCTTACCAAATTTCTTCTCAATTTGACCCAGAGAGAACTCCAGTTTTCTAGGTTACACCTCTGAGGATGCCAGTCACAGTTGCTAGCGAAACGTCAGTTCTCACAATGCCAAGACCATAGCCACACAGCCTGGAAAATTTACAACTAATCCACCAAGAGCTTATAGGATTCTTAGTACAGGGCCTACTGTAAGCTCCAGGAGGATTGGCTACATCAGGGGTGTGTGGCCTAATATGCAAAGGAGGTCCTGCTACAATAAATAAATAAATAAAAAGCCCTGCCAGGAACTGCATTTTAGGGGACGTTTGGAAGTGCCTCCGGAAGAGGGAGGTGAGACCATTGTACTCTGTGAATAGCTAAATTTGTCTCTTCTTCCCTGGTACCTGATGAAGGGAACTTTGACTCTTAAAAGCTCATACTCTAAAAACGTTGTTGGGGAGCGTTCAGATGGACCATTAGTGGCGATACAGCTCCGTCTCGCTGATGGATTAAATGTGTTCGTCCAGACATCCACATCTGGCAATCGAGCATCATCCAGGGTCATCCCAGCTTGCTGCGCCTCAATGCCGCATTAATTTGATAGCGCAGAAAGTCCGGCCCTTTTTCAAAAAAGCGGCACAGGATTGGCTTTTTCCTGTTTGGACAGCTCATGCGCAATACTGCCCCTTGGAATGTTTACCGCCCCTCCCATCTTTTTTTTTTTAAAGCCCCAGCAGACATGCGCATTGCCAGATCATCTGGGAATCTGAGGTGACGCTTCTGCTTCCCCAATCAACACAGGATTGGGGGGTGGGGTGGGGAAAACATTATCCCACTATTCAGAACAGGGGGGGGAAATTTTTTTTTCAATGTGGAGGATTTCCAGATATCATTGTCACTGCCAATTTCTAGGAAAGTAATTCCTGGCAGTTCCTTGGTTTGAATCGGCAACATTAATTCCGGAAACTTTCCCCCCTTCCCCCCTGCCTCCAAAGCAATATTTGATTTCCCACCTTCAAACAGTTGGGTGCATGTTCAATGGACCCCCCCTCCCAGAAATCACCATCTGATCACGCATGCTCCAAGAAAAGAGTGTGATAGTATTGGATGTCTGATCGCTCAACAACAGAATGAGACGCATTCTTGGATGCTCGTCTGAATGGCCCTGCATCAAATCAATATTCAGCGGTTCAAATTTGAGCGCTACACACCCACTTTTAATGGTACGTCTGACTGCACCCTTTGTCTCTAAGGTGCTACTGGAATCCAGGTGCTCTACTGCAGACCAACTCAGGTGCCCTCTGGGGAAAAACAATAAACCTTCAAATGGAAATCCTTTTGCTACAGAAATACTCCTGGGGACCAAACCCATTTTCCTCTCACTTACATCACAGGGTTTTTATGAGAATAAAAGGAGGAAGGGGGAACCAGGCTTTTCCACTCCATCCCACACAATTCCCCTTCTTATTATAGCCCCCAACTAGGGGTGTGCATTTGGATCTATCAGGAAACGACCTTACCAGTATTTGGGGGGTAGATTTCAGCATCCCAAATGTATCCAGATTTACTTGGGAAAGCAAAATAAATAAATAAATAAGTCCCAGATATATTCTGGAATTATTCAGCAGATCCAAAAAACAGCAGAGAAGCCAGAGCAGATTGCTCCAGCTTCTCAGCTATTTGTCAGGTTTCTACAGTAGTCACATTAAATTTTAAAGGGACTGCAGAAGACAGCCTGAGAATCAGCTGTTCTGGGGGGAGCAGACTGTTCCTGCCACCACAGCTTGGGGCTGGCTCCTCCTGCAGCCTGGTTTAAATCAAGCTGCAGAAGAAGCTAGCCCCAGGATCTGCTGAGCTGCAGGCTGGGCTTTGCACTGGCTACTCCTACAGCCCAGTTTAAACTGGACTGCAGGAGAAGCAAGCCCAGCTAGAATCTCCTGCACCACATGGAGCACATTGCTCCCACTGGAACAGCAGCTCCTGGGGTTCGCTTCTACTACAAACTGGACTGCAGAAGAAGCAAGTCCAGCCAGGGTCTTCTGTGCTACTGGGAGCAACATGCTCCACGTGGTATAGCAGGTCCTGAGGATCATTTCTTCTGCAGCCCAGCTGTGCCCATGGGGAGCAGATTGTTCCTTGCTGGTACGGCTTTCGGTGGCTTCTCCATCCCATGCAATTTCCCTCCTTATTCTCCTTTTTAAACTAGTATTATTTCTACTCAGGTCTATTGTACTCCCCCCAAAATTGAGATTTCTGAAAAATTCCAGTACCAGGATTTCCCAGAAAGCCCTTTTTTGGGGGGGGGGGAGGATAGGGAGTCCAATAGACCCGAAAAGAAAAATACCAGTTAAAAACTATTGCACATTCCTTCTCCCAACCCATATGGTTTTTGCTTTGCAGACCCCATAATCCCCAGCATGGCTTTTTTTGTTTGACCAAAGTGGATCAATCACTCCCTTTTTTCCCAACAGTGGAAATGCTGGCTCAGTCCAACCACGTTTACCCTGTCCTGTGCTTCTTGGAGGCAAGAAGGGGCACAAATGCACAGTGAAAAAGCAGCACTTTTCTTGGGTAACGAAAGAAGTGAAGCTGGTCCCAGAGAACCAACAGACTGTTATCACCAATGTTTTAGTTCACAGTCTGCTCTTAGAAAATGCTATTAAGGGCAATTCTTTTATCCCTCTAATAGTGCTTATTTTGTAACTGGACATATGGCTGCATCAACCCTGTTGCCGCAAAGCATAAAACCTTCAAGTACATGTTGACTGGCAGTTTAACCCTGTGAGTGCTGGGCCTGCAAAAAAGATACAGGCGGTACCCAATGATGCACTAAAGACAAACATCCTTTGGTGAATTTTCTCATCACCAGAAGGATATTCAGAACTAAAACTGGAGCATTTAGCATCCCAGGCTCTCTAGATTTTGTTTTAAAACAATTTTATTTAGTAACATATGGTAACAATATCTTATTCCTGCATCATTAATAACTTCTTTTTATCTATCCCATATATTACTTTCTAACCACCCCTCCCCCCGTTACTTGACCCCCGCCGGTGTTATTTACTTATAATACTAATATTAAAAGGTACCCTTAACTAATAAAAACAAAAGTTTACATTCTTCTTCCTTCTAAGACTTAATCATTATCAAAAATTGTCCAATGTCCTTTTATTTTCCACTGTTTTTCTACATATCTTCTAAACTTTTTTCACTCCATCTTAAAAACGTCTAAGTCATAGTCTCTTAAAATTCTTGTTAATTTGTCCATTTCACTCCATGTCATAACTTTTACAATCCAATCCCATTTCTCTGGTATTTTTTCTTGCTTCCACAACTGCACATATAATGTCCTAGCAGCTGAAAGAAAGTACCAAATTATAGTTCTATCTTCTTTTGGAAATTTTTCCATTTGTAATCCCAACAGAAAAGTCTCTGCAACTTTCTTAAATTCATATCCCAAGATCCTAGAGATTTCTTGTTGAATCATCTGCCAATACTTTTTTACTCTTTCACAAGTCCACCACATATGGTAGAAAGAACCTTCATATTTTTTACATTTCCAACATCTGTCTGGCATCTTATTGTTCATCTCTGCCAACTTTTTAGGAGTCATATACCATCTATATATAATTTTAAAACAGTTCTCTTTAATACTATGACACGTCGAAAGCTTTATAGAGTTCTTCCACAAATATTCCCAAGTTTCCATCTGTATTTCTTTATTTACATTTATTGCCCACTTAATCATTTGAGATTTCACTATTTCATCTTCTGTAGACCATTTTAAAAGTAATTTATATAGGTTTGAAATTAATTTTTCGTTGTCTCCAAGTAGAACTTTTTCCATTTCTGTTTGCTCTTTTCTTATTCCTGCAGTTTTAATATCATTATTCACCACGCTCTTTATTTGTTGCATTTGGAACCAATCATATTTATTATTCAGATCTTCAGCAGTTTTCAATTCTATTTTGCCGCTTTGTATTTTTAATAGTTGATTATATGACCACCACTTTTCTTCACCCATCTCAGCTGTTATTTTTATTACTTCTGCTGGCACTATCCATAACGGTTTTCTCTCATCTCCATATTTCTTATATTTCATCCATGTATTTAGCAAATTGTTTCTTATATAATGGTGAGGAAAAAAAACATCCATCTTTTTTCCCCCATAAGACATATAAGGTGCCAGCCAAATTTATTTCCATGACTTTCCAACGCTAAGAGTTTTTTGTTTAACAGCATCATCCATTCTTTTATCCACACTAAACAAACTGCTTCATGATATAATTTTAAGTCAGGTAATTGGAATCCACCTCTTTCTTTTGCATCTGTTAAAATTTTCATTTTAATCCTTGGTTTCTTCCCAGCCCACACAAACTCTGAGATTTTTCTTTGCCATCTATTAAATTGTTTACTGTCCTTCACAATTGGAATAGTTTGAAACAAATACATTATTCTTGGTAGAATATTCATTTTAATTGCAGCTATTCTGCCCAGCAATGACAAATTAAGTTTATTCCATTTTATCATATCTTCATCCATTTTATGCCATAGCTTCTCATAATTGTTTTTGAACAAATCAATATTCTTCATTGTTATCTCCACACCCAAATATTTTACCTTAGAGGTAACTTCACAACCCGTTAGCTTCTGCAATTCCTTTTGTTTATTTACTTGCATATTTTTACATAGAAGTTTTGATTTTTCTTTATTAATACAAAGTCCCGCCAATTCTCCATATTCTTGTATTTTAGCTAACAACAAAGGCGTGACTTGTATAGGATTTTCATTTATAAACATATCATCTGCAAATGCTCTATATTTGTAAATAAATCCTTTTACTTTTAATCCTTCTATTTCTTTGTCTTCTTGGATTTGCATCAGTAAGATTTCAAGAGTCATTATAAACAACAGTGGGAAAAGCGGACAGCCTTGTCTTGTACCTTTGCTAATTATCATATCTTCTGTAAGATCTGCATTTATACATAGCCTTGCACATTGTTCAGTATATATTGCTTTTATCATCCTTATAAAGTTTTCCCCCCACTCCATTTTCTCCATTACTGCAAACATAAAGTCCCAATTTAAATTATCAAATGCTTTCTCTGCATCCGCAAAGAATAATGCTACTTCCTTTTCTGAATGTCTTTCATAATATTCTACAATATTTACAACCGTTCTAATATTGTCTCTTATTTGCCTTTTGGGGAGAAACCCTGCTTGATCTTCCTTTATAAAATTTGTCAGATGTTGTTTAAGCCGTTCTGCCAATATCCTTGTATATATTTTATAGTCATTATTTAATAGTGAGATTGGTCTATAATTTTTTACATTTGTGATATCTCTATCTTCTTTTGGAATCAACGAAATAACAGCTTCCTTCCACGTATTTGGTATTTTCCCTTTTATTCTTATTATGATCATCAATTTCTGAAGTTTCGGTATTAACTCCTCTTTGAAGGTTTTAAAAAATTTAGCTGTATATCCATCTGGCCCAGGTGTTTTTCCATTTTTCATCGCATTAATCGCTGCTTCAATTTCTATTTTTTCAATTGGATCATTCAATACTTTTCCCATATTTTCTGTTAAGGGTGCTATTTTAATATTTTGTAAATACTCTTCCATCTTTTCTTTCTTTATTTTAACACCCTTAAATAATTTGGAAAATACTTAAAGAATTCTCTTTTTATTCCTTCTTGATCTACCACATCTCTTCCATCCACCACAATTTTATTAATAATTTTGCTTTCTCTCTTTTTCTTCAGTTGCCAGGCCAAATATTTTCTAGGTTTATTTGCTCCCTTGAAAGATTTCTGCTGCAATCTTTTCAGATTCCATTCCAAATTTTTATTTAACAAATGTCTCATTTGTGTTTGTAATATTGCAATCTCCCTCATAATTTTCTTTTTCCCTGGCCTTTTTCTCAGTTCCCCTTCTTTTTTCTTTATTTCATTTTGAATGTCCAGCTTCTATTTTTCTTTTGCCCTCTTGTCTTTATTATTCAATGTAATCAATATTCCTCTCATTATTGCTTTATAAGCATTCCACACCGTCTGAAATTCTATATCTTCTTTATCGTTTATTTGGAAGAAAGCTTTAGTTTCGTTTTCTAGAGATGTCACTATTTCTTTATTCTGTAGTAAATCTTCATTTAATCTCCATCTTCTCGACTTTTTAGACAATTTTGTAATCCACATTATTGGGTTATGATCAGCCCCTATTTTAGGTAAAATCTCTGTTTTCTTTGTTATATGGCCTAAATCTTTAGTGCCCCACAACATGTCAATTCTGGAAAAAGTTTTATGTCTTGCTGAAAAAAAGGTATAATCCCGCACTTCAGGATTAAATTTTCTCCATATATCCTCCAAGTTTTCTTGTTTGACCAATTCAAAAAAAGACTTTGGCAATTTTCCTTCCTTATTATTTTTTTCCCCCAGACCTATCTAGTGTGTTCTTAATTGTTCCATTAAAGTCCCCCATTATCAAAACTTGATCATATGTCACTTCATCAGATTGTTGTATAATGTCTTTTTAAAAAGCATCCTTTGCTTCATTTGGTGCATACAGTCCCAGTAACAACTTTTTTTTGCATTTAATATTATTTCTACAGCTACAAACCTTCCATCTTTATCTTTAAACACTAATTTTTGGTCCAATTCTTGTTTAATATAAAAAAATCACTCCCCTTTTCTTCTGTTCAGCCAATGAATAAAATTCTAGTCCCAATTGCTTATTCCATAAAAATTTGTAATCCTTTTGTTTGATATGTACTTCTTGTAAACAAACTATATTACAATTTTTCTTTTTTAATCCAATGAAACGTTGCCTTTTTTTGTGGTGAATTTAGTCCATTTACATTCCAAGATAATAATTTGTAATCCATTATGGTGCAAATTCTTTATGTTCTTCATAAAATCTACGCAGTTCCTGTGTGCTTGTAATTGTAATCCTTTTTCCTTGTAGTTCAAAGCTCAAACCTTCAGGTATTATCCATCTATACCTCATTTCATTGTCCCATAATTTTTCGGTCAATTTATTATATGCTCTTCTGTCATTTATCACTTGTCTTGGCAACTCCCTCATAATTCTTACTCTGCTGCCTCCCACTATCAATGTCTTTTCAAAGTTTTTATTCATGATTTTTCCCACCATTTCTTTTGTCATATATCTTATAACCACATCTCTTGGTAGATTATTTTTTTTTGGCATATAGTGAGTTCACTCTATACATATAGTCATACATGTTTCTAGTCCCTTCAGGATCTTCCTCCAGAAATTCTGCAATTATTTTTATTATATATTCTTCAAATCAATTTCTTCATCCTCAGGTACTCCTCTCAGACGTATCTGGGTCTCCATCAATTTGCAGTCATGAATTGCCACTTTTTCTTGTATTTTTAACAAGGTGGAATCATGTACTTTCACTCTCCCTTCCACCTCTTGCACTTTTTTTGATGTCACCACAGTCTCATTTCTGAGATCCTCTATATCTTTTTTTAGCTCTTCAATATCTTTTCTAATTTCTTTTTTGGAAGCAGTTATCATCTCCTTCATCCCTTTCATTATCCTGGCTTCCATTGCATTTAATTGGCCCTGCATTTTCTCCAGTGAAGCAGTCTTGCATGGGTTTGCTTGTGGTCTGACATGTAAAAACACTGAAAATTTTGACCTCACCAAATTAAATTTCAACTATCAGATTTAAAAGAGTGAGGCTTGCTTTTTTCAATAAGCCTAATTTCACCGTCCTCAGAGCCTCCTGGGCTCAGATATTAATTTTTAATTTTTTTATTTTCTCCAAAATGGCGGTCGCGACTTTCTGCCTCACTTTAAAAAAAATTTTCCTTTTTCCTCTAGAGGCTTCTAAAATAGTTATTAACAATAATGTCCAATAGCATTTACCTTATAATCGTCACCTCTGTCGGCTCCACCAATTTTTAATGTCCCAAACACTTTAAAAGTTTTGTTTAAATTTTAGCCTCCTTGCAATGGCCGCAGATGTTTTTCAATGATATTTTAGTCCTAGAATAGGCTGGCTGCTTCAATGATTTCCCTTTTCCATCCGATGCTTCCTGCTTTACTTGCCACCAAATCCCGTTTTCGCTGGTAGAGAGATCTCACGATACTTGATGTATTTCCTGTGTTGGCTGTGGGAGCTGTAATTCTATGATGATGGGGCTTTTTCTCAAAAACCGCAAGTAGACAAAACAATAAATTCCTTTCCACTTTTTAGCACTGTCCTTTAAATTTACACAGTCCAAATTCCGCCCCTTCTCCCCTTCTTCTTCCAAGCTTTCTAGATTTAAATTTCCCACCTTCTGATTTTATTTTGTTTAGTCCCGGAATGAAAGATAGCAATCTGTACCTTTTCTGTAGTTATCCAGATCAACACCAGTCTTGTATAGCTTTAGATGTTTAGCAGTATCAAAGAAGATTAGGATCCTGTTGAGCTTATGTCAAATAAATGACTCTGGAAACTTCTGCAGATGATGAAAATGCAACTCGTCTTCGGAGACCCCTCAAAGCCTTAAAGGAGCCCCCCCACCCCGGGACTCCCTTTTAGCCAAGGTAAATCTCCTCAAAGTTTCCTGTGCATATCTTGGACTGATCTCTGATTGAGAAAAGTAGGCAGTAGGCATTAGATTGCCTTCCACTACCCCAAACAGAAGTTCCAGCCTGCTCCCCTTCTGAGAAGCAGTTCAGCTTGGCATTTTCCAACCCAGGAAGTCCCCAGGCTCTCTAGGTTTGATCTTCAAATGATTCTTGTGGGGGAGTGGGGAGAAACTGTATCCATTTCCTACATTCACTAAACAAGAGACTT
Source organism: Heteronotia binoei (assembly GCF_032191835.1). Classification (NCBI taxonomy): domain Eukaryota; kingdom Metazoa; phylum Chordata; class Lepidosauria; order Squamata; family Gekkonidae; genus Heteronotia; species Heteronotia binoei. The sequence goes on along the minus strand of NC_083231.1, from coordinate 107,180,899 downwards.
TTTAATAAGTCACCTTGGAAAGTTAGGACTGATTAACCTGTCTGGGCAATGGGGAAAATGTAGCCTTTACTGAGTTGCGTCACCCAATCCATTGCTTCTTTTGCAACACTGATTTCCAGCACAAGGACAATACAATTTCTATGGTCATTGTGAACCCACAATAATCATCTGCAATAGTAGTTCCAAAAGTTCAAATAGTAGGGTTAGTGGTAACAGCAATGACAGTAACACTATCAAAAGCATTAACAAGATGGGGACCCATAAGTTTCATGGGGGAAAGGAATTTCCTTCTCCCTTTGATCTCCATATTCCACCTTTTAAAATTCCGCTTCTTTCTCTTTTGACTCTGCTTTCTCCCTCCCACTCTCCCCCCGCCCCCCAACACCCTCCAATCTTCATGGCTGCTCACTCCTTCTGTCCCTGCACTGACCATCGTTGTTTCACAAAGTGATCCCCAAAAAAGCACAAGACTACCTCATGCAATCTCACCAGCTATCTTAGGCTGCCTGGGCCACCACATAAGAGAAGCCATGTTGGATCCAAATGAGGCCGCACCATTGATTTATATAGGGGCATTATGATACTGGCTGATTTGTTTTCAGTTCCAGTTTGGTGTAGTGGTTAAGTGTGCAGCCTCTTATCTGGAAGAACCGGGTTTGATTCCCCACTCCTCCACTTGCACTTGCTGGAATGGCCTTGGGTCAGCTGTAGCTCAGGCAGAGGTTGTCCTTGAAAGAGCAGCTGCTGCGAGAGTCCTCTCAACCCCACCCACCTCACAGGGTGTCTGTTGTGGGGGAGGAAGGTAAAGGAGATTGTGAGCTGCTCTGAGACTCTGAGATTCAGAGTGGAGGACGGGAAATAAATCCAATATCATCATAATTTTCTTCTTCTACTCCTCCTAATAATTCGCAGCATAGTTTACCACAAGTAATATCATGTTGTTTGTGGTTGCCTAGGCAATGCAAAATGGCTGCCAAGATCTCTCATGAGGGGTTTTGTTAGATCTCACACAAACTGCTTTATGTTTACTTTCTGTCTTCTTCCTTTTCATGCAGTCATAGCATTGGTCTGTGTTTTAGGCTCAATGATTTGGAGTTGCAAGGAAGCAGTGAAGTGGTTAAGTCTGCAAATGACACTAAATTGTTCAGGGTGGTAAGAACCAGAGAGGATTGTGAGGCACTCCAAAGGGATCTGTCAAGGCTGGGCGAGTGGGTGTCAACGTGGCAAATGAGGTTCAACATAGCCAAATACAAAGTAGTGCACTTTGGGACCAAAAATCCTAACTATGAATACAAAATGATGGGGTGTGAACTGATGGGGACTGACCAAGAGAGATCTTGGGGTCATGGTAGATAACTCACCGAAAATGTTGAGACAGTGCGCAACTGCAATAAAAAAGGCCAACACTGTGCTGGGAATTATTAGGAAACAAAATGAAACAAATCAGCCAGTATTATATTGCCCTGTATAAATCAAAGGTGCAGCCTCATGTGTACGAATTCTCATCACCACACCTGAAAAAAGATATTATAGCATTGTGATGTTTTCCTCGGTCCTGATAAAAGCAATAGCCCCTTACTGCAGTTTCACAACTTCCCAAGTATCTCTTTGCACATGGGATACAATCAGGGCTTTTTTTTGTAGCAGAAACTCCTTTGCATATTAGGCTACACCCCCCCTGATGTAGCCAATCCACCAACAGCTTACAGGGCTCTTCTTACAGGGTCTACTGTAAACTCTTGGAGGATTGGCTACATCAGGGATGTATGGCCTAATATGCAAAGGAGTTCCTGCTACAAAAAAAAGCCCTGGATACAAACCTTTCATCATTCACTCCATGGCTGAATGCAAAACACTTTGGCTGCAATCACACATGCTAAATAATACCGTTTCAATTCGCTTTCAATGCAGCTTTAAACTGGATTTTGCCAGTTCACACAAGTAAAATCCAGTTGGAAAGTACATTGAAAGCGGAGTGAAACTGCATTATTTAGCATGTGTGATCGCAGCCTCTGAGTCAGGGTGAAACAAAGAAGGTGCAAACCTTGTCTAAACCGCTTGGTACCTTTAAATGTCACTCACTGCCGCAGCGCTGAGAAGAACACAGGCTGTCCTCCAAAGACAAGCACTGATGGAACAAAGGTAGGATTAGGGCACTACTTCCCCTTTCCCCAAGGCAGCGTACAGAGGTGATATGTACTATCTCCCTTTGCATTAAGCCTCTGGCACGTCTTATTATTATTGGTCAAATAAAAAAAAGATCCATCTCAGCACCTTGTCAGTTACAACTGCGGATGCAGCACAATGCCACAGGAACAGCCGAGCTGACCCATCATGCCAACCTGCAATCTTACCAGGATGGACAGTTAGAGAAGAGATCGGACATGACAGTTAAATGTGCTCTCTTCGCCTTCTGATGACAACCTTGACAAACAACCTTCACGTCTCAACATTCAGATGCACATCCCAGCATTCAGAAGTTGTCAAGTGCTGGCTGATGTAGACGCATGCCATTGTGATATCTCAGCAGAGCGAAGATTGCCGCAATCAATATTGTGTCTACAGAGTCAGCTTGAGGCCCTCTGGCTGCAATATAGACCTAAGCAGAGGAGCTACCCTGAACATTTAAGAGCTCTTGATGGTGATGTAAGGTTTAAATGCCCCCAAGAGCTCCTCGCCCGTCCTCCGCAGAGAGTAGAAGTTGTCCTTGTGGTCTTCTGTACGCAGATTCCCTGCTGTGACTCTCTTGCGAAGAGAGTTCTTAGAGTCTCCCAGAAGCAAGGAAATATCTGCAGATACCCTGGCCTTTTGTCTTGGTTTAGAATTCGCCTGGTTTTATTGCCCAACAATCCTAAAAAATGATTAAGCCTAGGTGGATTTGGTGATGGATGCAATCACGCTGCAAGTAAAGAAAACAGGAAAGGCTGCACAATCCAGTTCCCTGAGAAGCTGCTTTTATTTTATTATTATTTAAACCAGTGTTTTGTTTTGTTTTTAGCAGGACCTCCTTTGCATATTAGGCCACCCACCCCTGATATAGCCAATCCTCCTGGAGCTTACAGCAGGCCCTGTACTAAGAGCCCTGTAAGCTCTTGAAGGATGGGCTACATCAGGGATGTGTGGCCTAATATGCAAAGAGGTTCTGTGTAGGCTGTTGCAACAGACCAGATTCAATACTGCGTATTCCGCTTCCTCTGTAGTTATTAAAAGATTTTTTTTTCCTCTTTACATCCCTAAATCCCTGTCAAGTTTCTTTTTTGCTTGAGGCAGATGAGGACACGGCAGCTTTCAATAATGAAGAAAACATATTTTGATGGCGGATTTGCGTGGTGCGTGTGTGCGCACTGAGAGTTTTAAATATACAGCGTGGCATATGTTTATCACAGAGCATATGGAAAAACGAAAATGCCAAATCTCGATTCCCAGGCAAAATATGTGTAAGGCTGGAGCTGCTGTTGCACAAAGAAGCAGCACAAGAATATAAAAGGGTGAGACCAAATTGCGGCCATTCGGCTGCTCTGTTGATGCTCTTGGCTGAGTCCCCACTGGCATTATTTAGGGCTTTCTTTCTCAAATGGATGGGTTTCCTTTTTCTATGGTTTTATCTTTGCAGCTGGCTACTGTACATACACTCACACACAGAGATACATCAGGGGTGGCCAAACTTGCTTAATGTAAGAGCCACATAGAATAAACATCAGATGTTTGAGAGCTGCAAGGAAGGAAGGAAGGCGGGAGGGAGGAAAGAAAATAGGGAGGGAGGAGAGGTAGACGTAGAAAGGAAGTAACTTTAGTTTTAAATGAGTTCTCTAAGCCGCCGGTTATCTTAGTTTGGAGAAGTGCTTTAAAGAGACAAATGGCCAATCGCTGGGGCTGATGGGAGTTAAATAAAATAAATAAATATATATATATTTTAATTTATACACTGCCCTCCCCGCCGAGGCAGGCTCAGGGCGGCTGAGTTGTAGGCAAAAAACATCTGGAGAGCTACCGTTGGCCACCCCTGCTCTATATGTCCTGGGAACGATTATACTATCCTGAACTCTTTGTTAAGCGGCAGATTTAAAAATCAAACAATAACTAAAGAGTGGCAAGGATGGGGAGGCTGTCTTTCAGAGAAGCTTCTTCACAAAGACAAGGCCTCTCGCTGAGGCCATCCTGATCAGTTTTTTCTGAAACTTCAGGTTTCCCTCAGTGTGAAAATGAGACTTGAGCTGGTTTCTATTACATAAGCCCAGGCTGGTCTGACCTTGTCAGAACTTGGAAACGAAGGAGGATTTGGATGAGAGACCTCCAAGGAACACCAGGGTCAGGACACGGAGGCAGGCACCGACAAACTCCCTTTGAACAACTCTTACTTTGAAATTGATGCTGTACATCAGCTGTGACTTGATGACATTATCCACCGGCACAACAACGTAAGTCACTTTGAGTTCTGTTGACTGGGAGAAAAGCGGGATACAAATCCTCCACATTCTCTAAGCCACCAGTTGGCTTGGCTTGGGGAAGTGATTTAAAGAGAGAAATGCCTTCTCCAAGATGGCCAACAGGGCGGGGGGGAGGGGAGGTTCAAGAGCCACACAATGGCTGATTACAGACCAGCAGTTTGAGGCAACCCAGAGACGCCTCAGAAACCGACTTGAAAAATCCGTCCAAACGAGCACATCTGCTGCTGGTCACCATTCCATACTCACCCTGTTCTTCAGCATCCTCAGACCGGCTCAAAAATTTCTGAGCCACATGCCAGTCGCCTCTTCGCCATCTGGATGCGAAAGTGCGCAAGCAAGGCACCTTGGTGGTGTGAACCTGCCAAGTCGCCCCAAGTCGCTTCCGACTTTTTTTTTTTTTTAAAGAAGAAGCCCAAACCAAGCTACCAGGGGTGGTGTGCAACAGCCATCTGAGTGCGCCAAGTCACCCCATGGACGGAATCGGAGCAGTTTGTGGGGGAGCGTTTGGACACTTTGTGACGCTTCTTATGAGCTGGCCCAATTTGGGATACCTTCCATCCACCCCAAACTGGCCGTCTGTTATCAGCCAATATGTGTGAAAGAGCCACAGGTGGCTTCTGAGGCCCAGTTCGGCCACCCCTGAAACCACTTCACGCGAAGCCAACCAGCAGCTTAGAGAATTTCAACAGCACTTTGGTGACGACTTTTGTAAATATCTGCAGTGAGGGTAAAACTGTTTCCCATCTTATCCTTAATCCTCTACACCCCATGCAAACCTAAGTGAGGTTGCAGCGACAGTCGAAAGGTGGTTTTGCACCCGCAGGTGGAGAGGTGCCTTCTTCCACAAGAACCCAAGAATCGAAGCAAAACGTGCGCCCTGCCATGCACTTGATGGCTGCGTGGATCAGACCGCTTTGCCTGTTGATGTCCCTCTGCCAAAGGTGAAAATAACTTCCCTGTAATTAAGCAGCCTTGGAGCTAAGACCGGCTCAGCTGACAAGAAGTGAATGCTTGCAAGGTGCCCCTGTGGTGTGTTGTGCCGGCTCGCGCAGCAGGAGAAGTGCTCACGAAGGCAGATGCGGACATGTGGACAGTAGGAAGCAGATGTCACCCACGGGGATGAAGAGGGAAGAGGCCAGAGATGGGGCCTGATGTATAACTCACAAGCTAGTTTTCTCTCCAACGCAAGGTTCAGAGCGCTGGGAACGGCGTGGAGGGTGATGGGTTTATTATTGTAACTTTGTCAGAATTCCAGCAGAACCGTCTCCTCTTGCCAGAAGGCACAGTTATGAGGTTGTCCTAATTTTGGAGAGGCGAGGGAAGAGACAGGGGTTTGACATGCCAGGAAAAGAGATGGCTTCGTTAAATTCTGGCATGGTCCGATGGAACTCAGGGCTGGGTCATCATAGCGGAGCGGGGGCCGTAATTTTCTGGATGCAGGAAGAAGGGGATTTAATTCAAAGATGTCTTTCTTGGAGGTTTTTATACAGAGGCTGGATGGCCAACTGACAGCAATGAAGATCCTGTGAATCTAGGGGGAGATATTTGTGGGTTTCCTGCATTGTGCAGGGGGTTGGACTAGATGATCCTGGAGGTCCCTTCCAACTCTATGATTCTATGATTCTCCTTCTCCCTCAGCCTTACCAATCCGCTCTGTCAGTGTCACTAGAGTCAGCTGTGGCTCAATGGAAGAGCCTCTGCTTTGTAAGCAGAAGGTCCCAGCTTCAATCCTCAGCACCTCCAGGACCAGGAAGTTGGGTGAGGTGAAAGACCTCAGCCTGAGATCCTGGAAAGCAGCTGCCAGCCTGAGTAGACAATACTGACTTTGATGGATCGAGGGTCTGATTCATTATATGGCAGCTCCCTGTGGTAAGACTGCTGAACTAGGATTGGGGAGACCCGGGTTCAAATGCCCACTATGCCATGGAAGCTTTCTGGGTGACCTTAGGCCATCACACACTTGCAGCCTAACCTACCTGACATGGTTGTCGTGAGGATAAAATGGAGAAGAGAATGACCCTTTGGGTCTCTGAAGGGGAGAAAACTGGGTTGTAAATATCTCAATGAAGAATTTAAATACCATTGCCTCTGGGATTCAGAAAGCTCACCAAATGGTCCCTGCATCCAGTGTTCCCTCTAAGCTGAGTTACTGTGAGCAAGCTCACCGCTTTTTAGCCTCCGACTCTTTGCGACCCCATGGACCAAGTCACGCCAGGCCCTCCTGTCTTCCACCAACCTCCAAAGTCTGCTCAAATTCATGTTAGTCACATCAGTAATGCTGTCCAGCCATCTCAACTTTCGCTGTCCCCTTCTTCTTCTGCCTTCTGTCTTTCCCAGCATCAGGGTCTTCTACAGTGAGTGCTCCCTTCTCATTTGGTGGCTAAAGTATTTGAGCTTCAGCTTCAGCATCTGACCTTCCAGGGAACAGTCTGGGTTGATTTCCCTTAGGACTGACTGATTTGATCCTCTTGCAGTCCAAGGGACTCTCAACAGTCTTCTCCTGCATCACAACACAAAAGCATCTATTCTGCGCTCAGCCTTCGATGCTCTTAGCTCAGGAAAAATGACCCCAGAGCAAACTAATTTACGCTGTAGCCAAATCGCTCGCTCGCAACTTTAATGCCAGTAGCCCACAAAGTAGAATTTTCACTCACAAGACTCCACAGCTTAGAGGGAGCATTGCCTGCATCTAAGAAGAAGATATTGGATTTATATCCCACCCTCCATTCCGAATCTCAGCGTCTCAGAGCGGCTCACAATCTCCTTTATCTCCCTCCCCCACAACAAACACTCTGTGAGGTGGGTGGGGCTGAGAGGACTCTCAAAGCAGCTGCCCTTTCAAGAACAACCTCTGCCAGAGCTATGGCTGACTCAAGGCCATTCCAGCAGGTGCAAGTAGAAGAGTGGGGAATCAAACCTGGTTCTCCCAGATAAGAGTCTGCACACTACACCACTACACTAAACTGGCTCTCTAACTGGTTTCACATGTTTTCCAAGGCTATCCATTCAGGGAAACATGTAAGAGGTGAGACAATAAGATGAGAGAAATTCCATTGCATTAAAAAAAACAGACACCCTCAAATAGCTTGGGATTTTTCTTGTGCACATAAAACACAAAGGTAAAACAAAGTGTGTGACATCAGCTGCAGATGTTTTGCGCACACCGCTGTGCCCCTTTCCTGAAACTCATTATGTGCCAGCACCCAGCAAGCTTTTAAAAAAATGACACCAACCTCTAGGTGCCGTCTTTCCCCTCTCTCCCTCTTCTCTCTTACTCTGACTGCACTTCCAGATAAATGCCAGTCATTTGGCCAGGGCTAATTCACAGAAGGTACAGCAGGCACAGATGGTACTAATGCATAAATGTAATCTAGCAAAAAGATGCCAACGCCAACCCAGATCAGGTTCCAAATGGCGGCGGTGCATTTGCAGGAATATAGATCGTGATTGGCAAGGTTAAAGCAGAGGTTTGCGGGAGTTTGCCATACCCAAATCAACAATGCCAATTCTCAGATGAAGTAGCATATTTATTTATTAATTTAGAAGAGGTACCTAAGAGCAGAGAGTCTGGGAATATGTAGAAGACGAGGGAGGGGGGGACGGTATGTACTCTGCCCAGTATATCTGCCTCAGTCGGGTGGTTTTCAATTGGTTTGTTTTTATGCATGTAAATTTTATTGTATTGTATGGATATTTTAGGGAGCCCCATGGTGCAGAGTGGTAAGCTGCAGCACTGCAGTCCAAGCTCTCTGCTCATGACCTGAGTTCAATCCCAGCGGAAGTAGGGTTCAGGTAGCCGGCTCAAGGCTGACTCAGCCTTCCATCCTTCCGAGGTTGGTAAAATGAGCACCCAGCTAGCTCAGGGTAAAGGGTAGATAACTGGGGAAGGCAATGGTAAATCACCCCATAACAAAAAGTTATGCCATGAAAACGTCGTGATGCGACGTCACCCCAGAGTCGGAAATGACTGGTGCTTGCACAGGGGACTACCTTTACTTTTAATGTGCATTTTAGCTTAGGTTATTTTTTCTTTTTTTGTAGCAGGAACTCCTTTGCATATTGGGCCACACTCCCCTGATGTAGCCAATCCTCCAAGAGCTGACAGTAGGCCCTGTACTAAGTACTAAGAGGCCCTGAACTAAGAGCCCTGTAAGCTCTTGGAGGATTGGCTACATCAGGGGTATGTGGCCTAATATGCAAAGGAGCTCCTACTAGAATTCCACCCCTGGCCACACCCCTCTGATGTAGCCAATCCTCCTGGAGCTTACAGTAGGCCCTGTAAGAAGAGCCCTGTAAGTTCTTGGAGGATTGGCTACATCAGGGGTATGTGGCCTAATATGCAAAGGAGTTTCTGCTACAAAAAAAGCCCTGACAACATTCATACATTATCACCAAGACATGAAGGTGCTTTGTAGAGGCAATATCCCCGTCAAGGCAGCATCTGAATTGAAGTCTTAAAGCACCAAACGAACTGATTGAAAAAGTAGCGCATGCTGAATGAGAAGAAAGCCCTCGGTCCTCCTGTAGCTCTCAGGTTCTGAGCAATGGCCTCGTGTCAACGCCTGGAGGGGGCTTACCATATGCGCTGCAATACCTATGCGTGGAGGGAATGAGTGAAGGACAGGGCCATCAGCTGTAACTGGAATAAGCCATCAGGACAGGGCTGGGCTTCTCTGCTTGAAAGTCGGCCAGTTTGGACCTTCAAAAAGCCATGTGCCCGAAGCCCCTGCCCTCCCCAAAGGGCAGCACAGTTTAAATTCAAACGATTAGGTTAATGTACAAAGGAATGTTTTTGATGATGCTTGCAAGAGGCAAGCTGTTTTGGTACACTCCCGCCCTCTCTCCTGCTTCACTGGCTGTTTGTAGTTTTATTTTAGATTTCCGTGCAGAACGTTGCACTTTAAGATGCCTCGTTGTGAGCTCCAATGGGGAGTTTCCAGTGTGGAAGTTATGGACTGGATCTCACAGATACATTTTGCTAGTGGAAGAGCCAGTTTGGTGTAGTGGTTAAGTGCGCAGACTCTTATCTCAGAGAACTGGGTTTGATTCCCCAGTCCTGCGCTTGCAGCTGCTGGAATGGCCTTGGGTCAGCCATAGCTCTCACAGAAGTTGTCCTTGAAAGGCAGTTTTCTGTGAGAGCTCTCTCAGTCCCACCTACCTCACAGGGTGTCTGTTGTGGGAGAAGAAGATAAAAGAGATTGTCAGCCACTCTCTGATTAAGAGAGAAAAGGTAAATACAGTCAAAACCCTCCAAAGGGATCTGTTGAGGCTGGGTGAGTGGGCGTCAATGTGGCAGATGAGGTTTAATGTGGCCAAGTGCAAAGTAATGCACATTGGGGCCAAGAATCCCAGCTACAAATACAAGTTGATGGGGTGTGAACTGGCAGAGACTGACCAAGAGAGAGATCTTGGGGTCATGGTAGATAACTCACTGAAAATGTCAAGACAGTGTGTGATTGCAATAAAAAAGGCCAGTGCCATGCTGGGAATTATTAGGAAGGGAATTGAAAACAAATCAGCCAGTATCATAATGCCCCTGTATAAATCGATGGTGAGGTCTCAATACTGTGTGCAATTCTGGTCACCGCACCTCAAAAAGGATATTATAGCATTGGAAAAAAGTCCAGAAAAGGGGAACTAGAATGATTAAAGGGTTGGAACACTTTCCCTATGAAGAAAGGTTAAAACGCTTGGGGCTCTATAACTTGGAGAAACGTCAACTGTGGGGTGACATGACAGAAGTTTACAAGATAATGCATGGGATGGAGAAATTAGTGAAAGAAGTACTTTTCTCCCTTTCTCACAATACAAGAACTTGTGGGCATTCGATGAAATCGATGAGCAGCTAGGTTAAAACCGATAAAAGGAAGTACTTCTTCACCCAAAGGGTGATTAACGTGGAATTCACTGCTACAGGAGGTGGTGGGGGCTACAAGCATAGACAGCTTCAAGAGGGGGTTAGATAAAAATATGGAGCAGAGGTCCATCAGTGGCTATTAGTCGCAGTGTGTATATATATATGTGTGTGTGTGTGTGTGTGTGTGTGTATATAATTTTTTTGGCCACTGTGTGACACAGAGTGTTGGACTGGATGGGCCATTGGCCTGATCCAACATGGCTTCTCTTATGTTCTTATGAGAAGGGTGGGTTATAAATATACGGTCTTCTTCTTCCTCTGATAGAAGGTGTTTTTGATAGCGGAATGGATCTGCAGGATCCAACCCAATCACAAAGAGAAGATATTGGTAAAAGCATTTGTCCAACACCATAAAAACTATTTGTGTGGATGAAAAGAAATAAATGCTAACTATTTGTGTGGATGAAAAGGCATAGGCCGATTCCTCACTAGCAGATGCTCCGCCCCCGGACTTCTGCTTTCCCCAGCTCAAGCGATTAATCCCCCACCGGCTGCTGCGTGGGCGCGTTTTGTTCCGCGTCTCCCTCCAGTTTCCCTTGCAGCTACTGGATCTTGTTTTCTGGAGATCTGGAAGCTGCAAGGGAAATTGGAGGAAGCCGCATGTCAAAATGCACCTGTGCAGCAACTGGTGGGGAATTGATCGCTTGAGCCAATGAAAGCAGAAGCCTGGGGATAGAGCAACTGCTAGTGAGGAATCGGTCATAAATGCTAGCTGGAGCATACAATTATTAGCAGCAGAAGTAGCAGTACCACCATCAGCCCTAATGAGTTTATGCTGTTCATATGACTACTATTACTACTACTACTAGTAGTAGTAGTAGTAGTAACACCCTTACTAAGTACTACTAACCAGGGCTCTTTTTGTAGCAGGAGCTCCTTTGCATATTAGGCCACACTCTCCTGATATAGCCAATCCTTCTGGAACTTACAGTAGGCCCCTCTAATCTCTGGAGGATTGGCTACACCAGGGCTGTGTGGCCTAATATGCAAAGCAGCTCCTGCTACAAAAAGAGCCCTGCTACTAACACTAGTAGTAGTAGTGTCACCACCATTGCTCCTTCTTATCTACTGAAGGTCCAGTCAACAGATAACTATAGGGTTGATGGTGGTGGTAAGGGCTCTTTTGTAGAAAAAGCCCAGAAGGGACTCATTTGCATATAGGCCACACCCCCTGATACCAAGCCAACCAGAACTGGGTTCCTGTGCGTTCCTGCTAGAATTTTAAAAAGCACCCTACAAAAAAGCCCTCATCACCCTACACTGTTCTACTGCAGAGCAATACAGCTACCCTCTGAAACTATCGAATGGAACAAATTTCACTTTTCTGGATACACAATATTATGCCTTTAGCCACTCAGAAGATATGACAGAAAGTGCTATTCTAACAGATTGCTTACAGCAAATAACAAACAATTTATTGTACATGCAGAAACCCCTGAATGACAGATCTGGCTCCACCGTACCGGAATAATGACTTCTACTGCAACTGTTTTTTAAGAAGAGATCAAATTACACGAAGATTAAAATTATGCTGGGGTATGAGAAAAAATTTCAGATTAGAATCAGAATCGCAGAGTTGGAAGGGGCCATAGAGGCTATCTAGTCCAACCCCCTGCTCAGTGCAGGATCAGCCTAGAGCACCCCTGACCAGCATTCGCCCAGCCGCTGCTTAAAGACTGCCAGGGAGGGGGAGCTCACCACCTCCCTAGGTAGCTGATTCCACTGTCGAACAACTCTTACTATAAAAAAATTTTTCTTAATATCCAGCAGGTACCTTCCTGCCCTTAATTTAGATCACGGGTCCCCAACGCCCAGGCTGTGGACCAGTACCGGTCTGTGGCCTGTTAGCAACCGGGCCGTGAGTTGTATAATTATTTCATTATATATTACAATGTAGTAATAATAAGACAATGACATTGGATTTATACCCCACCCTTCTCTCTGAATCAGAGACTCAGAGCGGCTTACAATCTCCTATATCTTCTTCCCCCACAACAGACCCCCTGCGAGGTGAGTGGGACTGAGACCGTTCTCCTAGAAGCTGCCGTTTCAAGGACTACTCTTGCAAGAGCTATGGCTGACCTAAGGCCATTCCAGCAGCTGCAAGTGGAGCTGCAAGAAATCAAACCCAGTTCTTCCAGGTAAGAGTCTACACACTTAACCACCATACCAAAATAAAGTGCACAACTATTATCCCAGAGCCATGCCACCCCTCCACCCCCCCTCAGTCCGTGGAAAAATTGTCTTCCACAAAACTGGTCACTGGTGCCAAAAAGGTTGGGGACCGCTGATTTGGACCCATTACTGGGAGTCCACTCCTCTGCTGCCAACAGGAACAGCTCCCTGCCCTCTAAGTGACAGCCTTTCAATTCCTTCAAGAGAGCAATCACACCTTCTCAACCTCCTCTTCTCCAGATTGAGCATTCTCAAATCCCTCAGCCTTTTCTCCTAGGGCTTTGTCTCCAGGCCCCTGATCATCCTCATCACTCTCCTCTGAACCTGCGCCATTCTGTCTACATCCTTTTTGAAACGAGGCCTCCAGAACTGCATACAATATTCCAGGTGCAGCCTGACGAATGCAGTTTGCAGTGGGACTACGACACCTTGCGATTTGGATGTTATGCCTCTGTTGATACACCTGAAGATCTCATTCGCCTTTTTTGTTGCTGCATCACGCTGGCTGCTCATATTGCAATGGAGTATTCCCACAATACTCCTTTGCAAGGGTTTTCCAAAAGAAATAATGAAGTTCCTTTGATTCTGCACAGGAGGTCAGCACCCTTCCCTTCACCTCTGAAGCCTTAGAGACCTGGGGGCCCTAGACCAGGGGGGTCAAACATGCAGTTTGGGGGCCAAATCAGGCCCCTAGAGGGCTCCTATTAAACCCCCGAGCAACTGGCTTTCATCTGCTTCCTTCTCCCTATATATTGCTACCTTCTGCATAACAGCTTGCTTTGCAAGGCTTGCTCAATTGCACAGCAGAGCTACTGAGCCAAGTGTCCCTTCTATTGGCTGAGGCTCCCTGCCCCCAGTCCCCTGGAGAAGGAAGGAAAGAGCTACAGCTTGCTTTGCCCAGTTCCCTGGATCCCATGGGAGAAATACAAAGGACCAATGAGCGCTAACATTTTAAGCATGTTTTCAGTTTTTTTAAAAAATATATCTTTTGTGTTTGTCTGTGGTCTTTATAAAATTTATATCTCCGCTACCTAATCTTAAATAAGTACACACATGGCCCAACCCAGCAAAGTCTCATTTATGTCAGATTCGACCCTCATAATGAATGTGTTCAGCATCCCTGCCCTAGACTTCTCTCCAGCTGGGGACTCAGAGGAGGCCAAATGCTACCCTGCGCAGTTGCTTTCCTTGCAGCACCAGCACCTTGCCTGGCCGTGCCAAGCTCCATTTCTACAGTAGTCCAGAGCAGCCTCCTGCAGGCCACTGGTCAGTGGCAGGGCTTTGCACACAGAAGGTCCCAGTCTCTGTGCCTGTCGCCTTTAGTTAAAAGAACAGCACGCAGCTGGAGACTGCAAAAACACAGGACAGAAAAATGCCGAAACTGAAATACTAACACTCTTCTGAATGTGAGCCAGTTTGGTGTAGTGGTTAAGTGTGCGGACTCTTATCTGGGAGAACCGGGTTTGATTCCCCACTCCTCCACTTGCAGCTGCTGGAATGGCCTTGGGTCAGCCGTAGCTCTGGCAGAGGTTGTCCTTGAAAAGGCAGCTGCTGTGACAGCCCTCTCAGCCCCACCCACCTCACAGGGTGTCTGTTGTGGGGGGAGAAGATATAGGAGATTGTAAGCCGCTCTGAGTCTCTGATTCAGAGAGAAGGGTGGGGTATAAATCTGCAATTCTTCTTCTTCATAAAGTTGATTTAAATTCTGCTCCATCAGCCTGCCTTGGGTATCCTGGCCAAAGAGACATCCATGCCTCCAGGACTCGAGGCGATTTGTTCTTTAATCTAGCAGCATATGCATCTTGACCTAAAAAGTGCACATTCTGCAGCTCAAAGGAGACCAAGAAAAAAAATCAATTCCCCACTAGCCTTACCGCACTCTCCTCTCCTCTTCACAGCGGGGCTTCCACCGGATTTCGCACAAGCTGCCCTGAGGCTGCAACTCACTCCACCTCTTTCACGCAGCAAACAAGATCCTCTAAAAACCAGTTTCTGTTTGGCGTGAGAAAAAGATGAAGCTAGTTGCAGCCCCAGGGCAGATAGTGTGAAATCCAATGGAAGCCCCGTGGAGACGAGGAGCATGAGACCGGCATAAGGCTAGTGGGAAATTGGTCAAAAAAATCACAGAAACTTTGGGATGCTAAATACAGTAAGACAGGGGTGTCGAACTCATTTGTTATGAGGGCCAGATTTGACATAAATGAGAGCTTGTCAGGCCAGGCCAGGCATGTCATAAAATGTAATGCCAGGTAGCAGAGATATAAACTTTATAAAGGACACAAACAAACTCAATTGAAGATTTTGTATTTCTCCCATGTGAATGAAGGAACTGGCCAAAGGAAGCGCTGGCTCTTTTCCTCCCTCCCCAGGGGATGAGGAGGGGGTGGAGCCTCAGTGAATAGAAGGAAAAGAGGCTTGGCTCAGTAGCTCTGCTGTGCGATTGAGAGAGCGATTGAGAGTGCGATTGAGAGAGCAAAGCAAGCTCTCCCTCCCCCTCTTTCTCCCCAAGGGAGGAGCCTCAGTCAATGGAGAAAATAGAGGCTTTGCTCTGTAGCTCCTGTGCAATTGAGCAAGCCTGGAAAAGCAAGTGGTGATGCAGAAGGAAACAAGAGAGAGGGATAAGAAAGTAGATTTGCTCACAGGCCTGATAGTAACCCCCCAGGGGCCTGATCTGCCCTCCAGGCCGCACATTTGACACCCCTGCAGTAAGTAAGTAAGCAGGGCAGGGACGGTGGCTCAGTGGTAGAGCATCTGCTTGGGAAGAAGAAGGTCCCTGGTTCAATCCCCGGCATCTCCAAAAAAGGGTCCAGGCAAATAGGCGTGAAAAACCTCAGCTTGAGACCCTGGAGAACCGCTGCCAGTCTAAGAAGACAATACTGACTTTGATGGACCAAAGGTCTGATTCAGTATAAGGCAGCTTCATATGTTCATAAGTGAATAGAAACCCTTCCAAATTATACTTGAGAATTTAAAAACCAGATTAAGCTTTCAACTAAGATATATAGTTTCAAAGGATTGTGTGTGGGTATGTTTTTTGTTTTTGCCTATAATAAATTTATTAAAATGCAGAACCAAAAGCTGTTATCAGTAGTGACTGAGTAAGGAAGAGTCCCCCACCAAACACTCTGGAGGGGAAACGATTTTTTTTTTTAAAAAAAGGAAAAGGCACATCTGGTAAACTCCTCACAGCTTAAATTCAAAGTCAAAAGAGAACTGTAGAACAGAGAATTAAGTATCAAGAGGAAGGAAGTTTGCTTGTTAATAGTCTTAGAATGTGCTCTTTGTTAACTTTTTTTGCACCTAGGAGAACAATCAAAGGACGCAGAAAGCCCCATTAAGTGCTTTTCATATTGCAAGAACATTTCATGAACTGTTTAGAAGAAGAAGAAATTGGATCTATATCCTGCCCTATACACTGAATCTCAGTCTCAGAGCGGCCTACAATCTCCTCTACCTCCCCCTGCCCCCACAACAGACACCCTGTGAGGTAGATGGTGTAGTGGATATGACATGAGGAGATAAGTGGTGAGCCATACAACCCTTCCCCATGTGAATTGCAGTCCCAGGACAGCAGGGGGTTAAATCTTACACAGCATTGTAAATGAAGAACACCTGGGATGGGAATGCTGTGTAGATAAGAAGCAGGCAACTGTGAAGAGAGGATGGTGGCAGCTTCAGCGGGTGGCTTCAAGGGCAGCTTTGGAAGACGGTGGCTTCGGATGGCAGAGGGAGAACAGCTTCAAGCACAGAAGACAGCTCGGGAGTGAAGAGGCCTCAGCAAGGGAGGACAAGCTTCTAAGCTGTGTAGAAGTTGTAGAAAAACCCCGCACTCCAGCCTAGTGAAGTAGACTTTTCTTTCTCCTTATAAAGCTCACTGGGTGGGTGAGGGATATCTTCATTTGTTAAAGCAGAATAAAGCTGCATTTCTTTGGCCACAACTTATTGCTTGTAGGAATCATTAGAACCATGAGTAATACAGATGGGGCTGAGAGAGCTCTCACAGGAGCTGCCCTTTCAAGGCCAACTCCTATGAGAGCTATGGCTGGCCCAAGGCCATTCCAGCAGCTGCAAGTGGTGAAGTGGGGAATCAATCCCGGTTCTCCCAGATAAGAGTCCACACACTTAACCACTACACCAAACTGGCTCTATTTTACAGAAAGTTTACAGAATGTTCATACGATCAGATTCATAGACTGCGTGTGGGTGGGAGGGGAGGAAAGGTCACATGAAGCTCCCTTATACTGAATCAGAGCATTGACCCATCAAGGTCAGGATGACTGGCAGAGACTCTCTGGGGCCTCAGGAAGAGATTTTTCACATCCCCTACTCGGGGCCAGCCCTAGACTGTCTTGCACCCTGGGCAGGGTTAACGTCTGGCACACACACACCCCACACTGCTAATGTCACCAAGTCACATGGGGGCACCAAACTGGGCACCTCCAGAAGGCCAGCACCCTAGGCAATTGCCTAGTTTGCCTAGTGGCAAGGTCAGCCCTGCACCTACTGCTTGGTTGGTCCTCTTAACCAGAGATGTAGAGAATTGAACCCGGGACCTTCTGCATGTCAGTGGCAGAAGCTCTGCCACTGAGCCACAGCCCCTGCTTAAAAGCACATGGAGCTGCACTCCACTGAATCAGACCATCACAGTAAGTACTGTTTACAGGCCAGCATCAGCTCTCCAGGGACTCAGGCAAAGGCCTTCCATATCACCTGCTACCAGAGTCTTCAAACTGGAAATAACAAGGGTTGAGCCAAGGAGATGCTCTGGCCTTGAGCCACGCCCCCCCCTACTGAAGAAGGAAATGGCCCCTAAAGAAGGAGGAAATGCAGCAATGAAAGAAGACTCCCACCATTACATAAGAGAGATGCGGTTTATGGGGAGCAGGGTGTTAAAGTTACACTATTTTACACTCACTGGCTTCAATGGCCAAAGCAGGATGCTGCTTTGCTTAGGATCACATTGATATGCAGCGGAGTTCAACACAGACGTACTTTATTGCTACTACATACTAAAAGACAAAAAGGCGGGGCTGCATGACACAGAGTGTTGGACTGGATGGGCCACTGGCCTGATCCACCATGGCTTCTCTTATGTCCTTATGTAGCTGCTAGCTGGGTTCCTCGACAGCATAAATAACCATATTGGCCTTGGGGTGTGGTTAGTGAACAAAGCATTCAATTGCATTTTCAGGATAATTACCTGCTTAATTGTGTGCCTACATTTAGATGGAGTTGCATGTGTTAGGTAATTAGGGTAAATTTTAAAACTCTCTTGCTGGGCAATGCTTTGCTTCAGATTATCCACTTAAGAAAAGATTTATATATTTCTCAATGATACTGAATCTCTTTATTCCAATAATGCTCCTTTGTTTCAAAAGCTGCAGGCTTTCACATTTGTACAAAGAGGCAGGAAACATGACAAAGCGTAAGGTATCCGTGGTGTGGGCCTGCTGGTAGCACTGGCCAATAAGAATATAATAAGAGCCCTGCTGGATCAGACCAAGTGTTTTTTTCAAGGCTAGAATCCTGTTTCCAAGAGTAAGGGAGCCAGGTATTTTTTTAGGAAGTAGGGCATAGGATTTTCATCTTCACCTAATTCTTCACCCTACTAAAATCAAGGCACACTTCCTAGTGTGAGGTTTGGACAATGGATGAAAGCAAAGTATACTTTGCAGATAGATCCAAGTGGGCAGCCCACTGTACCTTATATCCCCTCGTTGGAAGAAGTGTGCATGCATATGAAAGCTTACATTCTGAATAAAACTTTGTTGGTCTTAGAAGAAGAAGATATTGGATTTATATCCCGCCCTCCACTCCGAAGAGTCTCAGAGCGGCTCACAATCTCCTTTACCTTCCTCCCCCACAACAGACACCCTGTGAGGTGGGTGGGGCTGGAGAGGGCTCTCACAGCAGCTGCCCTTTCAAGGACAACCTCTGCCAGAGCTATGGCTGACCCAAGGCCATGCCAGCAGGTGCAAGTGGAAGAGTGGGGAATCAAACCTGGTTCTCCCAGATAAGAGTCCGCACACTTAACCACTACACCAAACTGGCTCTCCTCTTAAAGGCGCCACTTGACTCCTATTTTGTTATACTTTGCAGATTTCTCTTACTAGCGAAGAAAAAGGCTGACTTCCTTAAGCCAGAACCACAGCGGTCAACCAATCCGTGTGCGGGATTGCAGCTTGTATGAATTCAATTTATTAAAAACAAATAAATGGAAAGTTTTCTGACTAGCAAGGTCTTCTAATTGGAAACAGCATGCTCTAGCCGAAACACAATCTGAAAAGATTTCCAACATGACACATTAAGGAAAATATATCGCTACACTACTACAAATGCAAGATTGTCTCAGAATAACTGTAACAATATAGCACTTGTAACAAATTATGTGGGGGTGGGAGGAAGCTGGGCACCGAGAGTTAAAATATTATGTGGCTGACAGACAGCATCCTTCCTTCCTTTAAACACAAATCTAAAGAAAGCACAGAAGGAAGCAGGATATTTGCTATACAATTTTTAAATCTGGTTTGTAATGTTAGGTATTAACTGCTAGTTTGAACCAAAGATCTCCTGCACTTTTACATGAGAGCCAGTTTGGCGTAGCGGTTAAGTGCGCGGACTCTAATCTGGGAGAACCGGGTTGGATTCCCCACTGCTCCGCTTGCAGCTGCTGGGACGGCAGAGCTGTCCTTGAAAGGGCAGCTTCTGGGAAAGCTCTCTCAGACCCACCTCCCTCACAGGGACTATGCTGTGGGGGAAGAAGGCAAAGGAGACTGTAAGCCGCTCTGAGATTCGGAGTGAAGGGTGGGCCATAAATCCATCATAATCATCTTCATCATCATCATGACTCTGCTCTTAAATGACTTCAAGACTGGACAGCCAGTGTTGTGTAGCGAGGAGAGTGTCAGACCAGGATCTGGGTGACCCAGGGTGCTTTCAGACCAGAGATTTGGTCTTACCCAGGAACGCCTCCCCACTCCATTTGCCCAACCCATCCTCACCCTGTCTCAGATGCCTCCTATTTACCTTAAAAAGCTACCTGGATCTTCCCGGTAGCTTCCCCATGAATCGGCTGCAGGTTGCATAATCCCTGCTGTCTGAAGGCCCCGGCGTGACTCATGAGCGGAAGAGCTGTGTGATCGCGCCAAACCGTTTGCAGCACCACCGTTCCCGCCCGCCCCGCCCCCTGCCCCGGAAGCTCTCTCTGAGGTGTTCTTGTGCACGTCCCTGGGTGAGCACACGCATGGGGGACTTGTTTTAGAAAAACCTCCCTTTCAGCAATGGTGGGTACTTGAGCCGTGTTAGTGGTCTGAAGCACGGACTGCTTCCGGGATCCTGCCGCTTCAACAGCAGCTGTCTGAGCTCTCTAACATGGACCTGCCTGAGTTTTTTTTTTGGGGGGGGGGTTTGCCTCAGGACACTGGCGTGTCAATTTCCCAGTCTGAAACCACCCCCAGGTTCAAATCCCTATAACATGGAAGCCTGCTGGGTGACCTGCACTCTCAGTCTAACCTACCTCAGAGGTGGGTGGCTGTGAGGATAAAAATAAGCCAAGGAGAGCAAAGCAAGCTATTTGGGGTTTTTGTTTGTGGGCAAAGGTGGTGCATAAATGAAACAAGTAAAGAAACTAACCAGCAGCGCAGTCCTAAACAGAACAAAGCTTGAGTCCAGTGGCACCTTTAAGAGCAACGAATTTAATTCTGGGTATAAGCTTTTGTGTGTATGCACACTTCTTCAGATACATGCACACGGGGTACTTTCACACACAATAATGTACTTGCAATCCACTTTCAATGTACCTTGCAACTGGATTTTACTGTGTGAAATGGCAAAATCCACTTGCAAGCCGTCACTGAAGCGGATTGAAACTGCATTCTTTAGCAGGGGTCAAAGCACCCCCTAGCTTATATCCAGAATTAAACTTTGTCAGTGGACTCGCGCTTTGTTCTGTTGCTTCAGACCAACACGGCTACCCTCCTGAATCTAGTCCTAAACAAAGTAACACCCTTCTGAACCCACTGATTTCAAAGGCCTTACAGTATAACTAGAGCTCCGTGGTGCAGAGTGGTAAAGCTGCAGTACTGCAGTCGGAGCCCTCTGCTTATGACCTGAGCTTCCGCTGGGTTCACGTAGCCAGCTCCAGGTTGACTCAGCCTTCTATCCTTCTGAGGTCGGTAAAATGAGTACCCAGCTTGCTGGGGGGAAAGTGCAGATGACTGGGAAAAGCTAAGGCAAACCACCCTGTAAAAAGTCTGCCGTGAAAACGTTGTGAAAAGCAACGTCACCCCAGAGTCGAAAAACTACTGTTGCTTGCACAGGGGACCTTGCTTTTACCTTTATACAGTATAACTGCTTAGAACTGCATCTTCTCTCTCTATTGCTTCCCCCTCACCTTGCATACTGTAAACTCCATGGGGCAGGGACTTTTTTTACTCTGGAAAGCACTATACACATTGATGGTACGATAAAACATTATTGTAGCAATAAAATATTAGCATTTTAAAATATACATACCAAGACTGAAAGACAATAGCACTGGAGAATTTAATCAGTTTAAAATCCTGGTGCTCCAGCTTAATTCATTTGCAGATTACTAGCTAAGCCCCCTAATTCATAACAATTTGGTCATAGCTTGTCTAACTAGAAAAATCCAATGTGAAAGAATTGGAACCTTGGAGACTAGAGGCTGGGCCCTGTGTAACACCTGAACAGGGATTTTTGTCAGTGGACAAGACTTCCTTCCTTCCTGGAGCTCAAAATGTAAACTGCTGGTCCTAAGACCCAGGAGAAGGAACCCCATGGACAGCATTGGGAGAAGTCAGAGGTTGGACTAGATGACCCTGGAGGTCCCTTCCAACTCTATGATTCTATGCAGCTGGATGGAAAAACTGGCAAAATCAAGCTCCCTTTCCAGTAATGGCAATATCCACTGGATCCAAACCTATAAAAATTTCTTTTAGTGGACATAAGAACATAAGAGAAGCCATGTTGGATCAGGCCAGTGGTCCATCCAGTCTAACACTCTGTGTCACACAGTAGCAAAAAAAAAACATCAGCTGCCATCAGGAGGTCCATCAGTGGGGCCAGGACACTAGAAGCCCTCCCACAGTTTCCCCCCTCCAAGCACCAAGAATACAGAGCATTACTGCCCCAGACAAAGAGTTCCATCAATACACTATGGCTAATAGCCACTGATGGACCTCTGCTCCATATGTTTATCCAATCCCCTCTTGAAGCTGTCTATGCTTGTAGCTGCTACCAGCTCCTGTGGCAGTGAATTCCATGTGTTAATCACCCTTTGAGTGAAGAAATACTCCCTTTTATCTGTTCTAACCTGACTGCTCAGCAATTTCATTGAGTGCCCACGAGTTCTGGTATTGACACAAAGGGAGAAAAGGACTTCTTTCTCTACCTTCTCTATCCCATGCATAATTTTGTAAACCTCTATCATGTCACCCCTCAGTCAACGTTTCTCCAAGCTAAAGAGCCCCAAGCGTTTTAACCTTTCTTCATAGGGTACAGATGATCTTCTCAAAGCAGGTTTGGTTTCAGTGGGCAAATTGGTGTAGTGACTAAGTGCGCAGACTCTCATCTGGGAGAACTGGGTTGGATTCCCCACTCCTCCACTTGCAGCTGCTGGAATGGCCTTGAATCAGCCATAGCTCTCATAGAGCTGTCCTTGAAAGGGCTTCTGGGAGAGCTCTCTCAGCCCCACCTACCTCTCAGGGTGTCTGTTGTGCAGGAGGAAGGTAAAGGAGATTGTAAGGCTGCTCTGAGACTCTGAGATTCAGAGTGAAGAGAGGAGTATAAATCCAATTTCTTCTTCTTTTTGAAGGCATCATTTGTTGGCTCCCTTCTTCTTTCTGGTTGCATCCTTATAGTTGATGTCTTTTTTACTTTTTACCTGGGTTGCTGGTGTTTAAATCTGGGATATCTGAAAGACTACAAGTCTACCATGGTTATTGTAAACTACCTTGAAGGCCTCTTCCAGGCAGAAAAGTGGCTAAAAAATGGTTTTAAATCAATGACTAAACAGATAAATCATGAAACGGGCAGGCCCTGAAATGTCAAAACAGCAAGAGATCCCAGCCTAATAAAAACAGCCGTGTGCAAATGTCTGTTATTTTCCGTCAGCCAAACAGTTCATAACCTACAGTATCCAATCATCCTTTGCAGCGTATGATGTCAAAAACACTTACAGCGCAAGCAGAGATCTGTGTTTCTTTTGCCACAGACAATAAATCTTTAGTGTCTTCTCTTGATATGCATCACTCCACTCGATCTTAAGAGGCATCGAACGGCTCTCTCCCACTTTCCAACAAGGTCATTGGCTAATGGCTATGCAACTTTGCCAGACTGCGTGGGCACGCTCGATAATTAATATCTGCTGCTAATCTCTTCTTGACCCAATCTTCAAATGCTTTGAATCAAGTGTATTCCAAACACCCACACTTTTGTGTACCTAGAAAACCAGTTGTTATATGCTTGACCGGAGAAAACAGGTCTGCATTTCCAGATGAAGTTTCCTGCTTAGTGTCATGGGTGCTGGGGACCCTGCAGAGGAAGATGAGTCTGCCGAGGAAACTGTACCCCTGCCACCTGCACCAGTACCCCGCCTCCTGCTGAAGAAGATCCCAGCCCCCCGCCTCGCCCTCTCGGGTGGCTCGTGTGCGTGACCGCCTCCGTCAGGACCTCAGGGATCGGAGGAGGGCAGCACGCTCACAAGCAAGACGCTCCCTGAGTCCTGAGTTTTGAGAGGATTCTGGCCCTCCTAAGAGCAAGGATGCTTGAGTTGTAACAGGATCCTGGCTGCCTCCCAGAGCCAGCAATTAGCCCAAATGGGCAACAGCCAGCAGAGGGCTATATAGCTGTGGGCTTTGGGAGGAGGCTTTGTGGAAGCAACTAGTCATCTCCCTGACGTTCTAGCATCCACTCCGGCTTGACTTTGGTTCCCGACTCCCTGACTTTGGCTTTTGACTTCTGGACTCCCTGACCTCGGCTTCTGGACCTCGGACCTGCGATACTTGCACAGCGATTTGGATTTGGCACCTTAGACACTCCTGCTTGCTGGCTACAGACCTCGGACTGCCTCTGGACTTTGCCTGACCCGGCCCCAGCCGTGACACTTAGATACTCTCAGGATCGCTGCTGATTAGCTGGTGAAAAAGAACAGGGAGAAACACAAAGGGTGTTTCCATATTCCACTTGAAAAATAAGACACTGATCCAAGCTGGGCATCCTATGGGACAAAACTGCATGCACAATTATTTTTGTCCGTTTCTGAACTCCATGAGCTGTGCCGGTTTGAATCGCATAATCAGGACCTCGGTAAACAAAAATCTTGCTGAAAAAAGAAGTTTTCTTTTTGAGAGGCACCATCCTGAAGAAAGTTCTGCTCCTGAAATGCATGCCTAACCCGGAAGTCACGGAGCACCACTCACTGCATCTGTTCCTTTTGGAAATTTTGCACTGATTCCCTTCAGAAACTGACTGTACTCTGTAGCAGTGTTCCCTCTAAGCTGAGTGTGAACTAGCTCATAATAGTTTAGCCTCCACCTCACACATTTTTGTCTCAGCGCAGGAAAAATGGCCCCAGCACACAATAATCTATGCAGTAGCTCACAACTTTAATGCCAGTAGCTTACCAAGTAGAATTTTTGCTCACAAGACTCCACAGATTAGAGGGAATATTGCTCTGTATTCCCCTTGGAAACACTACACGTCTTTTTGAAAGTCACATAAGAACAGATTTTTCTTTTTATAAAGACACACTTCGAGCTTTGGCCTGCTATTACTCAGGTGTTACTTCCTTTTGGAAAGCATCTAGTCTTTGGGGTTTTGAAATTCTGTATTTAGCGTGACTATTACAATCTGTCAATTTCATAGACAGGTATGTAATTTTTGATGCATCTAGCATTATATGTTGTTACATCAATACAAATGGTAATAATCTAAATTGTCTTAGAACACACAGTGCTATTTTCTGGATTTTTTGAGAGTGTTATTTCTCTGTCCTTCCCATTCTGAAAGTACATACTGCATACCATAAGGGTATGGATCCAGAACGGCATCTCCAGGGGCATGAGAATTTCTATCCGTGGCCCATGCCTTTCTAAACCCTTCCCCCATCCTGTGGCACTCCTGAAATCCTACTCCTGGGGGATAGGGGAACCATCGAACAGGAAACTTTGGACTGCCACAGGAGGCCAGAGGAAGGAAAACTGAGCCTCATTGGCCAAAATCTTTTTGTGTGTGGTAGCTTTTTTGGTAGCAGGAACTCCTTTGCATAATAGGCCACATCCCCTGATGCAGCCAATCCTTCAAAAGCTTACAGTAGGCCATGTAAGAAAAGCCGTGTAAGCTCTTGGAGGATTGGCTACATCAGGGGGGCAGAGACTGATATGCAAAGGAGCTCTTGGAGGATTGGCTACATCAGGGGGGCAGAGTCTGATATGCAAATGAGTTCTTCCTGCTACAAAAAACAAAATCCCTGGTGGTCTCCCTTTCAAATACTGCTCCTACTTAGCTTCTGAGATCACACTATGCCATGCTGCCTTCCTCCTCAAAATCCTTACACTTGCCCAAAATGCTGTTCTGGATCCAAGTCACTGAATAAGGTACATATGGTATCACTATCAAAATACACATCATCTGCAGGGGTGGAATTCTAGCAGAAGCTCCTTTGCATATTAGGCCACATCCTCCTGATGTAGCCACTCCTCCAAGAGCTTACAAAAAAGAGCCTTGTAAGCTCTTGGAGGATTGGCTACATCAAGGGTGTGATAACAATACAGTAGGTGCTGGTTTTCTTATCATCGAGTTGTAGGGATGGGGGAGAACGCCCTGTTTGTAACCCTTTGACGTTCATGCCCAGTGCCCAACAAACCACACAACTATCCCTCTGCTACACTGATTTCTCTGCTGAGAGCTGGTGCCAAGCTCTGCCTGGCTGTGCATTCACTGTCTTATTCTGGGCACGCCCCTCTCTCCTGCGAATGGGAAGATTTGTTTTGCACTATAAACAATTCAAACTTGGGAGGGCTGGTAAATTTTTCAGCTCGATGGCGACATTTGGGGTCTCTGCCTTCTTTTGAGTGCTCCAAGCCAGGTGCTGGAGCACTCAACTTGGAGTCCTCAAGGGTGGAAGTCCAAATGTGCTCTCTTACTGGCTCTCTGCCTTTGAGCCGTCTGACATTTTGTTCACGAGAATCTGTGCAAAAGAGCCCCTGTCGCGGCTTGTAGAACAACCTGAAGCCCGGATGAAAAGCTCCCCTGGTCTGGCTGCACCCCACAGGCATAACGTGCCCAACCGTCGTGACAAACAGCTAAAGGAACAGCGTTTCCGAGTGGCCGAGCAGATATTCCCACCAGCCCGCGACCCACAGAGGGAGGGAGAGAAGCTAAGCTAACTGACAT
Source organism: Heteronotia binoei (assembly GCF_032191835.1). Classification (NCBI taxonomy): domain Eukaryota; kingdom Metazoa; phylum Chordata; class Lepidosauria; order Squamata; family Gekkonidae; genus Heteronotia; species Heteronotia binoei. Next base: position 107,154,943 of record NC_083231.1, on the reverse strand, counting down.
TGCTTGAGTCTACAATTGCATGTCACTCGCATGTCCAGACAGACTAAGAAGAGAATGTCCGTTAAATGGGGGATGACAGGTACTAATTATTCGAAAGCAGTAGATCGTAGGAGAAACAAGGACTGCTGGGATGAGGTGTCAAAAGCAGGTCATTAACGCTGACAAGGCTGGAGTCAGCCGGAACAGCTGTCTCTCTCCCAGGTGAGCTGACCAGGCCTCCCATAATCCTGTCGTCACGGAGACCTAAGTGGGGCTCTGCTCAGGCCCAGTACAGCCACAAAGGAAGAGGTTGCATAATATTAATTGTACTTTGGACCACCAGGAAGAAAAAGAATCCAAGAACAAAGCTCTTTGTGCTCTGAGAATCTACCTCAAGTTTCCCCTGCACATATCGTGACAGAGTACCATTTCTCTCAGATAATCAGCTGCCCTTTTATTTATAAACACTGGGAAGTTACCCACTGGGTTTTCTGAGTGAAAAATTCCTTGGCCTTCCTACTTGGCCTTATTCTGCCTCCAAATTATGAGGGTGCAAGGATAACAGTGTGGGGTAATGGTTACAGATTCGGGCTAGGGCCAGAGGAGTCCCAAGTTCAAACCCCCGAAGTTCAGCAAGGCCAGACACCGGCTGTTTTCCCACAGAGCTTACCGCGGAGCGACGTCCCTCTTCACCGCACAACGTCTGCGCGGATTTCCCACCAACTGCTCCGCAGAACCAGGAAGTGCCGGACCTCTTGTGTCGCAGATGTAAACCACTAAAAACCAGTTTATGTTAGCGACGCAAAAGCCACGGCTTGACATTTTGGGGGGGGGGGGAGAGAACACCCACAACAGATAAATGTTTCCCAGCGTTTTGAGTATTGTTTTCATCCAGGCTTTTTTTGTAGCAGGAACTCCTTTGCCTGTTAGGTCACACCCCCTGATGTAGCCAATTCTCCTGGAGCTTACAGTAGTTAGCCAGAACTCCTCTTTCTGACAGGGTATCTGAGAAAGGGAATTTCGATTCCTGAAATCTTATGCACTGAAAATTTTGTTATTTGTGCTTGCCTTGTGCTATTTGTGCTTGCCTTCCATATCCTACACAATGCACAATATAAACCTCGCAACCCCTCCCTTCCGGAAGTTGTTTTCCTTCTCCATCTTTTTCATCCCCTCGCTTCTCAACTTCTTTTGGCTTGAGCCGTGGCCAGACAGAGCTACTTTATCATATCATGTGGTTCCCTCCCACCTCTGCAAAAATCTAGAATCCCTGAAAATGGATGATTTATTCCAGCCTACTGGATATAGTTATGAGAAGCAGGAGGTTGGATTAAATGACCCTGGAGGTACCTTCCGAATCTATGGCTGCAATCGCGCACACTAAATGCACTTTCAGTTCACTTTCAATGTACTTTCCAACTATATTTTGCCAGTTCACACAGGAAAATCCAGCTGGAAAGCCCATTGAAAGTGAATTGAAAGTGCATTATTTAGCATGTGTGATCACAGCTTGTGATTCTAAGCTCCTCACCTTTGGTGCATTAATTCCACAGAGAGAATGAGAAGGAGAATGAGAAGGAGAAAGAGAAAGAGAAGGAGGAGAAGGAGAAAGAGGAGAAGATGATGATGATATTGGATTTATATCCTGCCCTTCACACTGAATCTCAGAGTCTCAGAGTGGCTCGCAATCTCCTTTACCTTTTCCCCCCACAACAGACACCCTGTGAGGTAAGTGGGGCTTACAGAGCTCTCACAGGAGCTGCCCTTTCAAGGACAGCTCTACCAGAGCTATGGCTGACCCAAGGCCATTCCAGCAGCTGCAAGTGGAGGAGTGGGGAATCAAATCCAGTTCTCCCAAATAAGTCTGTGCACTTAACCACTACACCAAACTGAGGCTCCTAATTTTGAACACCCCAATTTCAACATGCCCCTAATGCTTTAAAAAAAAAATCAGTCCTTAAAAGATAAAGAAAATACTGGTTTGCCTTCTGTTCTCCAGAAGCAGCTACCTCCCCAGAAGGCACTAGCAGTAAATTAATCTACTAGTGTAGTTTTAAACACCCAGTTATAATTCTCCTAACTTCAGCATACCTGAATCCCTGAAAATTGTTATATCACAACCTTAAACCTCTTAAATCGCTCGTTAGATCTTCATAAGCCCATTCAGAAAGTGTTCTCTAGCTAGAGGAGTCTGACTATGGTGGTATTAGTATTAATATATAAATTATTACATACATTACCAGGGCTATTATGAAGACACACATTACCAGGGCTTTGCGTCTGATGAAGGAAGCTTCAACTATCAGAAGCTTATATCCTGAAAATCTTTCATCTATAAGATGCCGTTGGACTCAGATTTAACAGGGCTATTATTATTAGCCAATGTTGTAACATTCAGGGCTTTTTATTTATTTATTTATTCAATTTATATCCCGCCCTCCCCACCGAGGTGGGCTCAGGGCGGCTCACAACATAACAGCCGCCCTGAGCCTGCCTAGGCGGGGAGGGCGGGATACAAATAAAACTTAATAATAATAATAAAATACCAGAACAATAAAATTAGTAAATATTAAAACACATTCAATAATTTACAATAACTAAAACTACAAATCCAGAAAAAACAGTCTAACAGTTTGGTGCTATTCTGACGGCATTCCTCTGCAGTTCTTAAATACCGGTCAGTTGTATGCCAACAGGAAGAGGACAGTCTTACAGACCTTGCGGAACTGCCCAAGGTTCCGCAAGGCCCTCACCTCCTCCAGTAGCTGGTTCCACCAGCAGGGGGCTGTGATTGAAAAGGCCCTACCTCTGGTAGACTTCAGACAGGCCTCCTTCGGCCCGGGGATTACTAGCAGGTTTTGAGATCCAGATCTAAGGACTCTCTGGGGAACATGTGGGGAGAGACATGTAAGGAAAAAGTTTTTGTAAGGAAAAAAACCCAGAAGGAACTCATTTGCATATTAGGCCACACCACCTGATGTCAAGACAGTCCTGATGTCAAAAAAAGCCCTGGTAACATGAATAAGCTCAAATACTTTGGCCACCAAATGAGAAGGGAACACTCAATGGAGAAGATCCTGATGTTGGGAAAGACAGTAGACAAAAGAAGAAGGGGATGGCAGACGATGAGATGGCTGGACAGTGTTACTGATGTAACAAACACAAATTTGAGCAGACTTCAGAGGATGGTGGAAGGCAGGAGGGCCTGGCGTGACTTTGTCCATGGCGTTGCAAAGAGTCGGACTAGACTGTGCAACTGAATAACAACAACAAAAAACATGAATGCACCAGGAAACTTACTGGATGATGTCAGGAAAGCCACTATTTTCTACCTGTGGCTCCCTCTCTGCAAAACTGAAACAACGAAGTCTTTCCTTTTTTCGAAGATGAATGAAAGGAACATCGCATACTGTGAAGCAACTATTTAATAACAATGAAGGATTCCCTTTTAAGAAGAAGAGATTGAATTTATAACCCGCCTTTCACTCAAAGTCTCAGAGTGGTTTACAGTCTCCTTCCCTTCCTCTTCCCACAACAGACACCTTGTGAGGTAGGTGGGGCTGAGAGAGCTCTCAGAGAGCTGCTCTTGAGAGAACAGCTCTGAGAGAACTGTGACTAGCCCAAGGTCACCCAACAGCTGCATGTGGAGGAGTGGGGAATCAAACCCAGTTCTCCGGATTAGAGTCATCTGCTCTAAACTACTACACTACAGCTGACTCTTTTAGCAAGAATCCTGCTGTCTGGTGTATTTCAAAAAGGTACAATATTGCCATGAACCTTGAAGAACGGAAAGAAGATAAAACAACTTACATTTGGAAGCAGACCTGCTTCCAAAATTAAGAGGTAAAAAGAATTCAGATCAGATACTATACATTAAGCTGCCTTATATGGAATCTGCCAAAATCAGTATTGTCCACTCAGGCAGAGGTCCTTCATAGAATCATAGTTAGAAGGGTCCCCCAGGGTCATCTAGTCCAACCCCCTGCACAAATACCTCCCCCTAAGTTCGCATCACCTGCTGCCTGGTCCCAATACAGCGTTTACCCCATCTGAAGACTACATATCCCATGATGTACTGTGACTGCAAACAAATGATATGGTGCCTTAAAATGAAGCATATGCATAAGGGTACTGAAGCTAAAGCAAGAAAAATACAAACGGCCAAAATTCAAACAGGGATTTGCCATGGAAACTTGTTCCCCAGGGCAAGATAATACTAATGAAAAACTGCTTTTGCACATGTCTGGCTGTGTTCATCACAGCCCCCCTTTGGCCTCAGCATTTAGCCATGCAGAACAGAACGGGGCGGGGGGAAGATAAATCCATTCATAACATGGCTGATGAAATGCAAGCTTTGCTATAGCCCAGGTTCCTCATGCTCTCTTTGTGGAAATCTGAAGGCATCAAGCTATTGTTCATGGACCCTCCCTCTTCTTTCCCATCCGTTCCCAGGCTCTTCATTAGTTGCTGTTTGCATCATTTTTCCAAAAATGTCAGATGCCATCACTGGCTTCATTCTTTAGCACTTCCTCCTATCCCGACAATGCAACCCTTAGATGCAACCTGCTGCCCCGTCCTTTTGTGCCTTAATTGCTGCTGCTGTCACTTTGGGAAACCTTGGCTGGTTCAACAGGAGGAGACACACGGCATTTAGTAAACCTCACAAACCTGTAGCCACGCCACCGGTCCAGTTGCTGGAAAAGCCTGAATGTAGTCTAAAATAGCTCTCCAAAGCAGCATTTCAAAGCCGGGAATGTCAGTGTTTTCCTCTCCAGCTCCAAAGCACATAAGTGCTGTTCACATGTCACAATGAATGCACGTACATCTGTTCAGGGGTCATTTTGTAGAAAAATAGGTGGTGGAGCTCATTAGCATATGCTGCCTCCCCCCTTGCTAAAAGCAACCTGATACAAGAAAGGAGAGCCTCGGGCAAGCGAGGCCTGCTTGGGCTGGCAGGAGATCCAGCCAGCCCAAGCAGGCTTCACTTGCCTGGGGCTCTCCTGGGCCGCCACCCCTCCCAGTCAAAAGGCCAGCAAGCCACCCGCCACCCAAAATAACATAAGAAGTGAAGAAAGGGTGGTGTGGGCTTCTCCAGGGGTTAATGAGGGCTGCTGGGGATGTGGCAAAGCCCTTGGTGGCTGGCTGGTTGCCTGCTCTCCTAAACCAGGGATTGTTATGCAGCTGCACCTACTATTCAATGGACAAGGTAGGTAGGTGGGGAGAAGGCGGAGGAACCCTCAGAAAGGTTCAGGAGCTGCAGTCCTGTGAGCTCCTGCTGAATCTGAGGTCTGCATCTGCTTATAAAAAAGAGCCAATACTCATCCACATTACAAAGGAAATCAGGGACCAGTACCTGGAAGAATGCATTGACTGTAACATCACATTTACGCAACACACATACATGGAACAGTCAGGTCTACACTTCACATGGATTGCACGTGAGCTCACTGTAACTGCTGAATGTGGCTAAAGTAATGGGCCTTTCCACTACTCAGTGGAAGAAGAAGGTGAATAATGTGCAAAAATGTGCAAAAGTGATTTACCGACTACCAAGGCAAGTTTGCTCAGTATTTATTTAGCAATGAAAAAACAGGGACGGGGAGAAAGACTAAGCAACCAGAAAGCACCAGATATCTCCCTAGCTCTCCTAGGAGAGCTTCTAGCCCAAAGGAAACATGTACCACTGTGTCATGAATGTTACAGAGGCTGTAAGAAGCATTAAAATAAATATTTTGAATTTGATGCATAGAATCATAGAGTTGGAAGGGAGTTCTAGGGTCATCTAGTCTAACCCTCTGCACAATGCAGGAAACTCACAATTACCTCCCCCTAAATTCACAGGATCTTCATTGCTGTCAGATGGCCATCTAGCCTCTGTTTAAAAACCTCCAAGGAAGGAGAGCCCACCACCTCCTGAGGAAGCCTGTTCCACTGAGGAATTGCTCTAACAGTCAGGAAGTTCTTCCTAATGTTGAGCCGGAAACTCTTTTGATTTAATTTCAACCCACTGGTTCTGGTCCTACCTTCTGGGGCCACAGAAAACAATTCCACACCATCCTCTCCATGACAGCCCTTCAAGTACTTGAAGATGGTGAGCATAGTTTTGAGAGCCTCAGTGCAAAGGTTTAAGTTGTTTATATGTGCATCTCTTCATAAAGATATTTATCGAAACAGGAAGTATAATTATTGAAATTCCATGGAGAACCTTCCTTATGCACATTTGGAGAATTTATATTCATACTACTCTTGAGTGTTGCATATTCTTTACACATTCCTTGAAAGCCTGGAATTGTATTGGAACCTGGTGGTTTGGTTTATGTATTTTGACCACTGTATTTATTGGCAGCAGTGTGCGAATTACAACATTTTGACTTTTTTGCCTTATGTATTCTTAGCGTTTTGTGTATTTTTTCATGTGTTTATGTAATTAAGTACATTGTTTTAATTAAACGAGGGATATGTCAAGGTAGTGCAAGCACCAGTTGTTTCTAACTCTGGGATGACATCACATCACAATGTTTTCATGGAAGGCTTTTTATGGGGTGGTTTGCCATTAGTAAGAGCCCAATGGCGCAGAGCGTTAAAGTTGCAATACTGCAGTCCTAAGCTCTGTTCACGACCTGAGTTCGATCCCCGGTGGAAGCTGGGTTCAGGTAGCCAGCTCGAGGTTGACTCAGCCTTCCATCCTTCCGAGGTCGGTAAAATGAATACCCAGCTTGCTGGGGGGAAAGTGCAGATGACTGGGGAAGGCAATGGCAAACCACTCCGTAAAAAAGTCTGCCGTGAAAACATTGTGAAAGCAACCTCACCCCAGAGTCGGAAATGACTGGTGCTTGCACGAGGGACCTTCCCTTTCCTTTCCTTGCCATTACAAAAAAGAGCCTTGTAAGCTTTTGGAGGATTGGTTACATCAGGGGTGTGTGGCCTAATATGCAAAGGAGCTCCTACATGAATTCCACCCCTGATGATATCCTTTACAGGCTTCTGACTGCTATTTTTAAAAGGTCTGTAGAATTCTACAGATAACAAGTTTCTGAGACAATGTTCTGCGCAGGCGCAAAACCCCATTTGTGTGGTGCGCAGAGACCTCAAAGATGGAACTGTTCCACTCTTAGGACAGACTCTACAGAACAGCTGGAGGAGTGTATTAGTCACATGTCATCTTTTCCCATCTGCTCAGATGTATTTATATCTCATGAAGGGGGCCAGTGTCTATTAACATGGTGACCCAGCGCCGTCAACTCTGACCTCTGAATAGGAATGTGAAAAGGATGGTCTTGGTGAAAGATCACCCCTCATCGAGTCTTCCTTCTGATGCAAAATCTGGCCAGACAGAAACAACGGCCCATTCTTCGTGGCCCAAGCCGACAGGCAACAATTTCTTGTCCAGCAAGTTTAAAATGGGGAACTGATCATCAGTGTGAGCTAGCTCACCGTTTTTAAGCCTCCAGCTCACACAGTTTTGTCTTAGCTCAGGAAAAATGGCCCCAGAGCAGAATAACTTATATAGTAGCTTACAACTTTAATGCCAGTAGCTCACAACTTGAATGCCAGTAGCTCACAAAGTAGAATTTTTGCTCACAAGACTCTGAAGCTTAGAGGGAACGTTGTTAGTGATAATCAACATACGCACCCCACAAAATTCTAACTGCATAAGACTGCAAAACATCACCCCTGAATTAGGTAGGGTCATAAGAGCTGATGGCAGAAAAGCAACTAACAAGAAGGTGCCAAAATGCAGAAGGGAAATGCAAAGCTTTCAGACTCTAAGGAGGCAGTTTAGTGTAGTGGTTAGATTTTGGCCTTGGTTATAGGAGATTCAGAGAGCCCCATGGCGCAGAGTGGTAAAACTGCAGTACTGCAGTCCTAAGCTCTGCTCACGACCTGAGTTCGATCCCGGTGGAAGCTGGGTTCAGGTAACCAGCTCGAGGTTAACTCAGCCTTCTATCCTTCCGAGGTTGGTAAAATGAGTCCCCAGCTTGCTGAGGGGAAAATGTAGATGACTGGGGAAGGCAATGGCAAACCACCCCGTGAAAAAGTCTGCTGTAAAAGCAACGTCACCCCAGAGTCGGAAATGACTGGTGCTTGCACAGGGGACTACCTTTACTTTATAGGAGATTCAGGATTGAATCCCTACTCCGCCATGGAAGTTTGCTGGCCAACTCTGGACCAATCACTCTGACTCAACCCAACCTATCCCAAAGGACTGTTCTTGCAAAGACAAAATGGCAGCAGGTATGGTCAATGTCGTAAGCAGCTTTGAATCCTCGCTTGAGAGAAAAGCAGTGTATCAGAAACTAAATATATAAACAAACAACATCCTAGGGGATGGGACGGTGGCTCAGTGGTAGAGCATCTGCTTGGGAAGCAGAAGGTCCCAGGTTCAATCCCTGGCATCTCCAAAAAAGGGTCCAGGCAAGTAGGTGTGAAAAACCTCAGCTTGAGACCCTGGAGAGCCGCTGCCAGTCTGAGAAGACAATACTGACTTTGATGGACCAAAGGTCTGCTTCAGTATAAGGCAGCTTCATATGTTCATATGTTATGCAAGTGTCATTCATTTCATGCAATTAAATGTAGAGCCAGTTTCAGCTCTTTAGGGTATGCTGTATTTCCAGTGATAGTACAAACAACTAATAGCCACCTGGAAAGAGCTGTTACTAGACCTGGGGTTTTCTGATTCCTTAAAGAACCTCAAAGAAATCTCACTAATGCAAATGCCATTTAATTGTGCTGGCAAAGGACAGAGCATGAAGATTGTGAAAAATCACATTTTCAGCAAGCACACTGAAAACCAGCCTGTTTAGGCTTCTTTGAAACTCCCTGTGCATTAAAGCCCCAACCACTTTGGATAACTTACCTGTAAATCTCCGCTGCTACCTGTCCATCACTTTATTACCTTTCCTACCTAGAAGAAGGTTTTATGTCTGCCCATAATATACCATAAAAACGCTTCCCTCAAGAGAAGAACAACATGACATAAAATTGACTCCTGTTCTTCCGCTTTGCATATACCCTTTTCTGATAGCTTCATAATCTCTTGCGCCGAAGCAGTTAATATTTTTCATGTTCTTCTGATGATGGTGTTCTTACCCATGTACTACAGTGGAAATATATGCTGAAAAGCAGCTTAAGGAATACTGTAGTGCGCAATTCCATAAAAGACTGTTGGGGTCAGGGGTATAGCCAGAAAATGTTAGTTGCTGGGGCACCATAAAATCCTGTGGGCGGGGGAGCAGGGGAGAAAGAAGGGGGTGGGTGGGAAGCAGGGCTTTTTGTAGAAGGAACGCCTTTGCATATTAGGCCACACACACCCTAAGGTAGCCAATCTTCCAAGAGCTTACAGGGCTCACAGTATGAACTCTTTTGCAAATTAGGCCACACCCCCTGGAACCAGGCCAGCGGGAAATGCGTTTCTGTGCGCTCCTGCTCAAAAAAAAAGCTCTGGTGATAGGCAATCAGGTGGACTAAAGAGAGGAAATTTCCCAGTGCAATGTCATTACATCATACAGTTGCCTACTAAAGAATACAGGAAAGAGAGGAGAGACAAGACTGCAGCTTCCAGTGGTAGTCAGGGGATAAAATGGGGAGGATCTGCTAACTAGCTGACTAGCAGCAAGCTGAATAATGTCTTGTTGAGTCTGTTTCTTCCCTGCTTCTCACAAGCATTCAAGGCTGAAGCCTTTGGGCACGAACCAAAGAGCTCTTGTCCTTTGGCTCTGCCAGCAGACGGAGAAAGAAGACCAGCTTACCAAGAGAGGGCATGAGGGCTCATTCCCTCCACCACAAAACGGGTGATCACAGCCAGAGTTCCCTCTAAGCTGAGTTGGTGTGAGCTAGCTAACAGTTTTTTAGCCTCCAGTCACTCATTTATGTTTTAGCTCAGGAAAAATGGCCCCAGAGCAAACTAATTTATGCAGTAGCTCACCACTTTAATGCCAGTCGCTCGCGGGGTGGAATTTTTGCTCGCAGGACTCCACAGCTTAGAGGGAGTATTGATCACAGCGAATAGCACCCATAACTATTTTGGCCATGAACCTTCTGGGTATTGGGCATCAGGGTCCTCCTACTGGGTGCAGTATTCTCCAGGGCATATGAAAGGATATTCAGATCCAGACATAAAACTCTGATTAATATTCACTGCTTTATATTGTACAATACAAGACTGGTCAATTAAAGAAGATTATATTGAATTTATATCCTGCCCTATACTCTAAATCTCAGAGTCTCAGAGCGGTCACAATCTCCTTTATTTTCCTCCCCCCCCCCAACAGTAACCCTGGGAGGTGGGTGGGGCTGAGAAAGTTCTTACAGCTGCTGCCCTTTCAAGGACAACTCTGGCGTTAGCTATGGCTGACCCAAGGTCATTCCAGCAGCTGCAAGTGGAGGGGTGGGGAATCAAACCCGGTTCTCCCAGATAAGAGTCCGCACACTTAACCACCATACCAAACTACATCAAATCAAGAGAACTTTGCCATTGACCAACAGCATGTCACCCACTGAATCATATCACTTTTCCATTTGTGACTTATGGCTGGTTTTGATGTAGTCAAATGGCTGCCTTGTCTTTTTCTTGTTTTTTTTAATTATCCCAAGCTACTTCTGCGGCCTGCATAGGAGTCCCTAAGACTCTTGGCATAAATGGGGATAGGAGTGTAATTAAAAAAATAAATAAAGCCTAATCCATTGTAATAGCTCGAAGAGCAAAACAAAAGGGCAATATCCTGCTTTATTAAGTAAAAATTATGTATTGCATATTCTCCCCGGTGGCTTCAACACACTCTCCAAGTTCACCCAAGAGCATCCTCTTAAGAGATTAGCAGGGACATCCAAATAAATCTCCATTTTGCAAGGAAGGCTGTTCCTTCACATTTGCTAGCAGGAAAACAGACTGGGGGTGGGTGGCGGGGGGAGAGAGAAATGAGCAAGAATAATGAGGTCACAGTCCTCAGAGGGTTATGTTAAACAGCATTCAAAGGCTAAAGGTTAAACCGCTCCTTATCATTAGGTTAGCTGTCTGCCACAGACTATTTAATAAAGACAGTGCGGTTAGCCAATTTAAATGGAAGTGATTGATTTTTCATTTAGCATTTGCCCACTGCTGCCAAGTCACCGCTGAAAAATCCATCCTGAGGTGACCCAATGAGAGGTGAGTCGTATGTATCCATATACATTTAGTGACAGGAGACGGCAGCGGTAATCCGGTGCTACCTGTAATTGAATAAATATGCTCTTCCCCGTTCTCTTCCTCCACCCTCTGAAATAATTTTTTAAAAGCATTCTTTATGTTTAAATTGTATTAAGGTGGTGACATGGACGGTCACAGAAATGGTGACATCCTTGGATGCATTTCCCTGGTGGGAGTTGCTTGTAGCACCCCTCTTCTCATGCCGGCGTCTACTGCTCTCCACTTCCCTGCCCCATTATTTATTTTATTTTATTTATATCCCACCCTGCCCACCGAGGCAGGCTCAGGGTGGCTCACAAATTAGAGGTCACACAGTTATATTTGTGCGACCAAATAAAATAAAACAACAATAAAAACATAAAAACGATTTCTAAAAATCTACTTGTACTGGTAACATGGTTTCAGACAGCCATCTGAATGGTGGTTAGCCATTCTAAGAAGTCGTAGGATCGCAATAGCATGGAGAGGTAGACTGCCGGTGATGTTTTTATGGGCCGGTCCTGCTGCTGCAGATGTTGCCATTATGAAAATGCATGGCGGAAGAGTGCCGTTTTGCAGGCCCTGCGGAACTGTGGAAGCTCTCGCAGGGCCCTGATCTCTTCTGGCAGCTCATTCCACCAGCTAGGGGCAGCAACGGAAAAGGCCCCGGCTCTTGTTGATTTGAGCCTCGCTTCTCTGATGCTGGGAACTGTCAACAGGTTTTGAGACCCAGACGGAAGTGCTCGCTGGGGCATATGCAGGGAAAGGTGGTCCCTAAGGTATGCAGGACCTTGGCCATATAGGGCTTTAAAGGTGATAACCAGCACCTTGAAACGAATCTGGTGCACTATTGGTAGCCAGGGCAGTGCTTTCAGCACAGGCTGAATGTGCTCCGTAGAGAAACTCCCATTAACAGCCTGGCTGCAGCATTCTGCACTAGCTGGAGTCGCTGGATTTGGGACAAGGGCAGCCCCATGTAGAGGGCATTAGATACTGTTAAAGGCTCTGACTCCATTGGCTTTGTGATAGATCCGTCTACTAGACCGTAGTCAGTGCTGCCAGAAGGTTTCTGGCTGTCGAACCCACCACCAGCAGTATTTTGCCTGCCTGGCATGCACCAGGAGCTAATGTAGCACAGTGGTCAGAGACTCATGGTTGTTCCTAGGGCTTTTTTAAAAAGAAAAAGCCCAGCGAGAACTTATTTGCATATTAGGCCGCACCCCCTGACATTACCATTGTTTCACACAGGGCTTTTTCTACAAAAAAAGACCAGCATATCAGGCCATACACCCCGACACCAAGCCAGCCGGAACCGTGTTCCTGCTCAAAAAAATAGAAGCCCTGGTTCTTCCAATCCCCACTCAGCCACAAGGCTTGTTGGATCACTTCAAGCTCCATCTCCAAAATCTCCAGGCACATTCCAACCTGGAGTTGGCAACCCTATTCTTGCCCTCGATACAAATCAATAGTCATGCTCCCACCATCACGGTATCCGAGCGCCTCCCTCTCCATTTCACAGAACTGAAAAACCAACACCATTTTGGCATTTCCTATAGCATTTCCCATCAGAAGCAGATTCATGTTTGGAAAAAAAACAGATCAACGTGACATGCCTAAATGATATCTGGAAGACAGACAAAAAATATAGGAGGGACCCTCAAAAAGTTAATTCAGATTTTGCGACCAAAAAAAAAAAAAACACACCTTACTTGGTAAGCACTCTTGGCAATTTCAAAATGTTAATAACTCAACTCTTTAATACTTCTCCCTCCCCTCCTTCTACTTTTAATATCTTAATGAAACCGTACTTCATTAATATGGGCTTTGAACATGCAAAAATTAATTGTGAAAATAATAAAATCATCGAGAGTTATAGGAGTACAATAAAAAGATGAGAAGTAGTAAAATTAGATTTTTTTTTTATGCTCACCTGAAACAAACTGTCCCTATTTCTATCTTTTTGGAAAGCATGTCTCTTTCTGAGAAATATGCTAATGTCCTTAAAGCTTGTGAGCATTCAAAGAATTTTGTGGTTCCTCTTTGAGTCTGTCGACAAATCATTTCTTGATGATGGAGTAATGTCTCTTTTTGTTAGGTCTATCTCCAGGTTTTATTGGGGGTGGAGGGAGGGGGGCGGTTCTGGCTTCTACAAGACTCCTGAGTGCTAGGTTACATACCTTCTGACATGTCCTACCACCAGGGTCAAAAGATATTCAAGATATGATGGATTGGGTTCAGTGAACCACTCGTACAAAAATCACTGATGTTCCCTACATTCCCCTCCCACCAGAAGCCAGTTCTGACCCTAGGAAAGGTGATACCTGGGATCATACAACCCTCATGGACAACAGTCATGATGACCAGTGTGCAGGGGGAAGTAATCAGGGCTTTTTTGTAGCAGGAACTCCTTTGCATATTAGGCCACGCGCCCCTGATATAGCCAATCCTCCAAGAGCTTACGCTATTGAACATATATGAACATATGAAGCTGCTTCTACTGAATCAGACCCTTGGTCCATCAAAGTCAGTATTGTCTTCTCAGACTGGCAGTGGCTCTCCAGGGTCTCAAGCTGAGGTTTTTCACACCTATTTGCCTGGACCCTTTTTTGGAGATGCCAGGGATTGAACCTGGGACCTTCTGCTTACCAAGCAAATGCTCTACCACTGAGCTACCGTCCCTCCCTACGTCCTGTAGTAAGAGCCCTTAAGCTCTTGGAGGATTGGCTACATCAGGGGTGTGTGGCCTAATATTCAAAGGAGTTCCTACTACAGAAAAAGCCCTGGCAGTAACACAGTCACTTCCTCTTTCATCAGTGGTGCTCCATCAATGGAAGAGGTAGGAAGGGTGAGATCATCCCCTTCTGCCTTCTCATTGCAGTGTCTTCTACCAACAAGACTGCTGGATCCAACTCCATAGGTATTGGAAAATGTGATGACCAGAACATGTCCCAGGATACATCACACCCATTCGTCAGTACAAAAGATTTGCACACTATCAGGACAAATCAGCATACACATAAACAAGCCATCAAAAATGCTACACAAACTCACTGGCCCTGGTGCCAAATTAGACATCTATTTTATAGGCAAGTGAGGTGATCTTCAGCTCCACTTTGAGCTGCTACTTGATTGGGATTTGCCCCTTTCTTCTGCGGGTAAGAATTTTAACTCTGTATTCTGAATTTTCCCCTGTAAGTGGATGCTTAGAACTGTAACCTGAAAGAGGCATGAATTATTATCGCATAAGGATGCAATGCAAGAACTATGCTTATTTGCTTACACTCAAGTTATTTCTTCCTCTTCCTGTTTTTATCGCCTCATATATTACCTGAAGTATTTCATTTGCCTGACTCTGTTTTACGCATTTTATGCAGATTCTGATGGTATCTGTGATTTTTATTCATACATCGCTGCTGTTTTGTTCCTCTTTTTAATGCTGGTTTTGGAGCTGTTTTTATGCCTTTTTGTTAGTTTAAATTATTATTGATGATTTTTATTGCTTTTATAGTTTGCATGTGTTTTGAATTTATTGTAAGTCACTTTAAACTACTAAAAATATAAATAAATGAATCCTTTGCAGACGGCTGCCCTAGAACTGGGCTGGGGGAAGAGTTTCTCAGACTGCGATCTGCCCCCTACTATGATTCATGATGGCTTCCCAGTGGGTCCAAGGACTGGAACAGATGAAGACTATTAAGATTGGACTATAAAAAATGAGTGAGCTAGGTGGAGAATGAAGAAGGATCCCAGGTGGTACCAGGTCATCTAGTTACCACCTTATAAACAGGAGCCATTATTGGGCGAGGGGGATTAGATGGCACTGTAAACCTGGCCTCTTAAGAAATCCTTTAGGTAAGGGAAACTGCCTAACTTCAATGGACAGATACACTGAGAGCCAGTTTGGTGTAGTGGTTAAGTGTGTGGACTCTTAGCTGGGAGAACCGGGTTTGATTCCCCACTCCTCTACTTGCAGCTGCTGGAATGGCCTTGGGTCAGCCATAGCTATCACAGGAGTTGTCCTTGAAAGGGCAGCTGCTGTGAGAGCCCTCTCAGCCCCACCTACCTCACAGGGTGTCTGTTGTGGGGGGAGAAGATATAGGAGACTATAAACCGCTCTGAGTCTCTGATTCAGAGAGAAGGGCGGGGTATAAATCTGCAGTCTTCTTCTTTAGAAGAAGTACTTCCTTTTATCCATTCTAACCCGACTGCTCAGCAATTTCATTTTAAATGTCCACGAATTCTTGCATCGTGCGAAAGGGAGTAAAGTCCTTTCTCCATTTATACTATACTATACTATACTATACTAAGGCCTCTACTAAAGGGAGGGAAGCAGCCCTGTGCAGAAAAAAGACAAAAGAATATCACAACAGCACCAGTGAATGTCCTGATGAAACCACAGTGCCTGACGGCGGCTCCTGAGAGAATCCATCCAGAAACTATACACATGCTGCCTGTATATCTAACTCAGAATACACAGTAGGAATCCCTAAATCCCAACAAACGTTGCGAAGGTCTCAAAATTCAAAGCTACCTTGGTCAATCGTACGTGCTTTCGTTTCGTGTATGTCCAAAAACTGGTCAGAGATATTCACAAAATTCATCTGTATTCTCCAAATTCACATCAATGTCAGCATGTATCAAATTTTGTTACTATCTTCCTATTTTATATAGCTATACATAGTCAACGAAACCCTTCATGCAATACGGGCTTTTGTTCCATTGCCTGTCCATATATTATATGCAACCTAATTCTGAAAAGAGCATCTGATGCTCCTGTGCAGACAGTGTGTTAAGGGCTCTCCTAATTAATAACCCAGATTAAAACCTCTTGGCAATCAATTAAGATTAATGCCAGAAGTCGTTCTCCATTCCCCTGAACGCACCACCACCTCCCTTCCCCTGTGCCCCCTTCTCCCGGTGCCCCCCTCGCAGGCTGTGAAAACCTTGGGTCGTGAAACTTTAATCCTGTTATCTGTTGCCTTCCCCATCTGAAAAGCCTACAGATTAACACAGCAGACATTATCGAATTTACAACCAGCCCCTCGGACAGCTGCCCTATTTTCCACAGTTAATGGAAAAGGAACTAATCTGGTTAAGAGCGTAGAACTAGTTCATAAATCTGGGTACACAAGACAGTTAAAGCTGTCACATCTCCCCTGGAGAGGAGCAACTGAATTAAACTGTCAGCTTTCTACTTGCTGCCTCTGGATGGGTAGCGAGCCCTTCTGTAAACTGGACTAATGAGATACTCAGCATTAACATAAAGCACGTCTGCTCCCAACAGGTCATAATAGCGGTGCCAGAATAAGGGAGCTTGCGTTTTATGATTGAGCACAGTCATATACAGATACAGAAGGTGTTTCATAAGAACATAAGAGAAGCCATGTTGGATCAGGGCAATGGCCTATTCAGTCCAACACTCTGTGTCACACAGTGGCCAAAAAAACAAAACCCAAGTGCCATCAGGAGGTTCACAAGTGGGTCTAGAAGCCCTTCCACTTTGTCCCCCCCCCGCCCCCCAAGCACCAAGAATACAGAGCATTACTGCCCCAGACAGAGTGTTCCATCAATATGTTGTGGCTAATAGCCACTGATGGACCTCTGGCTCCATATTTTTATCCAATCCCCTCTTGAAGCTGGCTATGCTTGTAGCCACCACCACCTCATGTGGCAGTGAATCCCACATGTTAATCACTCTTTGGGTGAAGAAGTACTTCCTTTTATCTGTTTTAACCCGACTGCTCAGCAATTTCATTGAATGCCCATGAGTTCTTGTATTGTGAGAAAGGGAGAAAAGGACTTCTTTCTCTACTTTCTCCATCCCATACATAATCTTGTAAACCTCTATCATGTCACCCCACAGTCGACATTTCTCCAAGCTAAAGAGCCCCAAGTGTTTTAACCTTTCTTCATAGGAAAAGTGTTCCAACCCTTTAATCATTCTAGCTGCCCTTTTCTGGACTTTTTCCAATGCTATAATAGACTTTTTGAGGTGCGGCGACCAGAACTGCACACAGTACTCCAAATGAGACCGCACCATCGATTTATACAGGGGCATTATGATACTGGCTGATTTGTTTTCAATTCCCTTCCTAATAATTCCCAGCATAGTGTTGGCCTTTTTTATTGCAATCGCACTGTCTTGACATTTTCAGTGAGTTATCTACCACGACCCCAAGATCTCGCTCTTGGTCAGTCTCTGCCAATTCACACCCCATCAACTTGTATTTGTAGTTGGTCATTGTTGTGGTCATCACATTTTCAAAAGCTGTGGAGTTGGATTCAGCAGTCTTGTTGGTAGAAGATACTGCAGTGAAAAGGCAGACGACGACAATATCACCCTTCCTGCCTTCCCATTGAGGGAGTACCACTGATGCAGGGGAGGGTTTTGTAGAAAAAGCCTAGCAAGAATGCATTTGCTTAATAGGCCACATCCATGATGCCACCATTGTTTCACACAGGGCTTTCTGTAGAAAGGGCCCAGCAGGAACTCATTTGCATATTAGGCCATACCCCCTTATGCCAAGCCAGCCGGAACTGCATTCCTGCTCAAAAAAAGCTCTGCACTGATGAAAGAGGAAGTAACTGTGTGGCCCACTGACAATCATGGCTGTTGCTCCAGGAGGGTTGTATGATCCCAGATATCACAAATTAGTTTGCTCTGGGGCCATTTTTCCAGAGCTAAGACAAAAATGTGTGAACCAGAGTCTAAAAAACTGTGAGCTAGTTTACACTAACTCAGCTTAGAGGGAACACTGGTTGTGAGATCTGTCCCCACCAGAGTCTACCTCTTGTTTTGGATGTTCCCTCCACCCAACTCTGGCAAATCTTCTATGTAAGCTTGAACCTGTCAGCTGGTAGCCCAAACCACATTCTGCAAAGACCTGGGGCCATCTCTGACCATAATACTACCTAAATGTCAAAGCAGGTGGAATGATGTCTCCTTTGAGTGCCTTCAAGTTATCTTTTCAACTTGAACACATGAAGCTGCCTTATACTGAATCAGACTACCAGTCCATCAAAGTCAGTACTGTCTACTCAGACGGGCAGTGGCTCTCCAGGGTCTCAGGCAGAGGTCTTTCACATCATTTCAAGAACTAGTACCTGATTCCTTTCAACTGGATATGCTGGGAATTGAACCTGGGATCTTCCGCATGCCAAGCAGTTGCTTTTCCACTGAGCCACAGGCTCTCCAAGATGCTCAAGTACTTTCAGAATCAAGCACAGCAAATGGTGGAAAAACTAAATAAGGAAAAGTAATAATACAAAAGGGCTCTGGGAAAGCTTGACAACTTTCTCTCCAGGAATCTGAGACACACAAAATCAAAATGCAGGAGCCATCTTAGATGAAGAGCAATGGATTCTCTGGTGACCACTGAACTCCATGCTAAGTTTCAATCAGCTGTGTGCTGGAAACCTCTTGAAACAAGTGCTGGAGGTAGGAGGGGGGTGGTGAGACAACAGCAGACGCCATCTTATGCAACAGCATGACAAGATGTCACTGGGACTGCACTGAAACAGATTCCGTGGACTGCCTTGGTGAAAGCGATGTGGTCTGAAGGTGAACGTAACCTCGATTAAATCCAAGAAGCGCTTCTGAGAATTAATTGGCTTTTCTTTACAGAACAGCCTCCAAAGTATTAGGGCTCTTTCTTCTCCTCTCTTTTCTTGCTCGACTTTAAACAAAACAGTAAGGATGCGTGGTGTTGCATGATTTATAAATTACCTTGTTAGTGGCGCCAGGAACAACAACAACAAACAAAAAATTAAAATCAACACCCACCCCAAAACACTGCTTTGAAAAACGAAAACTGCCAACTCCTGCTGCGGACTCCGGCGACGTTTGATGGAAGGCCTTCAAACGAGCTCAAAGTTCTAAAGCGGGCTGTTTGTGCAGAGACTTCGATCCTTACCTGCTGTCCCCTGTCACTCCCTGGAAACTTGGTGGCAGATGTTGCCCCGCTAAGTTGTCTCTGAAGTGGCTCCCTGTCCTCGTCTCTCCACCACCACAGAGTCAAACTACATTAGATCTCTTCTATTTGTGCCTCGGGCATGTTTGGAAGCGCAGCTGTGTCCACCCTCAGCTCTACCTTTCGTGTTTCAGCTCCCCCTCGGGCAGCAAATGTGAGACCAAAAATTTTTTAAAACCCCACCACACCGTTCTTCGCTACATCTGCTGACAGTCCAGAAGCCTTGCTGCAGGCTGGTGCAGAACCAGGCCTCTGGTCGGAACAGATGTTGGCAGCAACCTGCTAGCTCGCACCTGTACAAACCCTCGCTCACCTAGCCGATTGCGGGCTGCAAAATTTATGACTCTGAGGAGTTCCTTCCACAATCAAAGCCTCTGCGGTTGACGGCAGGCGGCCCTCCGATTGGGCCGTGGCTGGGATTCGTAGTTGGCATTTGTAAGAACAGCAGTGCAGAAAGGGGAAAGAGGAAGAGGAGGAGGAATCATAGAATCATAGAGTTGGAAGGGACCTCTAGGGTCATCTAGTCCAACCCCCTGCACAAAGGAAGAAGCCATCTTTTTTTTCTTTGATCCCTCATCTCTCAATTTCAGTGGTTTGATCAAGATCTTGAATTCAAATGTGAATTCTACGGCGAACATAACGCAATGTGAGAACAGCCCCTTTTGCTTTGTTCACTGTCTATCGTGACAGTTGTGTTATGAGTGGGGCTTTGGTTACCGGTTCACACTCATACAAGGTATTGCAGCAAATATGTACCGAGGAACTTATGAAGAAATGAGTCGATTTTCCTTTGGGGTATAAAACATGCTGTTTTTCAAACAGAAAACAAAATAGAAAGCAGAAAACAAAGTTGCACTGCATTTATTTATCCTTGGATAACTATTGTTCATCGAGTTTCTTCTATGCAGGCACACATGGGGACGGTGTATGAGCAGGCCTGCTGTCAGATAGGTCTTTACAGCTAGAAGCTTTCAGGGGGTGCTGTGCACCAGAACCAGCAGCTTGTTCCTGCCCAGGGACCAAGTGCATCTGTGCATCAGTGCCCCCCCTCCCTTAGTATTTCTAGTGCCGCTGAAGCCAGAGGATGCTGAAGGGTAGGAGGGATGGCGTATGTGCCTGCACAGAAGATTCTTGATGCAAAATAGTTACAGGTGATTGCAATTTTGTTTTCATCATCAATCTTCTGTACAGGCCCACATGGGGATTCTAGCAAGCTACTCACCAGATGGTAGGGTCATGCTCTCCTCACTTGAACAGCGAACGAAGAAGTGGCTTGCCCACTTGAGCCTAATGTCTCTCCTGGAGATCCCAAGCATAGTGAAGTACAAATGTGTCTGCTGATTTCCCTCCCAAGTGTTCTGCCCTTCCCTGATGTCTTCAAAATTCACAGAAATATCATGCCACTGTTGGGAACCACCAAATAATAACAAAAAAAGGTAGAATGCAGCAGGTCTACCAGGTGTCTTTTGATGCCCATACTGCTGTCAAGTAAAGTACTGGTAATTCAAAAGTTTGCAGATGAGCTCCTCTGGTTTATATTAACTGCATGCAAATTAAATTAAATTGAGCAATAGCAGAGTTGCACATTTTACCGGACTTCCACGGTGCTCCTAGCAGTCTCAACTTGGAATAAAAACCACTCCCTGTATAATGTCAACTTTGAGATCCACTTGGGCCCCCACTTTGGGCTGTACAGGTCCATAAAGGCCTGATTCATAAATACAAGGAAGCTGCAGGAGAAAAATGTTTGGAACAGAGTTGTGTGAAGGTGACCCATGTGTGCCATGCTATTTCTGTAGGAGAGAAACCTCATCTTAAGGTGTATGCACAAATACGTCATCAGGTAACTTCCAGCTTATGGCAACCCTATGCAATGCTCCAGGGCAGGAACTCCTTTGCATATTAGGCCACACACCCTGATGTAGCTAATCTTCCAAGAGCTTACAGGGTTCTCAGTACAGGGCCTACCATAAGTTCCAGGAGGATTGGCTACATCAGAGGGTGTGGTTTAATAATCATAGGAGTTTCTGTTACAAAAAAAGCCCTGCAGTGCTCCCTCCAATACATTCTCTCATTGACAACTTTGCTCAGGTTTTGCAGACAGAAAGCCCTGGCTTCCTTTACTGAATCCATCCATCTCATGTTGGGTGTTCCTCTTTTCCGTCTGCCTTCGACTTTCCCTAGCGTTATTGTCTGGTCCACTGACTCTTGTCTTCCCGCGATGTGACCAAAGAGGGTTCTGCTACCTTCAAATGCGACCCTCTTTTGTTCTGCAAGATATACTGGTGTGAAAACTGCCTGTCATAGGGACAGCGCCATGACGCACAAACACTTCTTGTTTCAAACCACTTCCGCACCATTACATTTCAACGCCTTTGTCTCCACCATGTAAAGATTCTTGCCAGTCCAGTAACCACCCAAACCACCCCTGTGAATCTCTGTCAAGCCCAAGCCCATTCCTCTGTGTGCCAAAAGGAGCTGTCTGGATAGGAGTTATTCAGTCTTAAAGGGACAGCTGCACGTCTCAACACACACACACACCCGCGCAGACACACAAACCTCATCTCCTTGCTGCGGTCGCATCAAAGACACCCTGTCGTACTGCCGTCTCAGCAAAGCCCACAGTGCATCAAGGCGACCCTGCAAAGAGGAGACCAAGAGGACTTTTGATTAGCTGGCAAACAGTACAGTAGTTCTCAGGAAAATGTTACCTGTCCTTGGACAGTGTCCCGGGGAGTATCTTCAACCGAATAGCAGTGCAGTGTGATGAGTGCTCTTTAAATGGGGGACTATTAGGCATAAATTCTGCTTAATGGGAACACATTGAGCCAGCGATGTGTGATTAAGTAAGTGGTTCTTAACAACGTGTTAAATGAGTGTGAAATTCTAAGTCCGGGCGTTTAACAACTTTTTGGGGAGGTTTTGCTTTTTTTTCCCCCTCCCTGCTTTAACTCTACCTGAAGATTAAATATATGGAAATCAGCATCCCACAGCTTTTATGATCTCAGCTAGTACAGCTATTCTATCCCTCCTTTGTTTAAAAGGGATTTTTGAAACAGATGGTGAGTAAATCCCCAAGGTTGGAGGGATCACCTTTTTAATAGTTTTTCAGTCTACTCCTAAAGCAAGTCTACTCAGAATCTTACTCAATGGGGCTTACTCCCGGGAAAGCAATTTTAGGATTACACTCTTTGTGATTTAAAGTTGTTGTGCCTTCCACTATTAAGAAAATGTCACCTGCTCAGGGCTTTTTTTCGTATCAGGAACTCCTTTGCATATTAGGCCACCCCCCTCTGATGTAGCCAATTCTCCAAGACCTTACAGGGCTCTTCGCACAGGGCCTACTGGAAGCTCCAGGAGGATTGGCTCCATCAGGGGGTGTGGCCTAATAGGCAAAGGAGGTCCTGCTAGAATTCCTTACAGGGCTCTTCGTACAGGGCCTGCTGTAAGCTCCAGGAGGATTGGCTCCATCAGGGGGTGTGGCCTAATAGGCAAAGGAGGTCCTGCTAGAATTCCTTACAGGGCTCTTCATACAGGGCCTGCTGTAAGCTCCAGGAGGATTGGCTCCATCAGGGGGTGTGGCCTAATAGGCAAAGGAGGTCCTGCTAGAATTCCTTACAGGGCTCTTCGTACAGGACCTACAGTAAGCTCAAGGAGGATTGGCTACATCAGGGGTGTGTGGCCTAATATGCAAAGGAGTTCCTGCTACAAAAAAAAAGGCCCTGCACCTGCTTCTTATTCTTCTGCTCCTCCATCTAGCAAGGCTCACCACTCACAGGCATCAAGAAAGTGATGGTGCTGAGTCTAGGAGTGACCCTGGGCCGCCACAGCTGAACAGGGCAGTTGGCAACACTCCTGGCCCAAACTGGTTCGCAACAGAAGGACTATCAGCAGCAAACCCGGAAGTGATGCCAGTCCTCTCTAGGACTCGCCAAACACTCCACGGTTCTCCATAGAGTTTCCAACGAGTACTAGAGGGCTGATGTCACTTCTGGGCCTTATCCTTGAAGTGACGTCATGCCATCAGCCCTTTTTTTATTATTATTTTTCTCTATGGGGCAGGGTGGCACTACTAGCTAGGGTTGCCAGCCTCCAGGTGGGGCCTGGAGATCTCCCGCTTTGTACAACCGGTCTCCAGCTGGCAGAGATCAGCTCCCCTGGAGAAAAGGGCTGCTTTGAAGGATGGACTTTATGGCATTATACCATGATGAGGCCCCTCCCCTCCCCAAACCCCACTGTTATGTCTTGAACATAAGCTGTTGTACCGCATGGCGTTCGCTACAGAGGCGACCCATGGGTCCTCGGATGTAGCTCGCCAGACACCCCGCCCATCAAGATCTGTGGTGGGAAGTTTGACTGACCAGGATTGGACTGGTCAGACAAGGGAGCAGTTCCGGGTAATGTATATAAGCGGGACCCGGCCCGCGTGTTCTCTCTCTTGTAATGTGCTACTGAATAAACCATGTTGCCTTCAAACCGTCTCGGTTCTCAGTACATTACACCCACCTTCTCCCAGATTCACCCTCAAAGTCTCCAGGCATTTTCCAACACAGGTCTGGCAACCCTACCTAGCTATCACAGACTTTCTTCCAGCACCACCATGGTTTCCTGGCCCTACTGTTTTCTATGCAAAAATGCTTAGTCCTAGTCTTTTTCTGGCTGCATTGACAGCTCTCTCAGATACTTAGCTGGCTACATATGCTCTGGTATGGTATTGCCTTGTTTATTTATTTACTTAATTTATAATCTGCTTTTCTCCTCAGTGGGGATCCAAAGCAGATGATGTTGTTCTCCTCTCCCGTCACTCTCTTCCATTTCCCATGGCTGAATTCTGGGGAGAAGACCAACAGAGCTTGAGAAAGGAAAGCTAGGCCAGCATTCAAGAAACTGAAGGATACCCTAATTCAGGCATCAAGGCTCCTATCTACAGTGGTCAAAGACCCTCATGTACACTGCACATAACATAGTATGCTGCCACACTGGCTGAAAACTCCCTTTGGCACCTTTTCATGTGTAAAAGTGGGACCCGATCCAGTGGGTTGAAATTAAATCAGAAGAGTTTCTGGCTCAACATTAGGAAGAACTTCCTGATAGAGCGGTTCCTCAGTGGAACAGGCTTCCTCGGGAGGTGGTAGGCTCTCCTTCCTTGGAGGTTTTTAAAGAGAGGCTAGAAAGAGGCTAATCCTAGAATTTAAGGGGAGGTATTTGAGAATTCCCTGCATTGTGCAGGGGGTTGGACTAGACGACCCTGGAGGTCCCTTCCAACTCTATGATTCTATGAAATTGGCATCAAGGTGGTTTGCCATTGCCTGACTCTGCACAGCAACCCTGGATTCCTCTGGTGGTCTCCCATCCAAGTATTAACCAGGGCCAACCCTGCTTAGCTTCCAAGATCTGATGCAATCAGGCTAGCCTGGGGCTATCCAAGTTAAGGCGACACCTACATACCTTGCCTATTTCTATCCCATGGTTCGCCCTCCCTTTCTCCTTAAACAACATTGTTAGGAAAATTAGGCTAAGACTGGCTTAAGGCTACCTCATGCACTTCATAGCAGAGTGGGACTAGAACCCAGATGTCCCAGGTCCTAGACCAACAGTCTAGCCAATGCACCACACTGGTTGTCATCACCAACATTTTCTCCTGGCAACCTTAAGTCAGACCACCCAACCATCCATCCATCCATTCATTCATTCATTCATTCATTCATTCATTCATTCATTCAGTAGGCTTCTATTCCGCTCTTTCCCATAAATGGGCTCAGGGCAGATCACAACATTCAATAATAACAATAAAAACCTACAGATCAGAGTTAAAACACTACATTAAAATTAAACAAGTAAAAACAATAGAACAATAAACAGTGCAATTAAGAGTAACAGCTAACCTCCATTTGTTTTAAAGGATGGCGTTATATGGCATGAAGACTTAAAGAGTACCTTAATTGGTGTGTACCACTTGGTCTGAGGAGACTGTGAGGTAGGTTTGGGTTTTGGTGGTCTAGGTTGGAATGGCTCATCCGGTTCTTCAGGGAGAGTTACCACAGCATTTTTGGCTTTCTCTAGCCGAGCACCTTCTTCAGTCGATCCTTTGTCACCCCAGCGAACCTAAGAAAACCAAGACATGTTACCAAAATGTGAAAACCAGCTGCTAGAACACTGTCCTGTTGTCAGGCTTGAGTGGGATCCACTGTTAAATTGAAAAAAAAACCCTTAGCCTCTTAAGTAAGCCTGTGGTACATGGCCCTGGTGCAAGCAGCCATCTCCAACACAAAAGGCATGCCTCAAAAGTTCTCTTGCGTCAGAGCAAAACATCATCACAAGTGGAATAGATCCACAGGATTCAAACCACTGTCTTCAGATTTCAACAGTCATGGCTTACTCTATTTCAATGCTTTTCTCTTTTTCTCTGACAAATTCCTGCTGCTGCATTAGTGGCTGGGGGGGCGGGTAGTTTGCTGAAATATGCAAAGGAGTTCCTGCTACCAAAAAAAAAGCCCTGGTTCTAGCATTAAAACTGAAGTGACTATTCTAATTCCTTTAACCGTGACCAATAGGTTGTCATGGTTATAGAGATCAAAAGTGAGCACAGTCCTTTTTTTCCCCTAACGCTAATGGCAATCTGTAACTCTATAATCTCCAAAACCAATATTTTTTCAGAATAATATTTTGTTATATCTTTTGTGCTTCAATAGTATGATTGTGCATAAACCTCCAGCCAAGTTATGTATTAATAACCCACGGTTTGCTGTTGCTATATTATTATACTATAAAATAAAATTTAGTGTTGTTGTTGTTTTTTTAAACTGAGCGCAGATTCCCAAATAAGACCTACCAATGTTAGAAATGGAGAGATCACTCAAATCTATGCAGATTATCAAAGGTTTGGGAACAGGTCACAGAAAGACTAGTTTTGCATTATTTTTTAACCTCTGGACATCTCTAAGAATCCTTATTACCAGGGCTTTTTTTTTTCTTTGTAGAAAAGCCAGGCAGGAATTCATTTGCATATTAGGTCACACACCCTGATGTCCCCATTGTTTTCACACAGGGCTTTTTTTTGTAGAAAAAATCCAGCAGGGACTCATTTGCATATTAGGCCACAACCTCTGATGCCAAGCTAGCCAGAACTGCGTTCCTGCTCAAAAAAAGCTCTGCTTGTTTTTGTGAGTTGTAGATCTTTGTGAAAATGATATAGAAGGTCTTATCTTGATAATCAATACTGCTATGAACTTGCATCTTTTAAGAGATGCATAAATTCTAAATGCAACAATGGGAGAAATGGGCTTCAGATAATCAGGTGAGCAAACTAAAGGCTGACACACAATTGGTGTACCATTTCTCACTGCCTGTACTACCTATTACAGATGTGGAACTAAGACAAATGGATGAACACCTCCTAGTTTGGTGTAGTGGTCAAGTGTGTGGACTCTTAGCTGGGAGAACTGGGAGAGAGTCAGTTTGGTGTAGTGGTTAAGTGTGCGGATTCTTATCTGAGAGAATCGGGTTTGATTCCCCACTCCTCCACTTGCAGCTGCTGGAATGGCCTTGGGTTAGCCATAGCTCTCATAGGATTGTCCTTGAAAGGGCAGCTTCTGGGAGAGCTCTCTCAGCCCCACCCACCTCACAGGGTGTCTGTTGTGGGGGGAGAAGATATAGGAGATTGTAAGCTGCTCTGAGTCTCTGATTCAGAGAGAAGTGTGGGGTATAAATCTGCATTCTTCTTCTTCTTCTCCCAATGTTCTCTTTCCATTTAATATTCACAACAATCCTGCAAGGTAGGTTAGACCAGGAAAGAGTGAGTGGGCCCCTGGGTCATCCAGTAAGCTTGACGGCTGAAAAGGAGTTTCAAACTGGCTTTGGCTGTTCTAAGCTGCCATTCTTATTACTGCGCCACACTGGCATTAATTCACCTTAAGGCCATCCAGTGAGTTCATGAGATCTCAACCACAGACTTCCAGTCTCTTTTAAACTCCTGCTGGCTGTACCAGAAGCAAAACATCACATACAATGTCACCCTTGTAAGATTCCTTGGCTGGCCCACAATTGAAATACTGACGGTTAGCTATAACTTTTTTCCAAAAGAGTTTTTTTAAACATCAAGATTGCCTTGAAAAGCCTTGTTCCCTCTCTCTCTTTTTTCCACTGGTTCGTTGGAACTAGTTTCTCTCTCTTTTTGCAAAGCCACTGAAGTTCCGAGGAGCTGGAACTAATGAAATCAGTTCTGTCCGAATCTGCCTAGAAGTGTGCTATAGCTAAAAAGATGTATTCTAAAGGGACTGACATTATGTGGGAAGTGAGTCAATCGGTTACAATGAGCATCTAGCAAACCCTTTAAAAAAACCAATTTCAGCTTCAAAAAATCCAAGCTGGCGTTGAAACGTGAGTGTGACCTTGCAAACCTCAAAAGTCAAAAGATGGTCCTTGGACCCAAAGAAGACCACCTCTGCTAAATCAAGCCAAGAGTGTCTGAATGGGGCCCTGGGGGCAGGCCCTTTCCAACTGCTGTGCATGCAGAATGTCCCAAGCTCAAACTCCAAGTAAAAGGACCCAGCAGTAGGTGGTACAAAAGATCAGGGCTCTTTTTGTAGCAGGAATTCCTTTGCATATTAGGCTACACCCCCCTGATGTAGTCAATCCTCCAAGAGCTTACAGGGCTCTTAGTACAAGGATTACTGTAAGCTCTTGGAGGACTGGCTACAGCAGGGGGGATGTAGCCTAATATGCAAAGGAGTCCCTGCTACAAAAAAAAAGCCATGCAAAACAGCTCACTACCCAAGATCCTGAAGAGACGCTGCCAGTACAAGAAGCGAACAATGAATCTGAGGGACAATCTAATTCAGTGTAAGACAGTTCATGAGTTCAGCTGGGTACATTATGGACGCTGTCTTGATTTGCTTGCAAAAAAGGTGGGAAAGGGAATGAGATCATTTGTGTGAATGATGGCTGTACCACTGCAGCTGTTGGCACTGCTCATTCTAAGCACAAAGCTAAGTCATTGATCTCTCGCTGTCCTGTACCTCAGACCGTTAACACCTACCACTCCGGAGTACCAACCTCCATTCTTTTAATCCCACCAACTCCTCGTCCACCGTAATAGGAAGCGTCCACTGTTGGCCATTTTTTGGAAGGCAAGGGATCTTCTTCTTCTTCCTGGGGGAGAAAGAACAACATATTAAAAGACTGTAGAAGAAACATGGGACAGCGACAGAGGAGGTGCTGTTCCGGAATCTGGCACAACTCACATGGCCATCTGACAGCAATGAAGATCCTGTGAATTTAGGGGGAGGTGTTTGTGAGTTTCCTGCATTGTGCAGGACTAGATGACCCTAGAGGTCCCTTCCATGATTCTATGATTCACATGTTAGTGTTCAATAAAGCGTCAGCCTGCCACAACCCTTACTCCAGAAGAGTGAAATGGGGAAACTAGCAAAGGAAAGAGGCGGGATTAAAACCACTCACAATAAATATGCGCAAAAACTATGAGAAATGAAAAACTGTGTTTTTATGCATCGCTGAACGGAGCTCTCTGCCACCACCAAAAGAACTGCTGGTGTACTGACAGACCAGACACTGGTTCATCTCTACACACAACAGTTTTAGAGCGCTTCAGCTATCACAGCTTCTCCCAAACAATCTGGCAATGCCTGTCTGGGAACTGTATTTGAGTAAAGATGCCTCGAATTCTCTGCCAGAGATTTCAAAAACCCAGTAACAGATTTGCAGTTCCCACGATTTCTTGAAGAGAGGGAATGACTATTTCCTGCCTACTGTTCATTAAATTTTAGTGACAATATGCCCGATGACACCCGTATTCATTTTGCCTCATGATGTCTTGAAATATTCTAGCTGTGTGCACGATTCACCCGGGTCCTTCCCAAGACTTGAAAATAAGCATTTGGATAAACAGGACCCTGAAGGGGGAAATACACACTGTGGCTAATAGCCACTGATGGACCTCTGCTCCATATCTTTCTTTCTTTCTTTCTTTCTTTCTTTCTTTCTTTCTTTCTTTCTTTCTTTCTTTCTTTCTTTCTTTCTTTTTCTTTCTTTCTTTCTTTCTTTGAATTTCTATCCCGCCCTCTCCGCAAGCAGACTCAGGGCAGCTAACAACATACATTTTTACAATTAAACCAATAAAACTACAATTTAAAGTTATTTAAAACACTTAAACATTAAAACATTCCATTGTATTTTTGGTGCTGTATCGCTATGATATAATTTAACATAAATATAAATGTAAATGTATTTATACTTATTGTATACTGTATTTATGTGATGTGAGCCGCCCTGAGCCTGCTTGCGGGGAGGGCGGGATACAAATAAAAAGTTATTATTATTATTATTATTATTATAAATGGTGATCATGGTGTAGAGTGGCAGCTCTCTCCCAAATTAGGTTAGATCTCAAAGGCCCCTCTTGAAGCCGGCCATGCGTGTAGCCAGCACCTCCTGTGGCAGTGAATTCCACATGTTAATCACCCTTTGGGTGAAGAAGGACTTCCTTTTATCTGTTTTAACCTGACTGCTCAGCAATTTCATCGAATGCCCACGAGTTCTTGTATTGTGAGAAAGGGAGAAAAGGACTTCTTTCTCTGCTTTCTCCATCCCATGCATAATCTTGTAAACCTCTATCATGTCACCCCGCAGTCGACGTTTCTCCAAGCCAAAGAGCCCCAAGCGTTTTAACCTTTCTTCATAAGGAAAGTGTTCCAACCCTTTAATCATTCTAGTTGCCCTTTTCTGGACTTTTCCCAACGCTATAATATCCTTTTTGAGGTGCGGTGACCAGAATTGTACACAGTATTCCATCTGAGTCACAACCTTAAGTGGTGTCACACTGACCTGAAGCTGTGCTAAGTGGTACTAACTAGCTGAAGTCGTACCAACTGCTTAACTATGGCCCTTGGCTATACTATTGTGGGAGCTATGATCCTCTATTTTATGTATTATGTTTATGAGATATTTTAAATTTGTTGTGTTTAATTGGATATGTTTTATGTATTGTTATTGCAATGTTTTAATGTTGTAAGCCACCCTGAGCCCACCTTGCAGGATAGGGTGGGGTAAAAATTGCAAATTAAATTAAATTAAAATTAAATATTTGATATGACCAGAAGATACTTCCTTGGTTAAAGCTCTGCTTTTTGGAAAAAGAGCAAATAAACTATTCTCTGAATTAGAAAGTAATCCCCCACTCCACCTTCCTTCTGGCACTTCCAACTACCAGAACACATAAACCTAGCATCCTAGTGGATATGCGAGGGAAATCAATTTGCAGTGGGATGCATTTTGAAGTGCCTATTACAATCCAATTCCCATTTCAGCAACACAGCCACTTTACCTGCACACTTCTGGAGAACCAATCTGTCTAACAGAGTATGCTGTGTATTCAGGGGCGCTATACGATATACCCAGCTATCAATTTTGACTTTATTCACTGCTGCAGGGTTGAATATTCGGACTGAGAAAAAAAAAACCCTAATTATTCAAAGAGATCCCATTGCCATCAGCACAGCAATAATCGCACGGCAAAGAAGAGACTTCTGCAAGTGTGTTAAGTATTAGGTTATACAGAGCATGCTGTATTGTGCCTGATGAAGAGTTCTGTTTAACTCAAAAGCTTCATTCGACTGGACACGGTGAGTCATGGAAGTCTACCCCTGGACTGGAACCAAATGTTACTGTTCCTCTCTCTCAGGCATTTTTTTGTAGCAGGAACTCCTTTGCATATTAGCCACACACCCCTGATGTAGCCAATCCTCCAAGAGCTTACAGAAGACCCTGTAATAAGAGCCCTGTAAGCTCTTGGAGGATTGGCTGCATCAGGGGTGTATGGCTAATATGCAAAGGAGTTCCTACTACAAAAAAAGCCCTGCTCTCTCCCCAAAATAGATAGGATCATTTGCCTTGCATACTGACATTATCATGTTCTGCATACTTCCAGCTCCATCCTGCATGATTGATGGCTGCTGGAATAGCAGGGACAGGCACAACATGGACAACATCACAATCAAAATCAGGATCCACTTTTTTATTTGTTTATGTCTTTGATTCTTTTGCACCAACACGGCAGCAGAAGGAGGTGAGGAAGGCCTGGGAGGCAGCCAGCTAGCAGCAACTGGGTGACATCTGAGCTGAAGGAGCCACAGACATGAGCTCTTGGGCATGAGCAGGGGTGGAATTCTAGCAGGAGCTCCTCTGCATATTAGGCCACACACCCTCTGATACAGCCAATCCTCCAAGAGCTTACAAGGCTCTTTTTGTAAGCTTTTGGAGGATTGGCTGCATCATGGGTGTTTGGCCTAATATGCAAAGGAGCTCCTGCTAGAATTCTACCCCTGGGCATGAGCCAAAGGGCTCTTTACCCCTGGCTGTGAACCCAGGACTCACAGGCTGCGTTAGGCAACCTCATCCATTATAACCAGTCCATGTTGTGTGCATTTGTTTTATGATATTTTTTGGAACTGATTGATTGTATTTGATATTTTTCTTGTGAGCCATTGTAGATCCCAGTGGGGAGAAAAGCAGCACACAAATGGCAAAACTAGCATTTGTATAACTATATCCTTAACTCTCTCTCTCTCTCATATATGTATGTTTATGTTGTGTGTCTGTAACTTTCATAAGGTATGGAGTTTATAAGATATGGATGTTTATAATATGTTTATATTGTTTAAATCAATGAAGTATGTTTTCCGAAAGATACCTTAAAGGGTTTTTTTTTAAAAAAATGCTACAAATAAATAAGCATTCCTGTTGAGTAACTACTTTCTTGTTTTCAGGACTTTTTTGTAGCAGGAACTCCTTTGCAATATTAGGCTACACCCCCCCCCCTTATGTAGCCAATCCTCCTGGAGCTTATAGGGCTCTCCATACAGGGCCTACTCTAAGTTCCAAGAGGATTGGCCACATCAGGGGTGTGTGGCCTAATATGCAAAGCAGTTCCTGCTACAAAAAAGCCCTGCCTGTTTTCAAAGGGTAGCCTTGTTGGTCTGCAGAAGCAGCCCAATTCAAGTCCAGGAGCCCCTTACAGATCAACTAGATTCCCAGGGTGTAATCTTCCAAGAGTCAAAGCTCCCTTCATAAGACACGAGTAGGAATGGAGATCGGTGTCTTTTTATCTCAGTCTGAAGAGGGGTAGGGTGTTGTAATTTTCCGGTGCAATTTCACAACCTACCTCTTTGGGAGGAGGTGGAGGTGGAGGAGGATCCTTAATGACCTGTTTAAAGAGAAAAAGGGAGAATGAGGGACAGCAATAGCAAACAACAAAGATCATTTAAAGCCACATCGTAACAGCCATGTTAGTCAGTCACAGGGGAACAAAATTCCTGCCCAGGGACACGTTAAAGACCAACACATTTTCCCCAAGTATAAACTGGCATCGTCAGGCATCTGACAAAGTGAGCGTTGACTCACAAGAAAAGTTTGCTGGAAAAGTTTATTGGTCTTTATGATACTACTAGACTTGAATTAAAGCCCCACAGTGACAGGATATTCTAGCAGCTATTTTTCCTGCGCTCAGGGGTGGAATTCTAGCAGGAGCACGTTTGCATATTAAGCCACACCTCGCTGATGCAGCCAATCCTTCGAGAGCTTACAAAAAAGAGCCTTGGAAGCTCTTAGAGGATTGGCTACATCAGGGGTATGTGGCCTAATATGCAAAAGGAGCTCCTGCTAGAATTCTACCCCTGCCTGCGCTAATCCGATTCCACGCGTTCAGAGTAGGACATCTGCCCGTGGACAAGAAGTAACAATATTTAACCCAGATTTTAAAAGTTAGCCATATGAAACAGTAGTGAAGAAAACGGTGACTTTGAACATGCAAAGAATATATATATTTTCTTCCTCACAGAGTAACCTTAACTACCCTAGCCTCTCAAATATCTTCAATGCGGAGGGGAGGGCTTCTGGATCAGAAGGCATGGCTTCTAGAAAGATCCGAGCTCTTGTTGCTCTTTTTTCATGAGTCAAGCACTGCTAGCACCTGTTCAACCCGTTCAATTCCATGTTTCACCTGGAGAATTTCAACAAGTCTTCTGATTGTGCCAATCTCATCGCTGGTTATCAGGGCTCTTTTTCTAACAGGAGCTCCTTAGCATATTAGGTCACGGCCCCTGATGTAGCCAATCCTCCTGGAGCTTACAGTAGGCCCTGTACTAAGAGCCCCGTAAGCTCTTGGAGGATTGGCTACATCGGGGGGGGGGGGGAGTATGGCCTAATATGCAGAGGAGCTCCTGTTAGAAAAAGAGCCCTGCCAGTCATAGTAAGCATAATAAAGCCCTTATTTTGGCAGCACTGGCTAGTCTGATTTTACCAGATCTTGGAAGCTAAGCAGGATTTGTCCTGGTTAGTATTTTGATGGGAGACCACCAAGGAACTCTAGGGTCACTACACAGAGGCAGGCAACCGCGAAACCACCTCTGAACGTCTCTTGTCTTGAAAACCCCACAGGGTCGCCGTACGTCGGCTGCAGCTCGGT
Organism: Heteronotia binoei; assembly: GCF_032191835.1. Lineage (NCBI taxonomy): Eukaryota > Metazoa > Chordata > Lepidosauria > Squamata > Gekkonidae > Heteronotia > Heteronotia binoei. The sequence goes on along the minus strand of NC_083231.1, from coordinate 107,121,351 downwards.
GGCAAAAAACAAAACCCACGCTTTCACCTTTCTGCAGTCTGCTCAAGATAAAAGCGATGCAGTTGATGGAAACCAGGAAGCTCTTAACCCCAGAAGGAATCCTTTCCCTAGACTTAAAATGGGCAGTAGCAGCTGGGACTAAATGTAGCAAATAGTGGGATTACAGGAAAGAGATGGGAAGTAGCCAAGACAGAAGCAGAAGAAGAAGAAGTAGAAGTAGAAGAAGAAGAAGATATTAGATCTATATCCTGCCCTCCACTTCGAATCTCAGTGTGGCTCACAATCTCCTTTATTTCCCCCCCCCAAACACAACAGACACCCTGTGAGGTGGGTGGGGCTGGAGAGGGCTCTCACAGCAGCTTCCCTTTCAAGGACCACCTCTGCCAGAGCTATGGCTGACCCAAGGCCATTCCAGCAGGTGCAAGTGGAGGAGTGGGGAATCAAACCCGGTTCTCCCACATAAGAGTCCACACACTTAACTTACACCAAACTGGCAGGCCAGGCAGAAGCAGACAAACCAACTGCCCTCTGCGGCCTCCCTTCATGTCCTTGCGGTTTCTGCTGTGTCAAACTCTCCATGTGGATGGAGGAAGCTTTGCAGTTGCTCTAGGTAGCTAGAGAAGTGAATGCCCAGAATCAGGGCTTTTTTCTTGTATCGGGAACTCCTTTGCATATTAGGCCACACACCCCTGAAGTAGCCAATCCTCCAAAAGCTTACAGGAGGATTGGCTACATCAGGAGGGTGCAGCCTGATATGCAAAGGAGTTCCTGCTACAAAAAAAGCCCTGCCCAGAATTAAGATACATGTGCTAAAGTAGCATACAGTGAAACATCTTGCAGACGTCTCTCACTTGAGTTCTATATATATATTGGTAATTTTGCTTGCGGAAAACAAAAGGCATCTTTGCATTTCATAAATATACTAAAATAGCACAATTGTATATGCTATAAATTTCCACAAACTGCAACTGTGCCAAGGAATTAACCAGCCCTTTTTCAGGATACAAAAACAGCAATCTCACATCTTTTTTTGCATAGCTGATTTACTCCTGACTTTCTTTGGAACTTATTCACGAGCATCGGAATCATTTTGAGCAGGGTTCTTCCACGCATGTGCCCTCCCTGTGCATTTTTACATTTGTGGTTTCAGTTTATTTTCTTCACAGAGATAATCCTTTTTCCTTACATTTCTGCATGGGGGGGGGGGGCGGACGGGGACTTACTTTTTTGAAAAAAATGAAGCCTGGACTAGAGACTTGCTTTTAAAAAATAAATACATAAATAAATAAAACCTGTGAATCAAGCAAACCTGCTTAAAGTATCATTACAACACTACCGCAATATATCAATATTTTAGGGACTTTAAAAAATTGAAATCACTGGTCTTCGCAGGGCACATGGAGTGGTTTAGTGATGACAACAGGTCAATAATTGAAAAGTGGGCTGGAGGTGGCTGGGACAAAGAATACCAAAAAGAAAGGACTGGAACCCATTAAAGGGTTGGAACACTTTCCCTATGAAGAAATGTTAAAACGCTTAGGGCTCTTTAGCTTGGAGAAATGTCCAACTGAGGAGTGACATGATAGAGGTTTACAAGATTATGCATGGGATGGAGAAAGTAGAGAAAGAAGTCCTTTTCTCTCTTTCTCACAATACACGAACTCATGGACATTCAATGAAATTGCTGAGCAGTCAGGTTAGAATGGATAAAAGGAAGTTCTTCTTCACCCAAAGGGTGATTAACACATGGAATTCACTGCCACAGACGGTGGTGGTGGCTGCAAGCATAGTCAGCTTCAAGAGGGGATTGATAAACATATGGAGCAGAGGTCCATCAGTGAATGTTAGCCACAGCGTATTGTTGGAACTCTGTCTGCGGCAGTGATGCTCCGCATTCTTGGTGCTTGGGGGGGGCAATAGTGGGAGGGCTTCTAGCCCCACTGGTGGACCTCCTGATGAAACATTACACATTGGGGTAACATAAATCTCAAAAGAGATGGGAAAAACTAACAAAAAAAATTGAAGGGAAAACCAAAGGCACAAAATGCACATGGAAATCAGGGGATAAACCAAAGTAATATGGGGCTAGAACCAGGGCTTTTGTTGTAGTAGGAACTTTTGCATATTAGGCCACACCTCCCTGATGTAGCCAATCCTCCTAGAGCTTATGGTAGGCCCTGTAAGAAGAGCCCTGCAAGCTCCAGGAGGATTGGCTATATCAAGGAGGGTGTAGCCTAATATGCAAAGGAGTTCCTGCTACAAAAAAAGTCCTGGGAACTAGCAAGAAAAGCCCATGCAGAAAAGAGCCAAGTCGCATACTGATCCCCAAGAGACAGCACTGCCACAAAGATGCAGGCACAGAGACCTCTACGAAAGGATACTCTTTCTCAGGGGTGGAATTCTAGCAGGAGCTCCTTTGCATATTAGGCCACACACGCCTGATGTAGCCAATCCTCCAAAAGTTTACAAGGCTCCTTTTTGTAAGCTCTCGGAGGATTGGCTACATAAGGGAGGTGTGGCCTAATATGCAAAGGAGCTCCTGCTAGAATTCCACCCCTGCTCTTTTTTGACGAGTTTTTTTTTTTTGCTCTTTCATAGTATAAAAATAAGCAGGAACCCATCCCTGGTTTGATAAAAAAATAAAAATGCAGCACAGTCAACTCCCGCAGCCTGAAAACTTGCAGATGTTAAGAGACATAATATTGCAAAGCAGCCAGCATTTCTGTTTAATTCACATTTCTTAAATACTGTCCCAAGGTCCATTTTATTTACCATATGCAGAGTTTGAGCCTCCTCCAATTTTAGTAGGTTTGGTTTTATTATTATCGTTGTCAGGAAAAAGGGCTGCTTCACATTCACTTAGCCACACATACACCCCCCCAAAATTAAAAAAAATAAAAATTAAAGACTGGGTTTTTGGAGGACAGCCGATCTCTCCCCTCCTTTTTTTTTTTCCTTTTGGAGAAATTAAATTTAAAAAAACGAGTCGCTTCAGGCAACGGTCCTTTTGATCTGCTCATTAACACTTTTCAAATGTTTGAACGATGTGGGCATTCAAAAAAGAGAGAGATGTCAGCGCCGGAGCTTGAAGTCCGCTTGACGCAGTCATATGTTCTAACGTTCATGAAAGAGCGAAAGAACTGTCAACAGAGGACTCCTTTTTTTAAAAAAAAAAAAGGGGGGGGATAAATATTAAAAAAAGGAAAATTAAAAAGCAACAACCTGGCGGTGTGCAAGGACGACAGATCAAACAAAAAAGAAAACGTACCAACTGGCTCCTGCCAACCATCAAAGCCTGTGTCCAACTCATTAGACGCTCTCGTTGCCACCTGGCAGCTGCCAAAAGGAAGCTGAATGGAGAAGGTTGTTGTGCGGTCCCCCCCCCCCTTCAATGTTATTTTTTTAAAATTCAAACAGTGCTTCCCTGCCTTCCCGCCTTCCCCCCACCCCCCGGTCTTTTTGTTTTGGTAGTGCCTTAGACAAACCAGGAAAGGAAGGCATTATGGTGTAGCTCAGGGTGGCCGAACTGTAGCTCAGCGCATGTGGCTCTTTCACACGTATGGTGTGGCTCGGAGCTGGCTTGCAGAAGGCATTTAAAATTAAAGTTGCTTTCTTTCCACCTCTCTCTCTTCCCTCCCCCCATCAATTTGAGAGCCAGTTCGGTAAAGTGGTTAAGTGTACAGACTCTTATCTGATTCCCCACTCCTCCACCTGTAGCTGCTGGAATGGCCTTGGGTTGGACATAGCTCTCGCAAGAGTTGTCCTTGAATGGGAAGGAGAAGAAGATGATGATGATATTGGATTTATATCCCGCCCTCCACTCCGAAGAGTCTCAGAGCGGCTCACAATCTCCTTTACCTTCCTCCCCCACATCAGATACCCTGTGAGGTGGGTGGGGCTGGAGAGGGCTCTCACAGCAGCTGCTCTTTCAAGGACAACCTCTGCCAGAGCTATGGCTGACCCAAAGCCATGCCAGCAGATGCAAGTGGAGGAGTGGGGAATCAAACCCGGTTCTCCCAGAGTCCGCACACTTAACCACTACACCAAACTGGCTCTCCAGTTCTGCGAGAGCTTCTGTGAGAGCTCCCTCAGTCCCAAATACCTCACAGGGTGTCTGTTGTGGGGGAAGAAGATAAAAGAGATTGTAAGCCGCTCTGAGACTGATTCAGAGAGAAGGGTGGGGTATAAATCTGTGGTCTTCTTCTTCTTCTTTGCCTTCCTTCCTTCCTTGCAGCTCTCAAACATCTGACGTTTATTCTATGAGGTTCTTACGTTAAGCAAATTTGGCCACCCTTGGGTATAGCCGGATCTCAGAAGTTAAGCAGGGTCAGTACTTGCGTGGGACATCACCAAGAAAAACTCTGCAGAGAAAGCCCAAGGCAAACCACCTCTGTTTCTCACTTTCCTTGAAAACCCCTTGCTGGGTTTGCCATAAGTTGATTGCAAGTTGAAGGCACTTGTGGAGAGCCAGTTTGGTGTAGTGGTTAAGTGTGCGGACTCTTATCTGGGAGAACCAGGTTTGATTCCCCACTCCTCCACTTGCACCTGCTAGCATGGCCTTGGGTCAGCCACAGCTCTGGCAGAGGTTGTCCTTGAAAGGGCAGCTGCTGTGAGAGTCCTCTCCAGCCCCACCCACCTCACAGGGTGTCTGTTGTGGGGGAGGAAGGGAAAGGAGATTGTGAGCCGCTCTGAGACTCTTTGGAGTAGAGGGCGGGATATAAATCCAATATCTTCTTATGTATATAAACAAGCCAATTTTTGGTGGCTGAAACAGAACTGCAACTTCCCAACCTCCCAAGGTAATTTTTAAAGGGAGAGAAATAGCGAGGAGAAGATGAATTAAAGGTACTTAAAACTTAACATTCTAGAGTTCTTGGAGCTCTATAATTGTCTCAGTCATCCTTACTACTTTTGTGCAAGGTAGACTGCTTATATCCGGGATCCCCCACTCGGCTGAGGCTGAGGGCACTTTGAAATTTTGAAATAAAGCAATGGGTACCCCAACAAAATGTTTGTGTCAGGTCAACATTTTTGTTTTTCCAGGGATGAGAAAGGGAACTCTGCTGTTTCAACATGTTTGAGCTTACATCTGGGAGGCAAATTTTAGATTCCATCCGGCCCCCTTCCCCCAACATGCATTTTTAAAAAATAAATCAATAATAACGTTTCATTTAAATAACAAGTTCAAGTTGGGAAACTGGAAATTTTCAGGTTTTGCAGGGGGCCCAGGAGAGTGGGACTGTAAGGAAGGCTGAGCGCAGAAGAATAGATGCTTTTTAGCTGTAGTGCTGGAGAAGAATCTTGAGAGTCCCTTGGACTGCAAGAAGATCCAATCAGTCAGTCCTAAGGGAAATCAACCCAAACTGTTCACTGGAAGGTCAGATGCTGAAGCTGAAGCTCAAATACTTTGGCCACCAAATGAGAAGGGAGCACTCACTGGAGAAGACCCTGATGCTGGGAAAGACAGAAGGCAAAAGAAAAAGGGGGCGGCAAAAGAGGAGATGGTTGGACAGCGTTACTGATGTAATGTACACGAATTTGAGCAGACTTCAGAGGATGGTGGAAGACAGGAGGGCCTGCCGTGACTTTGTCCATGGGGTCGCAAAGAGTCGAACTCGACTGTGCAACTGAGCAACAACAACAACATAAGCTTTTGTGTGCATGCACACATTATCAGTGTGGAGGATAGTATCAAACCCTTTCCTTGTGCAATTCAACCAATTCAAACCCAGTTTTCCTCCTGATCTGTCATTAGCCCTGGAAAGCAAAGAAAGACAGACTCCCTTTCCTTGGCTACCTTTTCCTTATGCTGCTGGCAGATGATCACAAAACTAGTGGAATTGTACAGGGAAAAGGAAGAGTTTGGAATGAGTTCAGGCACAAACACGGTGGCTCCAGTCCAGACTGGGGCCTCATGTGGCTGCTACTTCCCATTTTTAAAATGCTGGAGTGACAGTTTCACGGATTCCTCCAGATCACAAAAGTGTCTGGTCCTGCACTGAATTTTTGATTCCACCAACTTTTTGTTTGCTTCAGGGCTTTCTTTTTTGTAGCAGGAGCTCCTTTGCATATTAGGCCACACACTCCTGATGTAGCCAATCCTCCTGGAGCTTACAGTAGGCCCTGTACGAAGAGCCCTGTAAGCTCTTGGAGGACTGGCTACATCAGCGGTGTGTGGCCTGATATGCAAAGGAGCTCCTGCTAGAATTCCACCCCCGAGGTCACCCTAAGTCAGAAGTGACTTGAGAGCACTTAATACACATGCACTCATGGCCAGCGCTCCCTCTGAGCTGTGTTAGTGTGAGCTAGCTCACAGTTTTTTATCCTCCAGCTCACACATTTTTATCTTAGCTCAGGAAAAATGCCCCCAGAGCATATTAATTGATGCAGCAGTTCACAACTTTAATGCCAGTAGCCCACAAACTAGAATTTTTGCTCACAAGACTCCACAGCTTAGAGGGAGCACTGCCCATGACAATGGACCCAAAAATTGATTAAAACATGCCCCCCCCCCTACCATGTTGCGACACAACTGCTCACCCAGCTGCGGATTTACTTCACTCACCACTTTGCAACACAGGGGCCAGAACCACCAAAAGAGAGCAAGAGCGACCAGAAGCAACAGCACGAGAATAACTATAACAGCAATGATTCCATTTGCCTGTGGGGGAAAAGGAAGAGGAAAGACAGCCATCGCATTCTCATCCACAGAAATGATGGGACAGGGCTCGATCACTCATTTCTATGCATGGTCCTAATGTATACTACTCAAACGGAGCCAGACAAAAAAAATCGAGTCAGGTGTCTAAGTTGCACCTATCACAAAATAAGAGGGGCATAAATTCAGGCTGTAGTTCAGTGGTAACCCATACAGGCTGTGATCACACTTACTAAATAATGCACTTCCAATGCATCTTCAGTGCACTTTCCAACTGGATTTTGCCAGTTCACACAATAAAATCCAGTTGGAAGGTGCACTGAAAGTGCATTATTTAATATGTGTGACTGCAGTCACCATTTACACACAGAAGGTCCCCAGCTCAATCTCTAGGGGTCAACAGATGCTAGGATAGATCCTTCTGTGACAGAGACCCTGGAGAGTTGGACTAGATAATGCTAGGTGGACCAATGCTCTGACTAAATGGTATGTATCCAACTATCGGTACATGAAAGGTGAACTGAGATTTCCCATATTCCTCTCAGTCCCTGTAGCCCCATCTGATCCACCAAAAGATAACTCCTGGGAATGTGGGATCCGTGCAGAGGTACACCTTTGTGGACTGGACTGAGGAGGAACAAGGGGATGGGATCCATCTCTTTCCTCAGCAGAGCTTCTCTAGTGGAAGGCATGCCAGCACAGCTGTTCCACTACATGGACCCTACAACCAGGGAATCATCTTTCCACAGATTAGAAGGGACTGCAGGAATAGAGAGGAATGCAGGAAAACTCTGTTCATTAAATCTGGATCCTTGAATAAAGAATGAAGCACTTAACTTATTCCTCACGATCAGCCTACCAAGAGACTATTTCAAGACCAGTGTTCCCTCTAAGCTGAGTTAGCGTGAGCTAGCTCACAGATTTTTAGCCTGCAGCTCACACATTTTTTGTGTTAGCTCAGAAAGGATGATCCCAGAGCACAATAATTTATGTAGTAGATCTCAACTTTATTGCCAGTAGCTCACAACTTGAATACCAGTAGCTCACATAGTAGAATTTTTCCTCACAAAACTGCAGTTTAGAGGGAACATTGCTCAAGACTATTTCTTTTTAAAGAATTCCATTCTTATAAAGGCCAGAATCTATCTCATACTTATTTGTTCCATACGTTTTGCTAGACCCTGGCTCTTGTGTACTTACGCATTCTGTTGCAGTGATCGTTAAAGAGCTGGAGATGAGGCTCTGTCCCTGATTCAGACTGACTGAAACCTCAAGTTCTCTGAAAAGAGAGGTAGAGGAAGAAAAAGAAGGGGGAAATTATACACAGAAATTAACATTATTATTTACTATTAAGCACAGTTTGGAGTAGGGCTGCGGCTCAATGGAAGAGCCTCTGTTTGGCATGCAGAAGGTCCCAGGTTCAATCCCCAGCCAGCATCTTCAGCCAAACTACCAGGTGGCAGGTGAACTCTACCTGAGGCCCTGGAGAGCCGCTGCCAGTCTGAGTAGACAATATTGATCTTCTTTCAAAGATCTGTATTTTGTTTTATAGGATACAGAATATCCTATAAATGAGCCCCGTGGCGCAGAGTGGTCAGCTGCAGTACTGCAGTCCAAACTCTGCTCACGACCTGAGCTCGATCTCGGCGGGAGCTGGGTTCAGGTAGCCAGCTCAAGATTGACTTAGCTGTCCATCCTTCCGAGGTTGGTAAAATGAGTACCCAGCTTGCTGGGGGGGGGGGAAGTGTAGATGACCGGGGAAGGCAATGGCAAACCACCCCCCAAAAAAATCTGCCATGAAAACATCATGATGTGACATCACCCTAGAGTCAGAAACAACTGGTGCTTGTACAGGGGACTACCATTCCCTTTTTATACAGAATAAAAAAGGGAAAGGTTAATAAGGAGATAAATGAAAAAAGATAACAAAGTACATAGATATGTAAGCATCCACCCCTTCTGCAGTCTCAAAGCACCCATACAAAACATTAACAATATATTCCGTTATCTTCCTAATAATACAGATCTAGTCCAGTCTTCTAATACAACGATTTCTTCTAAACATAGTTATTCCCCTTGGTTATTGTCACCATTTTCGTCTGCCGTTACTATTCATCCCCCAAAATGAACATATTACTATTTATCCCCAAATTCAACATACATTAAATTGTAACAAATTTTCTAAAACAATACTGATCTTGATAGAACAAGGGTCTGCAAAGGGCAGGGGTGGAATTCTAGTAGGAGCTCATTTGCATATTAGGCCACATACTCCTGATGTAGCCAATCCTTCAAGAGTTTACAAAAAAAGAGCCTTGTAACCTCTTGGAGGATTGGCTACATTAGGGGTGTGTGGTCTAATATGCAAAGGAGCTCCTGCTAGAATTCCACCACTGGCAAAGGGGGACAAATCCTGCGACACAGGAAACCTACAGAGCTGGTGCTGCCAGCATGGGAGCCAGCTTTCCTGGCTACATGGGGCTGCTGTTAATTCCAATTTAATTCTGAGAAGGGCGGACACCCAAACAATTGGTAACCATAGAAACTAAGCTTTTTATTCCTGCTTGGTCCTTAAATCTGTTAAGCATCTTCATTATGTTCTATGCTAAGTTCCTGATCGCCCTCTACCTATATGTATGGACTGGGAACTTCCAATCCAATGCATCTGAAGAAGTGTGCATACACTCAAAAGCTTATAACTTGAATAAAACTTTGTTGGTCTTAAAGATGTCACTGCACTCAAACTTTGTTCTGCTGCTTCAGATCAGCCACTATCCACTTGAATCTGTGTATCTCAATAGTTACTTTTAGATAGGACCTTCACACTTGCCTCTGCTACAAATATATTGTGTAGCCTTGGGCAAGTTACGGTATCTTAATTTCAACTTGCTGTCTGTAAAACAGCCAAGTATCATGAGCAGGGCTTTTTTTGTAGAAAAAGCCCAGCAGGAACTCATTTGCATATTAGGCCACACCCCTGACATCACCATTGTTTCACACAGGGCTTTTTTTCTACAAAAAGCCCAGCAGGAACTCATTTGCATATTAGGCCACACACCCTGACACCAAGCCAGCTGGAACTGCATTCCTGTGTGTTCCTGCTCCAAAAAAGCCCTGTTGAGCGACCTTACAGAGGGCTGAAAGCAATGACTACTAAGCTGGCAAATTTCAAAGTGTCAAAAGAAGGAAACGGGAATCCACTTTTGCTTGATGAATGAATTCAGCATTTCCCAATGAAATCCGAAGCCAGAACTGCCCAGTGTGACTTGCCAAAGGCAAACTCACTAAAGAGGACGACAGTTAACATAAAACCATAACCACACGTTCTAACTGGCATTTTTTTTTTATCCAGGAAGCTATAAAACTTGGAAGAAGATATAAAAATAGCCACCTAACATGATGGTTTTTCATGCCAGGGTGAAGTAGATGAAATTATGGTTACCCATCTCAAAGAGATGTTTCGGGATAACAGCAAGATTCTGGGATTTGACGAAAGACATGAAGATCTGAAGGATATTCACCCACACACATGCAAACTTTGCTTTTAAAAATAGGGTCGGGAGGGGTAACAAAAACATTAGCTGCCACTTGGAAGCACGTGTATAGCAGAAAAGCCACCATCTAATAATAGCAGGCAGAGTAGGCAGAGAAATAAATGGTGATGCGGCTTCTCGTTTCTTCAAATAACTCTGGAAAACCCCAAAACACATGGCGAAGATTTCGAAGAAGCAATCCTTGGCCTTCCTGTTTTCAGCTTAAGAGATGAAGCATCTTTCCATTTACACTTAACTTGTGAACTGCATGAGGGACCCCGTGGCGCAGAGTGGTAAAGCAGCAGTACTGCAATACTGTGGTCTGAACTCTCTGCTCACTACCTGAGTTCAATTCCAGCGGAAGCTGGATTCAGGTGGCTGGCCCAAGGTTGACTCAGCCTTCCATCCTTCCGAGGTCGGTAAAATTTGTACCCAACTTGCTGGGGGAAAGTGTAGATGACTGGGCAAGGCAATGGCAAACCACCCCGCAAAAAGTCTTCTGTGAAAACATTGTGAAAGCAACCTCACCCCAGAGTCGGAAACGACTGGTGCTTGCACAGGGGACATTTCCTTTTCCTGTGAACTGCAAATGCAGGTTAACAGCTTTACTAGGATTCACTTTTATTTCCTTGAAATGCTATAACACCATTCTGTTCAGCTCAGGGGTCCCCTGCCCTCCTCAGCAGCAATCAATCAAAAACATTAAAACAAGATTCTGGAATACCCAATATAATAGGGTTGCCAATCCCCAGTTAGGGGCAGGAGATCCCCTGGTTTGGAGGCCCTCCCTCCTCTTCAGGGTTATCAGAAAGGGGGCGGGGAAAGGGAAGTATCTGTGAGGCACTCCATTATACTCTATAGAGACCAGTTCCCATAGGGCATAACAGAGAATCAATCTGTTAATATCTGGAGCTCGAGGGGGGGCTGTTTTTTGAAGTAGGTGCACCAGATTTTCAGTATAGCATCTGGTGCCTCTCCTAAAAAAAAAAAAAAAACCTCCCAAGTTTCAAAAAGATTGGACCAGAGGGTCCATTTCTATGAGCCCCAAAAGAAGATGTCCCTATCCTTCATTATTTCCAAATGAAGGGAAGGCAAAGGAGCACGGTCCCTTTAAATGCAATGGCCAGAACTCCCTTCAGAATTCAACCATGTTTGGCACAACCTTGTTCCTGGCTCCACCCCCAAAGTCCCCAGATATTTCTTGAGTCAGATCTTGCAACCCTATATAGAAACAATTTAAAACATTAATTTCACAAAATGTATGCACAATCAAAATATATGCACTGGTCAGTGAGGCAATACCAAATGAATCAGATAAGTCTTGAATCCACTGGTGGAAGAGAGTGATCCATGGGGGACAGACAAATCTCTCTGAAGAGGGAATTCCATTATATTGGTGCCATGACCAAAAAGGTCCTTTCTTGGGTTGCCAACCCATTTAGCACCAGATGGTGGAGGTACTTGATGCAGAGCCTCTGAAAATGACCAGGATAGTTGAATAGGTTCAAATGAGATTAAGCAGTCCTGAAAATATGCTGGCCTCAAGGCATATGGGGCTTTAAAGGTCTGTACCAGCACTATGAATTGGGCCCAGAAGCTAATTTATAAGAATGGGATTGTTTTGTCTCCAAGGAGCTTGGGGAATGGGTTATCCCATTTTTATCAGCTTCATCAGGTCACTTAGGCTGAGAATAGACCAAGGATACCCAAGGAGTTTCACAGTAGAGCGGGAATTTGAATCAAGCACTCCTCATGCTGGTGTTCAAGTTTTTGAAAAAGGAAAGAAAATGCCCAACCGTTCTGTCAAAGAACTCGCGACTTGAACCAGGAACCTCACGATGCAGAATTCAGAGAACCAGAACTTACTTAATATCCTGAACCAATGGTCTCAGAGCTGGAAATTATCCCATGACGGAGAGGACCACAGCACAACAGTGGTCTCCATAGAGTGTAATGGAATACCCAGCAGACATTCCCCTCTCCCCCCGCTTTCTGATAACCCTGAAGATAATCCCACTTACGGGATGGGGGGGGAGTATAAATCTAAAAATTAAATTAAATTAAATCTAAAATTAAAAAGTAGAGCACTGCTTCACTCTCCAGCTATAAGGACAAAGCGGAGGGGGGATGTCTATCAAGAGCTTTATTTATAAAGTAGCCGCCAGTCAGGGTAGCAGGGATTTGGGACTATGGATGCTATCACACTGGGGAATTGGTGCAAAATTATCTCAGCTCCAAAAAAGCCACCATTTCCAGGCTACCAGACCGCTGCCGATGAAGTGGCAGGCTCAGGACAGCGGTCCATGGTTGGCCATTCACACTGCTAGCGCACCTCAACCACGGACCCGCTATGGAAAGGGTTGTTTTTATCTCAAGCTTGATACTTCTGGAGATTTGTTTTTTTTTAAAGTCTCCCCCCCCCCCCCGCCCAGTGTGTACGCTCAAGCAGAGAAGTGCACAATCAACTCCTTGGAGCGGGGTTTGGGGGGGGGGGAACCAAACGTGCCGAAGACAGCTTGGCATGATCACACAACTCTTCTGCTTATGAGTTGCACCCAGGCATTCAGATGGCCAGTGAACTGTGATTCAGGGGGAAACTCCAGGAAGATCCAGGTGGCTTTTTAATCCGGATAGGAGATGTCTGGAGACGGGGTGAGATTGGGTGTCACGCGGAGGGCTGATACATTCATGTGCTCATGCACATTTAATCCAAATGGGAGGTGTGGCTGAGTAGGGCCAAATCTCTTGTGTGATAACACCCTACATGTCCAATTGGAGAGATTTTATGGGGCAGATCCTTCTTGCCTTACATGGACATGTAAATGACACTAACCAACTATTTGGGGTTATCAAAGATTTCAGGTTTTCACGGCTGGTAACATCATTAGGGTTTGTAGAATCTTTCGGGATCAAGTGCCGTGTTCTCCAGTAGAGAACTTGATCCCGAAAGATTCTACAAACCCTAATATTTGGGGTTATTTTAAGCCACATCACTAGTCTCAATTTCCTGGCTCCCTCTTAAAAAATCATTTTACACTGACAGTCACCTTGATATTGGTGTAAATGAAAATGTTATCTGTAAATGAAAATGTTGTCTGCAAAGTCCAAAGGGCAAAAAATGCTTCAGGAGTTTTGCAAAATCCAGACTTATCCTAAAAGTTATCTTCCCGAAGATGCTGCTGCCACTCTGAATCTCTCTGTCTTTCTCGCTCTGGCTCGCTCTCAGCCTTCAGCTGTCAAACTGTCTGACAAAAATCTCCAGCAACAGGTTCACTGAGCACATGAAGTATCAAGCTTGAGATGAAAATCCAAGAAAAGACACCAACTTCCTTCTTTTGATATACAGCTGCAAGGATAAGACATGTGGGATTGACAGAGAGGGTTTTGAACGCCAAGAAGTGAAGTCATGCCGATCATCTTCACAAAAATAAACATCAAGACTCTCTTCCCTGCCCCGTGCCCACCCCAACCCAGATCATCTCTGTAAATGTCATGTTTGAAAGATATGACTGACTCTTTTTATTTGTTGTGATCTCCTTGGAATGTAGCCGTGGCACTTTTCATGTTAATTTAAATAAGCACTGCAAACCAAGAAACCAGGGAGGGGAGGGCACATACTGACTGGGGTTTTAGAAGTCACAAAAGCTGTCCTGGAATAACCCGGCATAGAGGGAAAATGCCACAGAACTATCACATATCTCCTCAAAGGTTGGCAGAAATATCCAGTTCATTAAAAAATGAGGAGAGATAAAAAAAAAAAATCCGTCTCCACAAAATATTTAAGAGTAATGTCTACATATTTGGGGGGGGGGGGAGGGCACAGGATTTGGGCATCACTTCAAGTTGCCTTAGCAATCCAAGATGGCATCCAAGGCAGTGATGCAGACCACCAGCATAATAAACAGGAGGTGGTGACAGTTGAGGGGAATGAAGAAATGGAGCTAACCGCAGCAAGGGGGAAACAAAATCATAGTATCACAGAGTTGGAAGGGGCCATACAGGCCATCTAGTCCAAGTAATTCCCATCAGGGGACTTGCTTTTAAAATGGTGGCACAACCCTCAGGCAAACTCAGGGACACCAGACACATCTAGATGGGCCCTTGGTCTAATTTACCTCACCAGGCTGTTGTGAGGATGAGAGGAGAACAACTTATACTGCTTGGGGGCTCCGCGGGGAGGAAAGGCAGGGCATAAATGAAGCCAGTAAATAATATTTTATGTTCTCCAAGGCTGATTTCCTAAAAAGTAAACTGCTTCTGGGACTGAAACTTTAGTGAGTCCAGATTCAGGTTAAACCTTTAGCAAGCAGTTATTGACCACTGTAAATAACTATCTAACAATATTCGTTTTCCTCCTCAGTATTTTCAATGGGGTGTGTGTGCATGCGTGCCCGTGTGTGTGTGTTAATGTTTCATACACGAGAAGAAAATGGCCTATTGCCAAACATCAGTCCATCTTCGGCCTAAGAAAGGCTCCCCTCCTTTATGAAATACAGCTAACATTTCAATCCACAGTAACCTATTTGCAAAGTACTCATTTGCTCCTTTCTTTACGAGCATCCAATAAAAGACTGTCATTTTATGGTCCACTTTTTTTTTAAAAAAAAAAGGATGAAAAAAAATTAAATAAAAACCATGAAAGACATTTGCTGGAAGCGATAAATAATTTACCTCCAATTTCCACGCACTGAAGATTAAACTGGCAACTGCTCAAAAAGGTATTAAAAGGATAGCAACTGAAGAGGTTTCGGGAAACGGGGGGCTAGCTTTTTATTTATTGGGGATTTTTTTAAAGAAAAGTTACCTCGAACACTGAAAGACAGCTTCAGAATTCTGATGATTAAATTTTAGAGACTGTAAAATCAAGCTACCTCAGTGATGTGGACATTGCTTTATTTTATTTAATTATCTTGGGAAAATGAGGAACATATTGCATGGGAACCACAGGCTACGACATGAATCATTCATGCAGCTGTAAGGGTTGTTTGGAGGTCTGGTTAAGCCCAGCTAATACATACAGCAGGCATTTATGCTGACTTGTTATCCATCACTCGGCCATTGAAAAATGCCCTTTCAGCCCATTGATACTTGACTCATTGATACCTGGCCTTGCAAATTGGGGTCAAGTTTCATGTTATACTGGGTCAGATATCCCCATTTGTATTTCATTCTTTAAATTCAGCTTTTAGGACAGTCATGCGGATCAGGGCCACGGCACTGAGGCAGAAGAGCTAACCGTTCTCCCCCCAAAGACAAAAGTTTCTCTCCCTCCCCAGAAGCTTCTAGCCCCAAATGATAATCCCAGAGGGGTGGCCATGTTAGTTTGTTCCAACAAAAGGTGGCACCTTAACAACTTTTTTAAAAAAATCATTCCACAGTAAGATTTCATGGACTAGAGCTCACTTTTCCAATAACCAAGATAAGGATGATATCTGTTGCACATGTCATTTCTCTGCGTCTATCAGCAGTTTGGAAGAAGTGACTTCTATAGAGGCAACAAAAAAGGGAAAGGGTTATGCCTAAGGTTGCCTGGAGAGTTTTAGGGTGAGGCTCACAACCCGAGTTCGATCCCAGCGGAAGCCCATAAAACTATTCAGTAGTCTACCAGCCTACATGTAGCTACATCAGTCATTTGTGAGAAACAGGCTTTAAAAACAAAACAAAAAAACTGTCTTCCAGTTTACAAAATGTTCCTGGCTGGATGCCTGCAGACAATTCATACTCACCATTGGTGACTAAGCAATCCTAAAAACACTTTCCTGGAAGTAAGTCCCACTGAATAGATTTCAGTAGGATTCTTGAGCAGACCTGCTCACTGGAGCTGTATGGAAGCCCAACAGAGTACTTAGAATGAGCCCCTGGAATCCGCACTGAGAAGGGACAAAGATCAGTGAGACTGTCAAAAGACCCCTGCCTGGTACCCAGAAGAGCTGGTGCTTGACAGAGAAGGCAGTGCTGAATTAGTCTGCCAATTTCAGTACAAGGTGCTATCATGTTTTCACATTAATTGCCTGTTAAAGAAGAATGTGAATCTGAGCATGGCAGCTCAGTTGAGAGTCTCTGGGTAAAAATAAAAGGAGTAAGAAATAACAGTGATATTATTGTGGGGGTCTGCTATAGACCACCAAGTCAGGCAGAGGACTTGGATAAGATACTTCTACAGCAGATTGCAAAGTTCTCCAAGAGAAGGGATACAGTGATCATGGGAGATTTCAATTATTCGGACATCTGTTGGAAGTCCAACTCTGCTAAAAATGAAAAGTCAAATAGATTCCTGACTTGTCTTGTTGACAACTTTCTTTTCCAGAAAGTGAAGAAGGAAACAAGGGGATCTGCTATCTTGGATTTGATTCTCACCCACAAGGAAGACTGAAGGAGTGGAAATAGTGGGCACTCTGGGCAGTAGTGACCATGTGATTTTGGAATTTACAGTCTTAGGGAAGGGGAAAGCTATACGTAGTCAGACTTATAGGTTGGACTTCAGAAAGGCAAACTTTGATAAACTTAGAACTATGCTGGGTAAAATCCCATGGTCATAAATACTTAGGAGGAAGGGGGTTCAGGAGGGGTGGGAGTTTCTTAAAAGCAAAATACTGAAAGCGCAATCACAGATGATTCTTATGAGAAGAAAAGATGGGAAAAGTCTAAAGAAGCCAAAGTGGCTCCATAAACAGCTCTCTAAAGACTTGAGAAATAAAAAAGACTCCTTTAGGAATTGGAAGGAGGTCCTTATAACCAAGGATGAATATAAACAAATCACCAGTGCTTATAGAGAAAAAGTTAGGAAAGCTAAGGCTCAGTATGAGCTTAGGCTGGCCAAAGATGTTAAAAACAACAAAAAAGGATTCTTTTCTTATGTTCAGAGTAAGAAAAAGAGCAAGGACATGGTAGGCCCATTGCGAGGGCAAGTGAAATTGTAACCGGTAAAGAAGAGAGGGCGGAACTGCTCAATTCCTAGTTTTCCTCAGTCTTCTCTTCTGAGGGAAACGGTGCTCAACATGGCAAAAACAGAACATATAAGGAGGGTATGAAGTTCCAACCTAGGATCAGAATAGGGGTAGTACATAAACACCTAGTTTATTTAAATGGTCCTCAGGGCCATATAAATTACATCCAAGGGTTGCGGATGTAATTTCTGAGCCTCTCGCTATTATTTTTGAGAATTCTTGGAGAACAAGAGAGGTGCCGGAAGATTGGAGGCGGGCAAATGTTGTCCCCATCTTCAAGATGGAAAAGTTTTAGAACAAATCATCAAACAGTCGGTCCTGGAACATTTAGAAAGAATGGATGTGATTACTAAGAACCAGCATGGGTTTCTGAAGAACAAGTCACGTCAGGCTAACCTGATCTCTTTTTTTTAAGAAAGTGACTACCTTGGTGGATCAGGGGAATACTGTAGATGTCATTTATCTTGATTTCAGTAAGGTTTTTGATAAGGTTCCACATACTATCCTTGTTGACAAGTTGGTAAAATGTGGTTTGGATCCTATTACCGTTAGGTGGATCTGTAACTGGTTGACAGATCGCACCCAAAGAGTGCTTGTGAATGGTTCCTCATCCTCTTGGAGAGGAGTGACAAGTGGAGTGCCTCAAGGATCTGTCCTGGGACCTGTTTTGTTCAACATCTTTATCAATGATCTGGATGAAAAAATAGAGGGAATGCTTATTAAATTTACAGATGATACTGAATTGGGAGGGGTTGCAAACACAGAAGAAGACAGAAACAGGATACAGGATGACCTTGACAGGCTGGAAAACCGGGCTAAAATCAATAAGACCTCACCTGGAGTATTGTGTTCAGTTTTGGGCAGCACATTTTAAGAAGGATATAGACAAGCTGGAACAGGTCCAGAGGAGGGCGACAAAGATGGTGAGGGGTCTGGAGACCAAGTCCTATGAGAAAAGGTTGAAGGAGCTGGGGATGTTTTGCCTGAAGAGTAGGTGGCTGAGAGGTGACAGGATCACCATCTTCAAGTACTTGAAGGGCTATCATATAGAGGATGGTGTGGAATTGTTTTCTGTGGCCCCAGAAGGTAGGACCAGAACCAATGGGTTGAAATTAAATCAAACATTAGGAAGAACTTCCTGACTGTTAGAGTGATTCCTCAGTGGAACAGGTTTCCTCGAGAGGTGGTGGGCTCTCCTTCCTTGGAGGTTTTAAAGCAGAGGCCAGATGGCCATCTGACAGCGATGAAGATCCTGTGAATTTAGGGGGAGGTGTTTGTGAGTTTCCTGCATTGTGCAGGGGTTGGATTAGATGACCCTAGAGGTCCCTTCCAACTCTATGATTCTATGAAGACCATAGATTTATACCCCGCCATTCTCTCTGAATCAGAGCCTCAGAGCAGCTTACAATCTCCTTTATCTTCTTCCCCAACAACAGACACCCTGTGAGGTGGGTGGGGCTGAGAGGGCTCTCACAGAAGCTGCCTTTTCAAGGACAACCTCTGCCAGAGCTATGGCTGACCCAAGGCCATTCCCACAGCTGCAAGTGGAGGAGTGGGGAATCAAACCCAGTTTTCCAAGATAAGAGTCCGCACACTTCACAACTACACCAAACTGGCTCTCAGCAAGGGTCTGCCATACCAATTTTAAATAATAATATAATAACAATAATATTTAATTTGTATCCTGCCCTCCCTGCGGAAGCAGGGCGGCTCACAACACAGGCATTTCAACAATTAAAACATACATATTATAACTGAACCATTTATAAAATTAAGCACCATTATAGTTAAAAACATTCTAAGATTAAATTAATTAAAAACTTGGTGTTCAAGAGGCCTTCGTTTCTCTGCTCTCTTCTTTCAATTAAACTATTTTGGGGACATCCATGTAACATTCATGTCCCATTACGGACTTTTATTAGATAATCAAAATAATTTGAAACTAGATGATACTGTAAAGTTGGATTGGTGGTTAAAATGTCAAGTAAAATCGAGATATCACAAGGATAAAGAAAAAGATTTTCCCAATAAGTTAAATGATTTTGATACAATAATCCAAGGTAATCAGAAACTTATCTAAAAAATTTATAATTGGTTACTTCAAATTAAAATGCAAGACGAATTGGTGAAAGAAAGTTGGATAAAATGGCTAGAAGATTTTGGTTTTAATATTGATTTGGTAGAATGGGAAAAAGTTTGGAAACAAAATCTAAAATTGACAAAATCAGCAGTTTTTAAGGAGAATCTATATAAAATGATGTATCGGTGGTATCTCACTCCAGAAAGATTAGCTAAAATATATCCAAACTATTCGAATAAATGTTGGAAGTGTAAGAAAAATAAGGGGACCCTATATCATATATGGTGGCAATGCGGGCACGCCCAAAAATATTGGACCCAGATTAATATCTGGACCCAAAAAATCTTAAAAATAAGATTCCATCATTCGTCAGAGTTGTATTTATTGAGTATTTGTAAAGAAAACATCTCCAAAACAGCAAAAAAATTATTACACCATATAGTTACGATTGCTAGAATTTTATATGCGAAGTATTGGAAGACTCCCAAAACACCTACTAGAGAAGAATTTTTATTAAAACTACTTGAAGCTGCTGAGTTAGATACTTTGACTACGAGGTTAAGAGATGGAAATTTGCAAGAATGTAGAGAGACATGGGAACCAATATATGTATGGGCGAAAAGTATGGGATTTGTTAGGAGAAAATAGAAACTGTATTATGACAAGCCTTTTAAGCTCCTTGTATGGATGGGTGGAAGGGTGGTGGTGTATGAGGGTATGCAAGGGAATGTTGTATGTTAGTCACTAATGTTTGTTTGTTGTATGTCGTGTATTGATCAATAAAGCTTTAAAAATTGTAAAAAAAACCCCAAAAACATTCATGTCCCATGTTAATTCAGCACAACACGAGAGCAACATTCAAAACATCACTATCAGAGTTGTTGGGAAATGGCAGCTGTGCAAATTTAACTCTTGGCTAACCATGGTTGGGAGGGGGGCTGAGTTGCAATAATATACAGAGGGCTTTCTCTGTAGCAGGAACTCCTTTGCATATTAGGCCATACATCCCTGATGTAGCCAATCCTCCAAGAGCTTACAGTAGGCCCTGTAAGAAGAGCCCTGTACACTCTTGGAAGATTGGCTATATCAGGGATGTGTGGCCTAATATGCAAAGGAGTTCCTGCTACAAAAAAAAGTCCTGTATACAACTATTATTCATAGCATAGCACCACCCCGTGCCACTTCTGCCAGCACAACCACCCTTCAAGAACTAAGGCCTCTTGGGTCTTTGCGAGTAACTTCAGGAGTCTTACTAGAACGTTGCCTCCTTTGGATCTTTCCTGAAATAAATAAATAAGAAGCCTGTTCAAAAGAAGGCAGGCCAATGTTTTTGAAAGCAAGCTCAACTCGACCATATGCCTGCTTAAATCATTTCTATCAAACAAGTTGCAGGGTTCATTTCAGTCCTGTTTTTCCTTTCCTTCGCAACATGCAGACTGGTATTTATCCAATTTGTTCTCTTCTCCTTGCCAAATTGCAGGTTTGAGATCTCAACTAGGCGGAAGGACAGCTGCGCTATTGTTGACCGTCTCGCAAAAATGAAAAGGGGGGGGGGGGAGGTTGCAGACACACAGTGCAGATCACCAGAAAAAGCCAGAGACAGCTGCCTCGGTGGTCATTACGGAGTGGACACAGAATGAGCACAGCTCAGAGATCTTAAAAAGTAACTGATTCTTCCCCCGCATACACACACTTTGGGCAGCACAAATTCAAACCTTATTTTAAGAACTCATTTTGTGGAAACAAGGAACTGAAAAAACTGGCATGTGTAGGTCCCCATCTTGTACCTTCCTGCCCCCCTCCAGCCATAATGGACAAAATGAACAACTGCCCATTCAGGTACCTTCTCTGCTGTGGCCCCCACCTTGCGGAATGGCCTGTCCGAAGAGGCCAGGAAGGCTCCCACTCACTTGGCTTTCTGCAAACTGTGTAAAACTGAATTATTCAGGATACTTTTCTACCCAGGCAATAGAGCTGCACTGTACTAAATGATGCACAAAGTTACCTAGAAAAAATTATTAAGGACTGTGGTCTATATAGTATACCGAAACTAGGATCCAACTATGGAATTTTTGCATCATCTAATGTGTCACATTAGTACATCTGCTTTGCTTCAGGTCTGTTTTTGGACTTCTGGTTGTTTCAAGAGAACAAAGTAGGAGTCAAGGTGCACCTTTAAGACCAACAAAGTTTTATTCAGAATGTAAGCTTTCGTGTGCTCAAAGCACACTTCATCAGACGAGGAATCAGGTACAGTGAGCAGAGCTACATATAGCTGGTAGGCAGTGGTTTAGAATGCAAAATGGCACAAATTTAAGATCCAATGACAGAATAGTAACATTAACAAATTGAGCAAACCTTTGATCTGGGTAGCATGAGCATGAGAAACCAATAAAACAGCAGCATGTCAAAATAGGAGAATGTCTGTTAATCACTCTATTGTTATAAGCCTGGGACAAAATAAGGGCATTTCTTTCTCAGAAGTTTTTCCCATCCAACTAATTTATCTTTTAACATGTGACATACATACAGCTTGCCATTAGAAGAAAAATACATTAAAATATAGTATAGTGGAAGATGGATTTAGTATATGTAATGAGATAAACAGCCAATATCCCTATTTGAATATGTCAATACAGCTAAAAGAGAAACGCGTTGGATAGCGATGTTCTGGTTGTTTCGACATCCTCAATCCTATCGCACTGTTTACCATCCTTAGATTATATCAGTTCACTCTACGAAATCCACCTTGAGCTCAAGTGAGAAAGATGAGCTATAAATAATAAGTAATCTGGCCAGAACATCCAAGACAAACTAGCCTGGATAAATCTATAAACCAGTGGAGATGCTATAAGCTTCCTCTTTGCCAGTCTTAGCTCACGCGGGGAGAGGAGTGTTCTGTTCTCTCCCATTTGTTCACACTGCTGCCGGTAACAAGAATCTCCCAGCTGTTCCCAGCTGGGAAGCCATACATCAACCAAAGAAATGAGCCTTGACCCAAGATGCCAGTGCTTTCAAAAGAGGGATGTTTCCAATCCCGTCCCAGCACCTCTAAAGAATGAAACATCTGGGAGAGCGGCTAGCGCAAATGCCCTTTGTTTGGGAGAAGGCATCAATCTCCCTCCAGCGAACGGTCACTAAGCTATCTTTCCCCACATGGGTGGCCTGCTCTGTATTCCTCCTTCCAACCGTCCTGTCAAGCCCAAGGAGCTAAGAGTCCAGAGTTATTTCAAAGAAGGCAGTTTCCCCCACACAGACACTCCCGCCACCATCCCGCCTGGATGGCACACAATTATTGGAACTGCAGAAAGAGGAGAGACCATGCGAGATGGAGCGGACTAATGAGTCGGGGCACATGTCCACAGATAACAGCTCGGAGACTTCTGCAGCTGGCGTGGAGGGCCAATCCACCAGCACGCTGTTAATTATTTAAAGGAGAGGACAGAGGGAACCATCGGCACATCTGTCGCCCACATCCAGGCACAACTGCCAGTCATTGCAGGACCAGATGTGTTTGTTCCGAACGTATACTAACTAGCTTCTTAATGGTCCCAAATCCTTAGCCAAAAGTTAATTAGGCAAACACGATCAGCATCCATCACCTTGCCTGGCAGCTTCTTTTTCCTCCTCCCCACCCCCCCTTTTTTTCTTCAAGGAAGAAAAAGAAAGTGAAATCTTTGATGGGATCAGAAGAAATTTCACATCGTCTGCATCCAAAACCACAGGCTGAGGACATTAGGCGAACCAAACTCAAGATCACCCTGCAGGAAATAATAGTTACATCTTCAGGGTGTTTTTTTTTTAAAGTGGGACTGTCAAAAATTTTAACAGCCTTGCTTTTTGGTTCATCTGAACTATTTACCCTCACATGCAATGTTCCCTCTAAGCTGCAGAGTCTTGTGAGCAAAAATTGTACTTTGTGCGCTCCTGGCATGAAAGTGATGAGCTACTTCATAAATTAGTGTGTTCCTGAGCTAAGACAAAAATGGGTGAGCTGGAGGTTAAAAATCTGTGAGCTGGCTCACGCTAACTCAGCTTAGAGGGAACACTGCTCACATATAAATATGGTCAATGAATAGTTGGTAGAATGAATAGAATGGTTGGTAGAAACCATTATCAAGGACAGAATGAGTAGGCACATTGACGAACATGGGTTATTGAGGAAGACTCAGCATGGGTTCTGCAAGGGAAGATCTTGCCTCACTAACCTGTTACATTTCTTTGAGGGGGTGAACAAACATGTGGACAAAGGAGACCCGATAGATGTTGTTTACCTTGATTTCCAGAAAGCTTTTGATAAAGTTCCTCATCAAAGGCTCCTTAGAAAGCTTGAGAGTCATGGAGTAAAAGGACAGGTCCTCTTGTGGATCAAAAACTGGCTTAGTAATAGGAAGCAGAGAGTCAGTATAAATGGGCAGTCTTCGCAGTGGAGGACGGTAAGCAGTGGGGTGCCGCAGGGCTCGGTACTGGGTCCCATGCTCTTTAACTTGTTCATAAATGATTTAGAGTTGGGAGTGAGCAGTGAAGTGGCCAAGTTTGCGGATGACACTAAATTGTTCAGGGTGGTGAGAACCAGAGAGGATTGTGAGGAACTCCAAAGGGATCTGTTGAGGCTGGGTGAGTGGGCGTCAATGTGGCAGATGCGGTTCAATGTGGCCAAGTGCAAAGTAATGCACATTGGGGCCAAGAATCCCAGCTACAAATACAAGTTGATGGGGTGTGAACTGGCAGAGACTGACCAAGAGAGAGATCTTGGGGTCGTGGTAGATAACTCACTGAAAATGTCAAGACAGTGTGCGTCTGCAATAAAAAAGGCCAACGCCATGCTGGGAATTATTAGGAAGGGAATTGAAAACAAATCAGCCAGTATCATAATGCCCCTGTATAAATCGATGGTGCGGTCTCATTTGGAGTAGTGTGTGCAGTTCTGGTCGCCGCACCTCAAAAAGGATATTATAGCATTGGAGAAAGTCCAGAGAAGGGCAACTAGAATGATTAAAGGGCTGGAGCACTTTCCCTTTGAAGAAAGGTTGAAACGCTTGGGACTCTTTAGCTTGGAGAAATGTAGACTGCGGGGTGACATGATAGAGGTTTACAAGATAATGCATGGGATGGAGAAAGTAGAGAAAGAAGTACTTTTCTCCCTTTCTCACAATACAAGAACTCGTGGGCATTCGATGAAATTGCTGAGCAGAAAGGTTAAAACGGATAAAAGGAAGTACTTCTTCACCCAAAGGGTGATTAACATGTGGAATTCACTGCCACAGGAGGTGGTGGCGGCCACAAGTATAGCCATCTTCAAGAGGGGTTTAGATAAAAATATGGAGCACAGGTCCATCAGTGGCTATTAGCCACAGTGTATGTGTGTATATAAAATTTTTTGCCACTGTGTGACACAGAGTGTTGGACTTGATGGGCCGTTGGCCTGATCCAACATGGCTTCTCTTATGTTCTTATGTTCATTGGCTTTACCTGGGTCACTCCTTATTATGATAGGAATAGTAAGCTATTGTTAATTCTGCTTATTTTATCTATAAAGGTTATGTTTGAAATACTCAGGGGTGGAATTCCTGCAGGGGGGGAACCTACAGGTGCACTGTATAGGAACTTCTGGCTCATGACTAAAAGGTTACTCCTTGTTTCCTTGGGGATGTTGCCAAAAACATCTCTAAGGCTCCTATCTTACACACTGAACAATGCACTTCCCATTTACTTTCTTTTAAAATATTGTTATTGAGTTTTTTGTACAGATAATAAAAAGAAAAGCAAAGAAACTGCACACAAGAAAGAAAGTTGTCAAAGAAGGGGTTAATATCTGACATTCTCCACTACCAGAATCCATACTTTTATTCATTATAACCAGGGGTGGAATTCTAGCAGGAGCTCCTTTGCATATTAGGCCACACACCACAGATGTAGCCAATCCTCCAAGAGCTTGCAAGAAATACCCTTGTAAGCTCTTGGAGGATTGGCTACATCATGGGGGTGTGGCCTAATATGCAAAGGAGCTCCTGCTAGAATTCTACCCCTGATTACAACCTTCATTCAGAATCAGACCAAGGGAAATTTATCACCTTTCTGTATAATCTTGTTATCTTTGCCTTTTAATCAACGCATTTTCCAACTGGATTTTGCCAGTTCACACACACACACAAATCTAGTTGCAAAGTGCACTGAAACTGAATTGAAAGTGCATTTTTTAGTGTGTGTGTGATGGCAGCCTTTTATTCTGCCTGAATAACAAACATAGCAAATTTAACCTGTTTTTTTGTTCAAAGGGAGTAAGACGAAAAAAGATTCGAAGACGTTTGAATGTGTACAAAGGAAAACGAGGATAAGAGGCCTGAAAGGATTGCTTAGATTTATGTAGGTGATAGAGAGTGTCCAAAAAAAAGAAGAAGAAAAAGGATGGAAAAATTGTGTCATCCTATGCAAACCACCCCCAGGAAGCAGTCTGGACAGGACAGCTTGATCTGACCTCCCGGGAGGGCAAACTTTTATCTGCATACCAGCTCCTCTGACTCCTTCTTGTCCAGGTTACGTCTCTGCTGTGTCTGCTTTATGCATCCTGACAACCCTCCTCCGGTCCTCTTAAGCCGGATGCGGCTCTAGTAGGCTAATAAAAATGTGATTTCAAAATCAGCTCGGAGTAATAAAAGCAGAGCTGTCGCCCATGTTGCTTCACAGCAGGAACTGGTTGACTGTTGCGCCCACAGAGTCCCAGAAATTAAAAGCAAACTGTCCTAAACAGAGCAGCAACAGAGACTGGCATGAAACCGCCAATACCAGAAACATTTTGCTGGCGGGCAGTACCCAGCCTCCAGCCCCCTTCTTTCAGACATGTAGTGAGGAGGACCAAATAGGAGACTGATCATTTTGTCAGCTAGCCCTGCCCTAGGATTGCCAGGTATTGGTGGAAAGGTTGGGGGGGGGGGGCTGTGAAGCGGCACCCCCAAAGAAAAATTAAATCTAAAAATAAGGCCTCACCAAGATATAGGAAGTTCATACCACAGAGTTCCTATTTCTAGAGCTACCCTTTGTCAATTCCAGGTAGCTCTAGGAACTGACAGAACTCTGTGGTAAAAATTTCCTGTAGAGACAAAGCTTTACTTTTTTAAAAAAATATATCCTGTGTTGTTTCAGCAGCAGTAGGCAACAGGACCTAAGAGTGGGGATTTCCTACCCCACCAGGGGCATGGCAGCCCAGCCCCCCTCCCCCCCCCCAGTGTGTAGCTGGCTGATGTATAGCTGATATATAAAGGGTGATTAACACTTGGAATTCACTGCCACAGAAGGTGGTGGCAGCTGCAGGCATAGCCAGCTTCAAGAGGGGACTGGATCAACATAAGGAGCAGAGGTCCATCAGTGGCTATTAGCCACAGTGTATTGTTGGAACTCTGTCTGAGGCAGTGATGCTCTGTATTCTTGGTGCTTGGGAGGGACAACAGTGTGAGGACTTCTAGTGTCCTGGCCGCACTGATGGACCTCCTGATGGCACCCAGGTTTTTTGGCCACTGTGTGACACAGAGTGTTGGACTGGATGGGCCACTGGCCTGATCCAACATGGCTTCTCTTATGTTCTTAACTGGCCAAATGGGGGTGGGCTTCAGGAAGCAGGTGAGAGCCTCCACTGAGGAAAAGCTGGGCTCCACTGAACAAGGTCTTCCACTCCCTCCCCTGCAATCCAACCGGCCACAGTAATTAAGGCTGCGGGCAGGCCTTGGTTTTACAAAGTGCAAGAGTCCTATATTAATAATAACAAGTGATTCAAGTCAAGTCTGCAAATTTAGGCAAGACATATATGTAGAAAGCTGTGCAGGAGATTTACGCAGAAGATTACTGCTTCTTCTTGTGAGCAAACGCAGATCAGATTGTGCTTGGGCTGCAGTATGGGGAAAGGGGGACTACAATGATTTCAGACTTGTGCCCCATTCAGGATCCCAAAAGCTCAGTCGTATGGTATTTAGAGTCAGCTGTGTAACAGCCCATGCACCCAGATTGACAGATGTAAAGCAGTGGACGGTTGTTTGTATACATCTCTATCACGAATTGGTGCTCTCAACAGAAACACGCAACTGGGGCTCCAGTCAATTGAAGCCAGCGGTCTGCCAGCCGTACCAATTTATTTGAATCGTTTGGCTTCTTTCCCTTGTCAGCATGCTTGCGTTTACCAGCAGCAGACACTATTCCTTGTCTCCTTCGCATGCCTACAAAATTCCTCACGGTGTTAGGGGCCGTAAAAGCAGCTTGCCAATAAACTTCCTCTCTGCGATGTTCTAAGTCCCACAGGGGAAGGGAAGAGGAATGCGCCGCTGACCGTTGCTGGGCTGGTGACTCAAGTTCGTTCCACTCCACGAGAATTAATGGGAGAACTCCAGCAACAGCACAAGGCTTGCCAATAGAAAGCCAGAAGTTCAACTCTGTGGATTTGTTTGCCGAGCTGTCAGTCTCCCAAAATGCAACACGCTGCCTAGATCGATGCCAAAAACTCATCTCTTTCTTAAAACCCTCCAAAGGAAGATTCCTGAAGTCCAGCCTGCAGTCCAAGCTAAAAGACTTCACGATGACTCCATTAATGTCAGCGTGAAAAACAACTAGCATTGGAGACCACTTTTCTGCAAGAAGAACCGTTCTGCCGTCGACGGCTTTGCAGTTCTTGGTGGCTCGGCTGCCGTGGCGACATTTCGCAGCCCCGGCAGGCGTCCCAGTATGATAAAAATACAGCGCATTCTGATCATTTGCACTGTGGTTTAAACACAGTGCTAAATATTCAGCACACTGTGCGTGCTCATTTGGCAGGGTGTGCTGCAGAGAATAGTCTCAAGAGTTGAAAAAGGAGAGTGGAAGCCACACGCGATGGCATCTGTTGCACGGCTGAGTCATTTCAAAGTCTCTGGAGGCTCCTCACACAAAATCCTCCCTATCTTTTCTTT
Organism: Heteronotia binoei; assembly: GCF_032191835.1. NCBI lineage: Eukaryota > Metazoa > Chordata > Lepidosauria > Squamata > Gekkonidae > Heteronotia > Heteronotia binoei. Next base: position 107,093,200 of record NC_083231.1, on the reverse strand, counting down.
TAAACTACTATGTCAAAGGAAAGGCTAGCGAAGAAGAAGAAGAAGAAGAAGAAGAAGAAGAAGAAGAAGAAGAAGAAGAAGAAGAAGAAGAAGAAGAAGAAGAAGAAGAAGAAGAAGAAGAAGAAGAAGAAGAAGAAGAAGAAGAAGAAGAAGAAGAAGAAGAAATTAGATTTATATCGCGCCCTACACTCCGAATCTCAGAGTGGCTCACAATCTCCTTTATCTTCCTCCCCCAGAACAGATACCCTGTGAAGTGGGTGGGGCTGAGAGGGCTCTCACAGTAGCTGCCCTTTCCAGGACAACTCTTGCGAGAACTATGGCTGACCCAAGGCCATCCCAGCAGGTGCAAGTGGAGGAGTGGGGAATCAAACCCGGTTCTCCCAGATAAGAGTCTGCACACTTAACCACTACACCAAACTGACTCTCAACTAGAATCTAGTTCCAGGGGAGAGAGTGCAGCGAACTGGGATTTCGACCACAGTCATGCTCAGTCCTTGCCACCACCATCCCCAACACCTCATGGGCCCTGAGGAGGAAAATTCCTGGGAGTTCCATGTGGACGGCGCAGACCCACACTTGCCAGTTTGGTATAGTGGTTAGGTGGTTAAGAACCGGGTTTGATTCCTCACTCCTCCGCTTGCAGCTGCTGGAATGGCCTTGGGTCAGCCATAGCTCTCATAGGAGTCGTCCTTGAAAGGGCAGCTGCTGTGAGAGCCCTCTCAGCCCCACCAACCTCACAGGGTGTCTGTTGTGGGGGGAGAAGATATAGGAGATTGTAAGCCGCTCTGAGACTCTGATTCAGAAAGAAGGGCAGGGTATAAATCTGCAGTCTTCTTCTTCTTCTTGCAATATTGTGGCATCACTTTCCTGGGCAGTAGAGGTGGTGGATGATTGGGCACTGTCCAGCCGCTCCTGGGATGGTGGGGTTTGTTTTTGACCCAGAGAGATGCAAAAGCTTTCTCCTAAATGTAGGGCACTGTACCTGGCACCCTCCTTTTTTACATTTTTTTAAATGAATGGGGATTAAGTGGGGTGGGAGTATTCAAGGTATCAGCCCCCCAGCAGCAGTGTGGAATGGTGTAACCCAGCTACGGATACATCATGTGGTGCTTATGTGAACACATGAAGCTGCTTTCTATTGAGTCAGACCATTGGCCCATCTAGTTCTACTCTGGGGCAAGGATGAGGAAGATGCGGAAGTATGAATAAGTTAAAAAGCAATGGACCCAGTACTGTTTATTGGTATTTTTGTGTTTTTATGTGCATGTGCGTGTGTCTGTGCATCTGAAAGTCATGGTAACCTCTGGTGACTAACCCCTACTGGGGGCCTGGAGGATATTCAGTGAGGTGGCTGCATAAAGCCTGCCCCTGCCCTCCCGACTGTTGGCATTCCAAGGAGGTCTCCCATCCAAGTATTTGCCAGAGTTGACCCTGCTTAGCTTCAGAGATCTGAAAAGATAGGGCTTGCCTGGGCTATCCAGGTCAGGACAACCATCTACTCTTGCAGACCCCGCCCCCCCAGATCCAACCCCCCCCCCTTTGAGAAATGCAGTGCTAAGTCAATTACGTGAGTCAATTTCATGAATCAATCAAAAGGTTCTTTCCAACTAGAACTCAGGGGTGAGTAATTTCCCTTCCCTCAGTCCTTTTATGGTTCACCCAGTGCTGCATTTCACTCCTCCTGTATTCCAGTTGAACAAGAGTGTTTCTAAAATTAATTCCAGAACTGGAACATGTGCTGTTAACTGGACTCTTCAGTTTATTCAGGTTTTTTCCTTCTTCAGTGTTACCAAACTAAAATACTATGAAAGAAAGAAAGAAAGAAAGAAAGAAAGAAAGAAAGAAAGAAAGAAAGAAAGAAAGAAAGAAAGAAAGAAAGAAAGAAAGAAAGAAAGAAAGAAAGAAAGAAAGAAAGAAAGAAAGAAAGAAAGAAAGAAAGAAAGAAAGAAAGAAAGAAAGAAAGAAAGAAAGAAAAGGAATCATGGGATCATATGCATGTTTGCAGCAGTGGTTTTTTGGTGCAGTGTTTTACTAGTGCACACATGCACGCCAATTCATCCATTAAAAGGCTACACCAAAAAGGCAGATCTAGCTGGCAAAAAGAGGAATTCTTCAACTGGAAGGAAATGACTGGCCAGTCAATGGAACTTATGAGACTTCTTGTGCTACATAATACTGTCTAATTTGGATTCCACTAACTCTTCCTAGTGCGTCAACTAAACTTTGGCATCAGTTTTATCAAAATAACAATCACTGTGTCTTCCCTCTGATTTGACCTATGGAAGGAACTTTTTGTGTGTGCATGTGCACATGCATGCATATGCCCACACCTGGAAGCCATGGCAACCTCTAGTGACTGACCCCTACTGGGAGCCTGGAGGATATTCAGGGAGGTGGCTGAATAATGCCTGTCCCCACCTCCCACCTCTGGTATTCCAAGGAGGTCTCCCATCCAAGTACTCCCCCCCCCAAAAAAAATGTTTTAACTGCCATCTTCATGTCTTCATATGTATCTTAGTTCTGGTTTTTAATTTGTTTTAATAATGTGAGAGTGGGTGGATTGGTTTTAATGGTTTTAAAATGTGATCTTATTGTGTATGTTTTAATTTGTCAGCTGTCCTGTGAGGGCAGAAAGGCAGGATATAAATTCTGTAAGGTAAAATAAATAAATAATACTCATGCTGAAGAAGAATTGTCAGGAATTCAAAAACCTTGTAGCTATTTTGGTTAGCTGTAATCATAGGTATCGGGGAAGGCAATGGCAAACCACCCCGTAAAAAGTGTGCCATGAAAACGTCATGATGCAACATCACCCCAAAGTCGGAAACGACTGGTGCTTGCACAGGGGACTGCCTTTACCTTTTTATTCAAAGGTATTACACAGTTTCTGCTTTTGGACTATATATCAACAACTTAATAAACCATACGTACAGTCTCACATCAAGATCACTTTTTGTTTTAGATGGTAGCCATGTTGAAATGCAGTAGAAGAGATAGATTTGAATCTGGTAACACCCTAGAGTTGAACACAATGCTTTTGAGAGTCAAAGTCCCCTTTGTCAGATAGCTGAGGGAGAGAGCATTGACTCTTAAAAGCTCCTATCCCCCAAACTTTGTTGGTCTCAAAGATGCTTTTTGGTCAAGCATTAGAACAAAACTTGAGTGCAGTGGCACCTTTAAGACCAACAATGTTTAATTTGGGGTGTAAGCTTTCATGTGCAAGCATACTTCTTCACAGGGCTTTTTTTGTAGCAGGAACTCCTTTGCGTATTAGACTACGCACCCTTGATGTAGCCAATCCTCCAAGAGCTTACAGTAAACCCTGTAAGAACCTTGTAAGCTCTCAGAGGATTGGCTACATAAGAGGGGCGTGGCCTAATACGCAAAGCAGCTCCTGATAGATAAAACCATCAAAACTTTTGTCTCAACACTGGCTGCTTCTGCTCGCTTGGTTATTGCCAGGAATTGGAAGTCCCTCACAAGTTCCTTACTTAGACAATGGTACCAGAAACTCTGGGAACAATTTTTGAAGGGCAGCATTATGCATAATCCATTTTTTGGGGACTCTCGTGCAGTAGTTCCCTTATAGAGTATGATGAAACATGGAAACCAGTTTTAGAGTTTTTGTGCTACAAGGATATAATTCCCTTGATGCAACTAAAGCTAGATGGTTGGTAACTGTGAATTTGGGGTTTGTAACAGAGTGTTGATGGTATTCTCGGCTACAAAGCAGTTCCTGCTACAAATAAGCCCTGCTTCTTCAGATCTGAGCCTGGGTTTCCTCAGATTCTTCAAATTTGAACCTGGGTCTCCCTGCTCCATTAGAACACACTGGCTCTCCACCAGTAACAGTAGCAAACCTTAAGTGTGAGTCCAGGTGGGTAGGTGTGTTGATGAAGCAACAGAACAAAGTTTGGGCGTTTTCGCACAGGGCTTACCCCGGAGCGACGTCCCTCTTCACCGCGCAGCGTCTGCGCGGATTTCGCACCAACTGCTCCGCAGAACCAGGAAGAGCCGCGAAGTGCCGCGGCTTTTGCATCACAAATGTAAACCGCCAAAAACCAGTTTACATTTGTGACGCAAAAGCCGCGGCTCTGCGGAGCAGTTGGTGCAAAATCCACGCAGACGCTGCGCGGTGAAGAGGGACGTCGCTCAGGAGTAAGCCCTGTGCGAAAACGCCCTTTGAGTTCAGCAGCACCTTTAAGACTAGCAAAGTTTAGTTCTGGACAGACGCGTGGGGAGGGGGGGGGGCGGGGAGGGCGGGCCGCCCCAGGTCTTGGGGGCCCCGCATTGGCAAGGGGGCCCCCAAACAATGGCCGTGTTGCTGCGAGGGGGGGGGGAGAAAAAGAATGGAAGCGCCCGACAGCGAGGGGGAGCGCGCGCGCACGGCGGAGGAAGGGGGTGTGGCGGGGAGGGGCGCGCGTGCGCACGTCGGGGCTCCTCGTTCCCTTCCCCCCTCCCCTTTTTTCCCCCCTCTCTCTCACGCAATCGGGCTGAAAGCGCGGGAAAGGCACGTCGCTTTTTCTCCTCCCTCGCCTACCACTCCCATCAGCCCCAGCCACGCGGGCCGGGGCTCTGTTCCTTGGAGCGCACCATTGCTGGCCCCACGGAGCTCTGATGCAAGCAGGCAGCCCCGTTGGTCTGAAGCAGTTGAACAAAGCAGGAGCCAAGCTGCACCTTGAAGACCAACCCATTTTTATTGTGAACCTCAGCTGTCTTGCGCTCTTAAGCACACTTCACCAGACGAGGAATCCAGCACAGGGAGCAAAGCCTCATGCTGCTCAGATCCGAGGTTTGCTCAATTGGTTCATTTTAGTGCATGCTGCTGTTTTGTTGCTTTCGCGTGCTCCCGCGACTCAGATCCAAGGTTTGCTCAATTCGTTAATCTGACTATTCTGTCATTGTACCGTTTTGCATTCTAAACCGCTGCCCAGAGAATTTCGCTTCCCTGTCGTTGGTTCTGAAATCTGTACCCTGTTGCATTCTGGGCCACCGCCTACCAGCTCTGTGTGGCTCTGCTCAGTTCTGTAAGGTTTTGCTCACTCTGCGGGATTTCTCGGAGCTCTGAGTAAGGGGGGGGGACTCTCCATGGAGGGAGGAGGGGGGGGGGAGTTTGCATTCCTCCTTCTTTGCTTGGAGGCCCCAGGGAAGCCCAGCCTAGTTTCCTTTGGGTGGGGGATTTGGGTTTGCCCCTCCCCTTCCCCTTTTGCTGAGGCTTCTTTGCAGCATTTGGGCACCGCTGGGGGTGCGCTTCTTGCAGGATCTGGGCTGGAGACGGAGGTTCCCAGGATGGAGGAGAGTTTGCATTCCACCTCCTTGGCTGGGAGGGCCCAGAGAAGGCCAGCCTAGTTTTCTTTTTTTTTGGGGGGGGGGGGATTTGGGTTTGCCCCTCCCACTTTTGCTGGCGCTTCCTTGCACCCTTTGGGCACCGCTGGGGGTGCGCTTTTTGCAGGGCCTGAGCTGCAGACCCGGGAAGGGGGGGGGGGTTCCCACGAGTGGAGGAGAGAGGAGAGTTTGCATTCCACCTCCTGGGCTGGGAAGACCCAGGGAAGCCCAGCCTAGATTTCTTGGGGGTGGGATTTGGGTTCCCTTCGCCCCTTTGCTGGTGCTTACTTGCAGCTTTTGGGCACCCCTGGGGGTGCCCCGGGGGGCTGGGAAAGGTAGGGGGCGTCCAGGGGAAGGATGGGGGGTGGGCTGCTGCGGGATGCGTGCCCCGATTGGGACAGAGTTGCCAACCTCCAGGGAGGCCTCCGACAACAGTTACAGACAGCAGAGTTCAGCAGAAAGGAAAGGGCGGCTTTAGAGGTTGGCTGGGGGGGACTCAAGGTGCATCGGTATCCCTACTAGCAATGTTCCCTCTAAGCTTCAGAGTCTTGTGAGCAAAAATTCAACTTTGTGAGCCCCTGCATAAGTGATTGTGCTCTGGGGACATTTTTCCTGAGCTAAGACAAAAATGTGTGAGCTGGAGGCGAAAAATCCGTGAGCTCGCTCATGCTAACTCCTTCCTTGGAGGTTTTTCAACAGAGGCTGGATGGCCCTCTGACAGCAATGGAGATCCTGTGAATTTCGGGGGAGGTGTTTGTGAGTTTCCTGCATTGTGCAGGGGGTTGGACTAGATGACCCTGGAGCTCCCTTCCAACTCTAGGATTCCTGACCGTTAGAGCGGCTCCTCAGAGGAACAGGTTTCCTTCTTGGGAGGTGGTGGGCTCTCCTTTCTTGGAGGTTTTTAAACAGGGGCTAGATGGCCATCTGACAGCAATGGAGATCCTGTGAATTTAGGGGGAGGTGTTGTGAGTTTCCTGCATTGTGCAGGGGGTTGGACTAGATGACCCTAGAGGTCCCTTCCAACTCTATGATTCTAGGTTTTTAAACAGAAACTAGATGGCCACCTGACAGCAATGGAGATCCTATGAATTTAGGGGGAGGTGTTGTGAGTTTCCTGCATTGTGCAGGGGGTTGGACTAGATGACCCTAGAGGTCCCTTCCAACTCTAGGATTCTAGGTTTTTAAGCTGAGGCTAGATGGCCATCTGACAGCAATGAGGATCCTGTGAATTTAGGGGGAGGTGTTTGTGAGTTTCCTGCATTGTGCAGGGGTTGGACTAGATGACCCTGGAGCTCCCTTCCAACTCTAGGATTCCTGACCGTTAGAGCGGCTCCTCAGAGGAACAGGTTTCCTTCTTGGGAGGTGGTGGGCTCTCCTTCCTTGGAGGTTTTTAAACAGGGGCTAGATGGCCATCTGACAGCAATGGAGATCCTGTGAATTTAGGGGGAGGTGTTGTGAGTTTCCTGCATTGTGCAGGGGGTTGGACTAGATGACCCTAGAGGTCCCTTCCAACTCTATGATTCTAGGTTTTTAAACAGAAACTAGATGGCCACCTGACAGCAATGGAGATCCTATGAATTTAGGGGGAGGTGTTGTGAGTTTCCTGCATTGTGCAGGGGGTTGGACTAGATGACCCTAGAGGTCCCTTCCAACTCTAGGATTCTAGGTTTTTAAGCTGAGGCTAGATGGCCATCTGACAGCAATGAGGATCCTGTGAATTTAGGGGGAGGTGTTTGTGAGTTTCCTGCATTGTGCAGGGGGTTGGACTAGATGACCCTGGAGATCCCTTCCAACTCTATGATTCTATGACCGCCAGAGGTCCCTTCCAACTCTATGATTCTAACTCAGCTTAGAAGGAACACTGCCTACTAGTGCCGACCCGTTCCCCAAACCCCATCCTTCCCAAAGCTCCACCCCCCAAAGTTTCAGGATTTACCCTAACTGGAGGTGGCAACCCCAGCAGAGAGAGGAGGTCTTCAGAAGGGCCCTGAGAAGACTGGGGGTGAGGTGGGGGAATAGTTAAGCTTTGACAACTCTGGAAGAAGGTCTGACTTCCAGCATGACTCTTTTCGGTCCACCTTCTGTGTTATTCTTCGATGTCCAGAGAGCCCTCGTGGGAGCATTCCCAGAGAAGGCCTTTCAGAGCTCATCCTGCTGAAATCGACTCCAGTGGCAAATTGGAGGCTGAGGGAATTTTGGTGCATAGATGGGTTGCCCAGTTAGTCTGTCTGTAGCAGGAGAAATAAGAGCCCCGTGGCACAGAGTGGTAAAGCTGCAGTACTGCAGTCAGAGCCCTCTGCTCACGACCTGAGTTCGATCCCAGCGGAAGCTGGTTCAGGTAGCCGGCTCCAGGTTGACTCAGCCTTCCATCCTTCCGAGGTAGGTCAAAGGAGTCCCCAGCTTGCTGGTGGGAAAGCGTAGATGTCTGGGGAAGGCAATGGCAAACCACCCTGTAAAAAGTCTGCCGTGAAAGCCTTGTGAAAGCAACATCACCCCAGAGTCAGAAACGACTGGTGCTTGTACAGGGGACTACCTTTACCTTTACTAGCAGGAGAAATGAGTCAGAGTCCAGCAGCAGCAGCTTAAAGACTAACTTGGTGCTTGGTGGGGGGGCGCAGTGGGAGTGCTTCTAGCCCCATTGATGGACCTCCTGATGGCACCTGGTTTTATGGCCACTGGGTGACAGAGTGTTGGACTGGATGGGCCACTGGCCTGATCCAACAGGACTTCTCTTATGTTCTTAAGTGACACAGAGTGTTGGACTGGATGGGCCATTGGCCTGATCCAACATGGCTTCTCTTATGTTCTTATGTGACACAAGTGTTGGACTGCATGGGCCATTGGCCTGATCCAACAGGGCTTCTCTTATGTTCTTAAGTGACACAGAGTGTTGGACTGGATGGGCCATTGGCCTGATCCAACATGGCTTCTCTTATGTGACACAAAGTGTTGGACTGGATGGGCCTGATCCAACAAGGCTTCTCTTATGTTCTTATGTGACACAGAGTTTAGGACTGGATGGCCCATTGGCCTGATCCAACATGGCTTCTCTTATGTTCTTATATGTGACACAGAGTTTTGGACTGGATGGCCCATTGGCCTGATCCAACATGGCTTCTGTTATGTTCTTATGTGACACAGAGTGTTGGACTGGAGGGGTCACCAGCCTGATCCAACATGGCTTCTCTTATGTTCTTATGCGACGCAGAGTGTTGGACTGGATGGGCCATTGGCCTGATCCAACAGGGCTTCTCTTATGTTCTTATGCCCCACCTGCCTCCCTTGGGCCCTCTGGGACACTCCAGTAAGGGAACAACAACTGTGGGGGTTCAGCGTTCAAGGAACAATGCAAGAAATTACACTGACCAATAGGCCATCAACCAAGTACTCATTACAGACATCTCTGTGCTACCCAATAAACTGCAAACATATACTGTATTATTATATTATAGTATATAATATCATAAACGGCCTGTTGTCAAAGACCGAGTATGGAACAGTACAGACTGTAAGCGTACATAAACAATGCTCCAGACTATGGGTGTTTCTTCCCTTAAAAAGTTAAATAGCAGTATACAAATGGGCAATCTCAGTTAAAGACCCTAACTCATGGGAGTCGGCGCCCATACAGAATTCAACAATGATTCTCTATAACCTTCGCATTTCTCATCTCAGAGGTTCCTGACCCATCTTCCATCAGTATGCCTGTTTTTGTTTTCCTTGTTTTTCTTGTAAGCTTGCTTAATATAGAAGTCCCACAAGTTCAGGGCACAAGGGGAACAGCTGGGCCAGCAGGCTGCTTGTGGCATTTCTCCCTGTCACATGGTGTGGTGGGGTAATCAGGTTATCAATCACATGACCTAGATCGCACCAGCAGTGCCATCGGGGGGGGGGAGCCGCCCCCAAAGTGACACCACTTCCTGTTCCCCCCCCACAAGTGGTGGCCATTTTGGGGAAGTTACATCACTTCCTGTTTCCAGCAGGGCTCCCTCGCAAGTGGTGGCCATCTTGCGGAAGTGACATCACCGGAAGTGACATCATATTCTGTTTCTGGAGGCGTGCACACACATGGGGGGCCCACATAAATCTTGGGCCCCGGGCCCCCAAAGCCCTAGCTACGCCACTGGTTCTGGATATAAGCTTTTGTGTACCTGCATGCTTCTTTGGATCATTCCTGCACACGAAAGCTTACACCCAGAATTAAACTTTGTTGGTCTTAAAGGTGCTGCTGGACTCAAACTTTTGTTCCTGACTCTACTAGGGCATCAGTAAGGCAAAGGGACTGGAGCAGGGATTGTTTTGTAGAAAAATAGGTGGCGGAGCTCATTAGCAAGCCTCCCGCCACCCAAAATCACATAAGAAGTGGAGAAAGGGTGGTGCGGGCTTCTCCAGGGGTTAAGAGGGCTGCTGAAGGGTGTGGGCAAAGCCCCTGATGGCTGGCTGGCTGCCCGCTGCCCTAATCCAGGGATTGTTATGCAGCTGCACCTACTATTCAATGGACAAGGTAGGTGGGGAGGAAGAGGGGGAAACCTCAGAAAGGTTCAGGAGCTGCGCTCTTGTGAGCTCCTGCTGAATCTGAGGCCTGGGCGGGGTGGAGGACACATCCGTGGCAAGGTGCACATGCAGCACAGAGAAAACAAAACAAAAAATAAAACAGGAATTCGTCATTCCTAGCACATCCATGCCATTTCACGAAGGAGACCTGGTAATGCAGAACACAGGATTCCAAACCCATGCAAGAATTCAGGAAGCCTCTCTGATGGAATCCTCACTCTCCTCCGAGGATCAGATGATCCTGAAATTCTTTTCATGCGGACTTCTGCCTCTTTCAGTGCCAATGCAACTTCTCCTTCCTGGGGCAGATTTAAGGAGGGGGGGCATCTTTCCCAAGTACACAAGGAACTAAGCCTAAACAAAATTGATCCCACAAGCCCAAGGCATGGCTGAATGTGGAAGAAATTAAATGAGGAATTAGCTGCGGAGGCCACAGACATGATCTTAGGCCAGGGCCAGTGACACTGAGAATGAGGCCTGGGTGATATTCTGGGTATCATGCTGTTAGAATTCTGCCTCAGATGTGGCACTGGTGCCTTGTTTTATCACCACATGCTGAGCAGTACTATCCATCTTGACGCGTGATTTTTATAATAGCTTGTAAGCGTCAGTGATAACCTAAGACGTTTAACCACAAGCCCCAAGACAATCCAGAAGGAAGTGTATCTGAAGCCCTATTCCCACCCCCACCCCCCCCACACACACACACACAAAAATAGCTAATCTGAGCACAACTTAAAGAGAAGTCAGATCTCTCCAGCGTTAAATGAACTGGCTGAGGATTCATTTTGAAGGCACCGTTCAAATCTGTTCCGTCACACTTGACTATTTAAAGCTCATTTCCGATACGGTGAATTTCTCTAGAGAATTTATACAAAGGAAGAGGGCAGGAGGATACCGGGGGGGGGGGGGGGATCAATTCCTCTTCTTGAGAGCTAAGTCTGTCTGAAAGACAGATTCTGCAAATTTTGCAATCTCGCTTTTGCATCATGTATAGTGTGTTTTACACTGTTTTTCTTTGTTGCAATTTTTCTAATTTTGACTCAGTTTTGAGTCCCAGCAAGAAAGGTGGCCTGTAAATCAATGCACCAGTTTACATTACAGCTGGTTAGCATTTTTTCAACTCTCGAGAGCAAAGGCACACATTTTTTAGGAATAAAGGCATGCATCACACTTGTAACAAAAAAAAATGTATAACTTTATAGAGTGCAAATCTTTCCCATCATCACTCAACCAAAAAGACTTTATCCTCTCAGTAAATCACAGTTTTATCTAAGATATTTTCATCCTGCCCTTCCCCTCAGGAACTCTGCATAGCAAACCCAGTTCCTTTCTCCTCCATTTTATCTTCATAACCAGGGCTTTTTCTGTAGCAGGAGCTCCTTTGCACATTAGGCCACACACCCCTGATGTAGCCAATCCTCCAAGAGCTCATTGGGCTCTTCTTACAAGGCCTACTGTAAGTTCCAGGAAGATTGGCTACATTAGGGAGGCGTGGCCTAATATGCAAAGGAGTTCCTGTTACCAAAAAAGCCCTGGTTAAGGGGCTTTACCACAAAGCTGATTGACAGCCTTGGGGGGCAGGGGAGAGCCCTGTTCACAACAATCTCAGGAGGTAGGTCATGCTAAGAGCGCATTCATAGCCTAAGGTCCCAAAATACACTTCATGGCCATGTGGGGATTTGTACCTGGGTCTCCCTATTTATAACCAATCTGACAAATTACCTCCTGGTCCACACTGGGCATCCTACAGTAATCTCCCACACACCCTTATGAGCGTATCTTCTAACTGGAGAAGCACAGGCTCATGCAAAATGACCCAGCAACACCCAATCCAGAGACACAAGAAAAAAATTACATACACACACGCCTCAGTGGGGATGGCTAGGAGAAGGGCATGGCCTGACCAGAGACTCATGCAGACACACACCAGGCATCCTCCTCTGGAAACAGATCATTCAGGCTTGCAAGAGCTTTGATTTGTTTATGTAATTGCTCACAGCACAGCTTAGAGGCCTCTCATCACACATGAATGTGGCCCAGCACAATCGCCGGGTTTACATACTTACTCGCCAACTTGGTATAGAACGGGTGCAGGACAGAGCATATAATTAGATTCCACCTTTATGGGCTTTTCATCTGAAAAACAAAGCATCACATGATCTTAATGCACTGCATTATTTCACCAGATGAGAAGCTGCGCCTTGAAGAGGATGGGGCGAGGAGAAGGAATAATCCTCGCCCGGGATTCAGTGATGGGGGCTGTTCCATACCTTGGTGGTATGGAATTTCAGCAATTTTCAACTTTTTAAAAAAGTGTATTTCTAAGCCAGTTAGAATGCAGCAGTAGAGTTGAAAGAGAGTGTGCAGGGCCTGCTGAAAAAAACCTTAGCAGCCAGGAGGACACCCCAGGAATTCAGAGCTCAAAAGCGATACCTCAATCCATCAAATCCCTCTTAGCCCCTCCTGGAACCCAGCAGAAGCAGAATAAATCATGCAAATGAAGGAGGAGGAGGAGATGATGATGATGATGGCGACGATGATGATATTAGATTTATATCCTGCCCTTCACTCTGAATCTCAGAGCAGTTTACAATCTCCTTTATTCTCTTCCCCCACAACAGACACCCTGTGAGGCTGAGAGAGCTCTCCCAGAAGCAGGCCTTTCAAGGACAGCTCTTGCAGAACTATGGCTGACCCAAGGCCATTCCAGCAGCTGCAAGTGGAGGAGTGGGGAATCAAACCCAGTTCTCCCAGATAAGAGTCTGCAGACTTAACCACTACACCAAACTGGCTCTCTAATTAAGCCAACATATGTCGGTTTAATACATATAATGTGGCCAAATCTATTGTTTCTTGGAAACATATATATATTTGCAGAAAGAGCCCTGTGACGCAGAATGGTAAAGCTGCAGTACTGCAGTCCTAAGCTCAGCTGCTCACAGCCTGAGTTCAATCCCGGCAGAAGCTGGGTTCAGGTAGCCGGCTCGAGGCTGACTCAGCCTTCCATCCTTCCGAGGTTGGCAAAATGAGTACCCAGCTTGCTGGGGGGAAAGTGGAGATGACTGAGGAAGGCAATGGCAAGCCACCCTATAAAAAATCTGCTTGTGAAAATGTTGTGAAAGCAACGTCACCCCAAAGTCGGAAACGACTGGTGCTTGCACAAGGAACTACCTTTACCTTTATATTTACAGAGCAATCTTCTTGGCTCATAAATGTCTGAATGCAAGCCTGCCTTCTAGCTTCAAAGTAGAGCTTGTATCCATTCAGCCACCCATCATGGAAGCCACAGGGGGCCCTCCCTCGTGGAAACTTCCAGCCATGTGTCAAGAATGTTCAGAGAACTCCATCTTTCTGCTGTTAAGAGAGAATCTGTGCTCCTCTTATAGACTTCCCAACCAATGGCCCAGTATGAAGTAAACCTTCTGGCCCATGAGAAGGGATATTCCATTTCTTTCCTGGGCAGAGTTCCATTATCTATCTATCTCTCTCATCTCTCTCTCTCTCTCTCTCTCTCTCTCTCTCTCTCTCTCTCTCTCTCTCTCTCTCTCTCTATCTATCTATCTATCTATCTATCTATCTATCTATCTATCTCTATCTCTATCTATCTCTATCTCTCATCTCTCTCTCTCTCTCATCTCTCTATCTCTCTATCTATCTATCTCTCATCTCTCTCTCTCATCTCTCCCTCTCTCCCTCTCTCCCTCTCTCCCTCTATCTATCTATCTATCTATCTATCTATCTATCTATCTATCTATCTATCTATCTATCTATCTATCTATTAGTAGGCTTATATTCCACCCTTTCCCATAACAGGCTCAGGGCAGATCACAACATAAACTGAACAACAATAAAAACCTACCATTTAAATTTAAAACAATACAATAATATTAGTAAATCAAAGAATAAAACAAATAGGTGCATCATCAGGCTGGAAGGGCACATTTCACAGGATACAGCAGTTTTCGGCCCCAAACAAATGATGGTGATAATAAACAGGATAGCGCCATAGTCTGTAAAACAAGGGAGGCCAACTGATGGGATAGTTGCTGGAACAGGACGCCCACCATCATCTCCACACACAAGACTGAGCTCCAGTCCCCAAAACATACACTATATAAAACGATTATAAACTACATCCTGCCCTTCACTCTGAATCTCAGAGTTATTTAGAATGTGGACAGTAGTGTCTTTGGAAACATCGCTGTAAGCCGCTCTGAATTCAAGAGATAAATAAAGAATAAGCACAAGGGGCGTGGGGCAACTGAGAAGCCATATGGAATATGAAAGTTCAATATTTAATACATTATGTGCATCATTTTAGGCTTCCTGTTTTTTAAGACCGCATTTAACAGCACCAACAGGACCCCTAAACACAACATTTTTGGCCACCAGCCTACAACAAAGAGCAAATTGTACATTGTGTCCCTGTTCTTAGTGGGGAAGCAGGATAAACAGCCACCTGCCACAAGGGAGGTAGCAGTTAAAACAGAAAAACGTTTTCTTCAAGAATTGTAATTTTATCACAGAAACTGTCCTCAAACCATTGTATTCAAGTAGATGTCTAGTAAGAGCCCTGTGGCGCAGAGTAGCCAGCTGCAGTCCTGCAGTCCTAAGCTCTGCTTACAACCTGAGTTCGATCCCAGCAGAAGCTGGGTTCAGGTAGCCAGCTCGAGATTGACTCAGCCTTCCATCTTTCCGAGGTTGGTAAAATGAGTCCCCAGCTTGCTGGGGGGAAAGTGTAGATGACTGGGGAAGGCAATGGCAAACCACCCCATTAAAAAGTCTGCCAAGAAAACATCAAGATGTGACGTTTTCTATGAGTGCCCAAGCCTGCTGGGGGGTAAAGGGTAGATGACTGGGGAAGGCAATAGCAAACCACCTTTTAAAAAGCCTGCCAGGAAAACGTCAAGATGTGACATCACCCCATGAGTCAGTAACAACTCAGTGCTTGCACAGGGGATTACTTTTACCTTTACCTTCTTTAGATGCATAGAATGCAGGATGGGGAAACTGGAAGTTGTCCCAGAAATCTGATTGTGTCAATCAAAGCCTAAACAGAGATTATGGTTTCTGTTCACCCTTGAAGAAGAGCTGACTGTAACAATGAGCTAAATCCTGTGGATTGATAACAGTGAACATATGAAGCTTCCTTATACTGAATCAGACCCTTGGTCCATCAAAGTCAGTACTGCCTACTCAGACTGGAAGTGGCTCTCCAGGGTCTCAAGCTGAGGTTTTTCATGCCTATTTGCCTGGACCCTTTTTAGGCGGAGATGCCAGGGACTGAACCAAGCAGATGCTCTACCACTGAGTCACTGTCCCTTGCCTAACAGTGGTGCCTTGCATTGGCACGAGCCTTCCACTGACACAAGAGGCTCTTCCACTGGCATCAGAAAAAAGTGTTGTTGTTGTTCAGCCACACAGTTGAGTCCGACTCTTTGTGACCCCATGGACAAAGTCATGCCAGGCCCTCCTGTCTTCCACCATTCTCCGAAGTCTGCTCAAATTCATGTTTGTTACATCAGTAACAGCTTGCATCAAAGAAAGACACCACTGTGGTATATTAAAAGAGAATATTACAACCACCATGAGAGCCAGTTTGGTGTAGTGGTTAGATGCATGGACTCTTATATGGGAGAACAGGGTTTGATTCTCCACTCCTCCACTTGCAGCTGCTGGAATGGTCATGGGTCAGCCATAGCTCTCATAGTTGTCCTTGAAAGGGCAGCTGCTGTATAAGAGCTCTCTGAGCCCCACTACCTCACAGGGTGTCTGTTGTGGGGGAAGGAGATAAAGGAGATTGTGATCACTCTGAGATTCAGAGTATAGGACAGGATATAAATCCAATATCTTCTTCTTCTTCATTATTGTAAGAGTTCCTGCATTAGCAGGAGTCTGGACTAGATGACCCTGGGTTGTATGGATTTTAGTTCTTTAGGGTTTGTAGAATCTTTCGGGATCAAGTGCCGTGTTCTACTGGAGAAAGTTTTCCTTCCGGCTGCAACGCCACTGAGGATGTTCTCCGCAGCTGAGAACGAAACGTCTGGAAGGAAAACTTTCTTCAGTAGAACACGGCACTTGATCCCGAAAGATTCTACAAACCCTAATGATGTTACCAGCTGTGAAAACCTGAATTCTTTGACTTTAGTTCTGTTTTTAATTTGTTTTAAAGATGTCTGTTTAATGAGGAGGCTGATTTTTAATGGTTTTATCGTGTATGTTTGAAAACTTTAGCTGCCTTGGTGGCCCTTGTGAGGGGCAGAGAGACAGGATATAAATTTTGTAAATAAAGCAAATAATAAATAAAGATACCTAATAAGTTCATAGAAGAAAAAGGATTCTGTCACCTCCAACGGAGGAAGGGCCATTAGGCTGGAGAAAAGTTTCCAACTTTGCCAAGCATTCAGTCTTCCAACTTTGCCAACCATACAGCTCAGGGATTTTCTAATTCATACCTCAGTTATCAATGCAACCCCATGCAGAGTAATCTAAACCCAACGATTTCAACACTCTTGAACTCAAGTCCCTCTGAACAAGCTTGTACTGCAAATCCCTTTACCACTCTGATATACCAGTTCACATACTTCTGTAGAAATAATAAGCAAGAAGCAGATTGCTTTTAAAATTATTCACTCTTTCTTGAGCCTCTCCAGTAGCCCGATGCTGTAAAGACGTCCAAATAAGGACGCAGACCCTATCCTCAAGAGAACAGTCTACAAAACGAGACATACAAGGAAAGAGGTATGCAGAGAAAATGCAAGGGAAGTTGGCTAGTAGCACAACAACAAAGTCAAGAGGTACGTTTTGAGCAGGCATTTAAATCCAGCTGGTGACTGGAAGATATTAAGTACTTAAAAAGAGCCCTGCTGCATCAGATCAGTGGTCCATCTAATCCAGCATCCTGCCTCACACAGTGGCCAACCAGTTCCTTCGGAGGGCCAACAGCAGGGCATAGAGGCTGAGGCCTTCGTAAGAACATAAGAAGAACCCTGTTTGATCAGACCAGTGATCCATCTAATCCAGCATCCTGCCTCACGCAGTGGCCAGCAAGATCCCCTGTAGGGCCAACAACAGAGCATAGAGGCTGAGGCCTTTGTAAGAACAAAGAAGAAGAAGACTGCAGATTTATACCCCGCCTTTCTCTCTGTATCAGAGACTCAGAGCGGCTTACAATCTCCTTTATCTTCTCCCCTCACAACAGACACCCTCTGAGGTGGGTGGGGCTGAGAGGGCTCTCACAGAAGCTGCCCTTCCTGCAAGAGCTATGGCTAACCCAAGGCCATTCCAGCAGCTGTAAGTGGAGGAGTGGGGAATCAAACCTGATTCTCCCAGATAAGAGTCTGCACTACACCAAACTGGCTCTGCACAAGAGAGAACATAAGAAAACCCCTGCTGGATCAGACCAGTGGTCCATATAACCCAGCATCCTGCCTCACACAGTGGCCAGCCAGTTCCTCTAGAGGGCCAATAATAGGGCACAGAGGCTGAGGCCTTTGTAAGAACCTAAGAAGACCCCTGCTGGATCAGACCAGTGGTCCATCTAATCCAGCACCCTGCCACACACAGTGGCCAACAACAGTGCATAGAGGCCCAAGGCCAAGATGGTCCAGTCGTCCATCTTATGAACATATGAAGCTGCCTTATACTGAATCAGACCCTTGGTCCATCAAAGTCAGTATTGTCTACTCAGACGGGCAGCGGCTCTCCAGGGTCTCAAGCTGAGGTTTTTCATACCTATTTGCCTGGACCTTTTTTGGAGATGCCAGGGATTGAACCTGGGACCTTCTGCTTACCAAGCAGATGCTCTACCACTGAGCCACCGTCCCTCCCATCCTGCATCCTGCCTCACACAGTGGCCAACAACAGCACACAGAGGCCAAGGACTTCCCCCGACGTTGCCCGTCATCACTGGTGTTGAGAGGTTGACTGCATCTGAATAGAAAGGTTTATTTATTTATTTTTATTTCTTTACAAAATGTATATCCTGCCTTTCTGCCCTCACAAGATCGGCCAAGGCGGCTAACAATTTAAAACACGCGTTATAATATTACATTGTAAATCCATCGTAAATCCTCCTGAACATATATCATTAAAACAATTGTTAAATATTTCTTTTTTAAAAAAAAACCCTACAAAACATTTTAAAAAATGGTTAGGAAGGAAGGATCACTGAGGGAATGCCAAATGAGACAAAAGTCTTCACCGACTGGCAGAAGATGGCAACTGAAGACGACAGACAAATCTCCCAGAGAAGAAAGTTCCGGAGCTTTGGTGCCACAACCCGGCAGGCCCTCTCCCAGGCTGACCTCAGAAGGTGGAGCCATCCTAAGCACCACCTCCAAAGAGGACCATAATGAATGGTCAGGTTCATAAGGGATTAGGTGTTCTTTCAGGTATGTTGGTCCCAAGGGTTTTGAAGATTGAAACCAGTATCTTGGATTGTGCTGAGGAACAAATTGGAAGCCAGTGCAGGTTGGGAGAGAATGGAAAGATAGGGTCCCTATGACTCTGGTCACCATGGCCAGAAGCCCTTTATATTTCTCTGCTCCATGCATCAGTCTAATCCCCTTTTAAAGCCAGCCTCCCTAAATCTTCCCTTGATGACTGTCCTGGGAAGAACCTTCCAGCAGTACTTTTCCTTTTGGCATAGGTAAGGGTCTATGCAGGGGTGTCAAACTCATTTGTTATGAGGGCCAGATCTGACATAAATGAGACCTTGTGGGGCTGGGCCATGTCGGGTTTGGCCGGGCCATGTTGGGCTGACATGTGTGTACTTATTTAAGATTAGGTAGCAGAGATATAAACTTTATGAAGGACACAGAGAAACACAATTTAAAAAAAAAAAAAACCCTTAAAACATGTTTAAAATGTTAGCACTCGTTCGTCTTAAAGGTGCTTTGTTTGTATTTCTCCCATGGGATCCAGGGAACTGGGCAAAGGAAGCTCTGGCTCTTTCCTTCCTTCCCCAGGGGACAAGGGAGGGAGGAGCCTCAGCCAATAGAAGGGAGAGAGTTTTGGCTCAGTAGCTCTGCTGTGCAATTGAGAGAGCCTCAGTCAACGGAGAAGATAGAGGTTTTGCTCTGTAGCTCCTGTGTGATTGAGCAAGCCTGGCAAAGCAAGCTGTTATGAAGAAAGAAGCAAGAGAAAGAGAGAAGGAAGCACATGACAGCCAATTGGTTGGTGGTCTGATAGGAGCCTTCTGGGGGTCTGATTCAGCCCCCAGCCTGCATGTTTGACACCCTGGTCTAAAGTATCATTCTGCTCATTCCCAGCTCTCTCTTCCCTGGGTCGCCGCAGCTCTTAGGTGATTTACAGAGCCATCCTCTCTCCTGTGAGTGAGCCCCACTAAACAGACTTGACCAGCAGGGCTTTTTTTGTAGCAGGAACTCCTTTGCATATTAGGCCGCACACCCCTGATGTAGCCAATCCTCCTGAAGCTTACAGTAGGCCCTGTACGAAGAGTCCTGTAAGATCTTGGAGGATTGGCTACATCAGGGGGTGTGGCCTAATATGCAGAGGTGCTCCTGCAACAAAAAAAGTAGGAGTAGCTCTGCTTAAGATTGCTGTCTTAGTAACCACTTTTGGCTGCCTCCCTCTTTTAAGAAAGGAAGCCAGGTCTCTTTCACTAACGGCTGTAAGATGGAAATCAACAGGCCCACAAGGCGCGAACGTTTCCTTTTGTGAGTAAGTACATTTTGCACCAACTGCTAGCTCCAGATCTGCTGCTAGCAGTAACAGAGTGGGTTAGCATACGTCCATATGCTTTTGTCTTAAACGCTCTCATTTTTAGAGAGGGGCGAGGGAGGGGAGGTTGGTCTTCTGCTGTTGTCTTTGGCAGGTTTCCGTTTCGCCATTTGGCAACAGGGTTTTTTTTTTTTTACCCCTCCCTTCAAAATGTTAAGGGGAAGGGAGGAACAACCCAGCCAAATGCAAGACTTAAAGGACACCCACACAAATGAAATCTGCAGAAGACGACGCAGGCCATAAATCATTAGGTCAACTGGTCACAGAGTCTTCAACTTGCAAAGATTCTGTATGCGATATCCAAAGTGGGAGGAAGAGATCCAGACCCTTTTGGGTACCGTAAGCGGTAGGGTTGATAGAAACGGCTTCTTCAAGGTATCACCAACACAACTGTGTCCTTGGTAGCAGTTCGAGGGGGAAAAACTTCTGTTTGAGACCCTGCAAAGCCTTGGCCACACTTAAAATTATTATTATTATTATTATACACAGGAGCACACATGGAATTGCCTTAAGCTGATTTAGACCCTTGGACTATCAAGGTCAGCATAAGAACACAAGAAGAGCCTTGCTGGGGTCATATAAACATATGAAGCTGCTTTATACTGGATCAGACCCTCGGTCCATCAAAGTCAGTATTGTCTACTCAGACTGGCAGCAGCTCTCCAGGGTCTCAAGCGGAAGTTTTTCACGCCTATTTGCCTGGACCCTTTTTAGTTGGAGATGCCGGGGATTGAACCTGGGACCTTCTGATTACCAAGCAGATGCTCTACCACTGAGCCACTGTCCCTCCCCACCGTCCCTCAGACCAACAAGCCATCTAGTCCAGCATCCTGTCTCATAGAGTGGCCAACCAGTTCCTCTGGACAGCCAACAACAGGGCATAGAGGCCGAGGCCCTCCCCTGATATTGCGTCCTGGCTCTGGGATTCAGAGGCATGTCTCTAAATATGAAGGTTCCCCTCAGTCACCAGGGCTAGTAGCCACTGATAGACTTGTACTCCATTAATCTACTTAATCCCTTTTTCAAGCGGCTTATTCCTGTGGCCATCACTACACCCTCTGGCAGCAAATTCCACATTTTAATAACTCGATGTGTAAAGGAGTATTTCATTTTGTCCATCCTGAACCTACTGCCCATCAGCTTCATTGGATGCCCTTGAATTCTAATGTTTTAGGAGAGGGAGAAAAATCCCTCTTTGCCAACTCTCTCCACCCAGGGTCATAGCCAGCAGGGGGCGGGAACAGGTCCGGTGTCCCCTACAGAATCTGCAGCACCTCCACCCACTCTTCTACTCTTCCCTTTCACTGCTGGCTACAGCCCTGCCTCCACCCCATGCACAATTATATAGACCTCTATCATGTCCCCCCTGAGTTGTCTCTTTTCTAAATGTAACGGTCCCAGACTCCGCAGACTTTCCTGATAGGGAAGGTGCTCTAACCCCCTCATCATCCTGGTCGCCCTTCTCCATACTTTTTCCAGCTCTGCAATGTCCTGTTTGAGATAGGCTCTTTTCACACTTACCAGTGGAAGCCGGAAGGGAGTCGGTATTGTGCCGCCTTGCAGTAATCCGGGACAGGGATGGGAGTTTTCAGACACATGTTTTTTTTCCCGGTAGGGTTCCGTGATTGAAGCAAGCCATTTCACACTGTTCCGCTTTTATCTCGCTTCCACCAGCGCCAGCCGTTTTCGCCTGCCGGCGCGCGATCTCCGGCTTTTTTTTTTTTTTTTTTGGAACGTCGGGCAAAGATTGCTATAGCGCTATAGCGTCATATCACAATAGCAACACCATAGAGATGGCTAGGCTACATTGAGATAAGTTACCAAGTTTCAGCGGCGGCGATCTATGGTGATGCTGTTGTGATATGTCACTATAGTGCTATAGTGCTATAGCGATTGTAGCCGACGTTCCAAAAAAAACAAAAAAGCCGGAGATCGCGTGCTGGCGGGCGAAAAAGGGCGCGAAAACTGCTCCCGGGTTAGATACTGGACATTTCACACAGCGCCCCATAGCGATTTCAACCCGGAAGGAGGGGTTGAAAAGTGGAAGAAGCTGCTCTTTGTTAGTAACGACTCTGGCATGCCTCACTACCAGGACAGCCACGGGACTGTGTGAGAAGGTGAGAGTATTTCGGTAGCAGCCAGTTACTGAATCGGGTCTGTCTGAAATGCCAACAGAAACCCGTTACTGTTCAGTAACTGACCAGCTGCCATACCGGAATACTTAGGCTGTGTGAAAAAGATCATACAGTAACCAGAACTGTGCACAGATGAGGCCACACCATAGAACTCATGCAAGGGCGTTACTATATTTCAAGCACTGCCCACTCAGACTGGCAGCAGCTCTCCAGGGCCTCTGCTTAAGGTCTTCCACATCACCTAATATCCCATCACCAACTACTCTTTTACCCAGAAATGCCATGGACTGATGCTTCTGCTTGCAAACTAGATGCTCTGCAACTCAGCCATGGCGCCTCCCCAACATAGCAAGAGACAGGGCTTTTTTTTGTACAAAAAGCTCAGCAGGAACTCATTACAATATTAGGCCACACCCCCTTGACCTCACCATTGTTTCGCGCAAAAAAAAGCCTAGCAGGAACTCATTTGCGTATTAATCCCCACCCCCTGACATCACCATTGTTTCACTCAGAACTTTTTTGTAGAAAAAGCCCAGCAGGAACTCATTTGCACATTAGGACGCACCCCCTGATGCCAGCCGGATCTGCTTTCCTGTGCATTCCTACTCAAAAAAAGGGCCTGGCAAGAGCTACATTCACAGCGTTCAAGAGAGCAACAGAAGTGAGGACCCAGAGCCAAGCAGCTACAAACATCTATTTCAACAGTGGAGAAAACAATCAAGGGGAGAGGATGCCTGTGTACATATATGCACATACTTAAGCTTTCATGAAGGAAAGAGAAGGAAGTGACTGCCATGAACCTGCTTCGGCGGGGAGGGCAGGATATAAATCCAATCAAATCATGATTTGTCTTTCTGAACTGGTAGGGAAAACTCCACTGTCCTTTCCGAAGTAGAGACGAGGGGTCTTTGCCTTCCTCTTTTCATTGGTATCGTTTGAGCAAGGGAAATTCCCAGCCCCCAATCCGCAACTAGCGACAAAGGAACCAATTCCATCCACCATTCCCCTGTTTAACACAGCAAATGTCAGAGTTCTATAGACTGAACCCAGGGTTTAGGGCAGGGGTGTCAAACTCATTTGTTATGAGGGCCGGATCTGACATAAATGAGACCTTGTGGGCCGGGCCATGTCTGGTTGGGCCATATAGTGGGCCTATATAAGATTAGGTAGCAGAGATATAAATTTTATAAAGAACAACAGACAAACACAAATATATTTTTAAAAAAACTCAAAACATGCTTAAAACATTGGCACTCATTGGTCTTAAAGATGCTTTCTTTGTATTTCTCCCATGGGACCGAGGAAACTGGGCAAACTGGGTCTTTCCTTCCTTCCCCAGGGACTTGAGAGGGAGAAGCTTCAGTCAATAGAAGGAAGAGAGGCTTGGCTCAGTAGCTCTGCTGTGCGATTGAGAGAAACTTGCAAAGCAAGCTATTCTTCCCCAAGGGAGCAGCCTCAGTCAATGGAGAAAACAGAGGTTTTGTTCTGTAGATCCGGTGCAATTGAACAAACCTTGCAAAGCAAGCTGTGATGCAGAAGGAAGCAAGATACAGGGAGAAGGAAGCAAATGACAGCCAGTTGCTCAGGGGCCTGATAGGAGCCTTCCGGGGGCCTGATTCGGCCCCCGAACTGCATGTTTGACACCCCTGGTTTAGAGGCTAACTCTACAACACAAATGCTAATGCATTCCTAACTGAGCCCTGGCTCTGATTTCATTTGTGACATTCAGAACAGAGAAGCAGGCAAGGTTGGGGGAAGGGTTGCATTTGCTGTCCTCCTGCTCTAAATCCTACCATTCCCCAACATTTTGCCTTGCTAGGTTACAAAAGAGTCTGCCTGCTTTGGGCAACAGAGGTACCAGGAAGAAGGAAGAAGACAGAAGGGTGTGAATGCACCAGCCTCACAACTCCACTGCATAACGTTCCATTGGGCTGGATCAGAGATACTTACTCCTTATGGTTTCATTCACAACGTAACTGCAGATGACACTGTCGTGCAACCCGCCCAGCATGAAGCCACTTCCTCGGAGGACAACCTGGAACTCCTCTGGAAAGCAGAAAGACGGAGGTCAGCTGGCAATCTCTCAAACCAAGCAAGATGCCAGAGGGGTTTGCCTGGCTCAGCACTCCTGGGAAGTGCATGTCTGAGAAGCAGCAAGCCCCATAGTGGATGGGAAAGCCCTTCCCTTTTTTAACCCCCCCCCCCCCCCCGGCTTTTAAAATCCTGGTTATGCCCCTGCCGAGAGCTGTTGTGAGGATAAAATGAGGAAGCCCCATGCACATAGCTCTGGGTTCCTTGTAGGAAAAGTGGGCATCGGCCACAGCTATTTAAATTTGCAGTGCATACATTGGCCCAGGGCTTTTTTTGTAGCAGGAATACCTTTGCATATTAGGCCACCCACCCCTGATGTAGCCAATCCTCCTGGAGCTTACAGGGCTCTTAGTACAGGGCCTACTGTAAGCTCTTGGAGGATGGGCTACATCAGGGTTGTGTGGCCTAATATGCAAAGGAGTTCCTGCTACAAAAAAGCCCTGCTTTGGCCTAATACAGGGCTTGACAAATCCCAGGCACCAGGTTGACATGGCACCTAGAAAATTCATTGTGCTGCCTAGTATTTTTAACACTGATATAGCATCTCTCAGCAGTTCTCCTAGAAATACAAAGGACTGGATCCAAACAGTTTTCCCACAGTCAAAAAAGGGAGTCCTGTTTAACTACCAAAAAGGTTTTGTTTGGGATCATGGACAAAAGCCATCTGGAATAGAAACTCCAAGATGGAGGGGAGTTGGCCAAAACTACACTAAAAAGCTGGCTGGAACCAGCCCAAACCTATTTATCGTCTCAAATCCGAATGTTTTTGTCGTGCAACATAAAAATAAATGTGTATGAAGTTCTTGTCATTGCCTCTTGTTATATAAACTTAACTTTAATTCAGCAGTGGCAGATGAATTTATTTCTTTAATCAGTTGCTTCCAAATGTATGGGCTGGCTTCTGGATTTGAATGTTACTAATTTACTACATTTACGAAGGCCTGGCATAATGAAGAATGAAGGGAAGCACCTTTAATTCACATCTTCCCACTCAACACATGGAATTCTGAATTACACGTTTGACCCAAAGAAAGAAACAGCATTTTCATTAATATCTGCACATTGTTTTCCAATCCTAGTAACTCACCTCCTACACAAACAGTCGAGGGCTCCAGATATAAAATCTCTGTGCACGATTGCTTCAATATCTGTGTGGGGAGAAACGGGCAGAAATTTATTTTAATAATTACATGATTTTTTTTATAACCAGAATTGTTTTTTTTAAATCAACGCACACTTTCTTTTGAAAAATTAATAAATACAATAAAAAATAAAGCAAACGGCAAGTATAAAAATTACAATGTTTCAAATATTCAGGAGAAAAAAAAAGATAAAGGTAGTCCCCTGTGCAAGCACCAGTCGTTTCCGACTCTGGGGTGACGTTGCTTTCACGTTTTCATGGCAGACTTTTTACGGGGTGGTTTGCCATTGCCTTCCCCAGTCATCTACACTTTCCCCCCAGCAAGCTGAGTACTCAGTTTACCGACCTCGGAAGGATGGAAGGCTGAGTCAAAGCTCCTTTGCGTATTAGGCCACATACCCCTGATGTAGCCGATCCTCCAAGAGCTTACAAAAAAAATAGCCTTGTAAGCTCTTGGAGGATTGGCTACACCAGGGGCGTCTGGCCTAATATGCAAAGGAGCTCCTGCTAGATTTCCACCCCTGGTGGTATACATCAATCGATTACAAAGATTTATCAAGACAAACATACACATGTGGCTGCTTATGGTCACCAGGATAGCAGGTCTCCACAAACAGCAGGCCTGACTTGCAAAATAGAAAAGCCTCATCTTGCAAAACAGTCACTATCTATAGAATATCGTGCATGGAAGTCAGCTCTGATTTAAGACTGAGGTTTTGCCCTGGATAACTTCCTGAGGCTTCTTTCCCATGATTCAGAAGGATGGTATTGCTCAAACACAGCTCACTAACTCATCTCCCCAGTCCCAAGAACTCCAGCATCAGCAAGGAAGTACCAGGCAATCTGGAGGATGTGAAGTCGACTTCTACTGAGTCAGACAAACTGGTTCTCCAAGGTCTCCAAGGTTCTCCAAGGTCTCCACCAGAGGTCTTTCACATCTTCTACAGCTCAGTCCTTTTAACAAAAGATGCTGGGGATTGACCCTGGGATTTTCTGTATGCAAAGCAGGTGCTCTACTAATGAGCTGTGACCCTTCCACAACTATGCTTTTATTCACCAGCTTTAAAGAGCTCCAGATGCACTTTTAAAATGGGTTCTATATTTTGGGCATCCCTTTCCACCCACTACGTGGGCAGGAATAGGGTTGCCAGGTCCAACTCATAAAATATCTGGGGGCTTTGAGGGTAAAGCCAGAAGAATTTGGGGGTGAAGCCAGGAGACTCCCATTCCCTAAAAGAAATACAAATACAACAGTGAAGCTCCCCTGAATACAGTGTTCATTTCCTCATCCCCCGGCAGCTAAACTTCCCCTAAATGAAAGTGAACACACACTCGCACACTCTCATAATGCAGTCAAAATAAACACAGTTAGCAAGCACACACTTTTGTGATCTCACTGGGGCAATTCACATTGCTGAATGTAATCATCTGCTGTTTTTCAACCAACTTCTTCAGACTAATAGGAATATGAAAGCACAGCCTAGAGGGTGGAGTTTTCCTCCACACAAACAGAAGGACTGAGAGCCTCATGGCTCTGCCTGCTCACCCTGCCCCCTGAAGCTTTCCTGCCAAGATTTAAAGGCGCACACACACATTCAGAAACACAAACAGTTGCAAGCTTCTTCTAAACTTGCCGAGGTCTAAAAAAAAATCATGGCTGTTGGGATCGGGCTTCCCTCCACCAGCCAACTTGCTGGAAGCTGGGAGGAGCCTGAAAAACTAGGGGGTCCCTTGCCTGGACCTGGGGACTGGCAAGCCTAGGCAGGAAAGCCTTATTGCTTTATTTGCACATTGACTGTCCCCACCTCACAACTGATTAATCAAAGTAACATCCAACAAACAAACATGGCAAGACCCAACACTGATTTGTTCATATCCACCCTTCATTATGCTTGTCTTTGAACCCTTCTCTTTCTCGCTCCATTTTTGTTGGTGTGTTAGGCTAGAACATGACATGAACATTGATGGTGCTGTATAGATAATCACAATGTCTTAACGCCAGCAATTCTGAAAAAAAATCACATTTCAATAACTGAATTGCAGGAGACTTTTTCATAGGTCTCCTCTTGCATAGCAAAGAAAACCAGCTGCTGACACAGCAACCCACTCTCTCGGCATTCTGTCAAGCTATAGAGTGACTGAGCACCCAAGTGCAGAAGAAGACACAGGCTTTTGGCAGCTCTAGGGGTCACCAGGGACAGGAAACACATTTAACTCAGTAGTGTCCTTTCCTTTCTCCCAAACAAGTCAACACTTCTGTGAGAAAATGAAGAGAAGTCAATTTGGGGGCATTGTAACATCGAGGTTGAAAGTTCTTCCACTTCCTTTCTCCCAACACTTAAGGGATCCCAACCGATCTCACAGGAGAGCAGTTCATCTCTAGAGACAACCTGTGCGGTGCAGGGGTTGGAATGCTAAACTATAACCTGAGAAATCCAAATCTGGATCTCCGCTTCACTGTTAAGCTTGATAGTTGACTTTCAGCCAGTCACTCTCTTCAAGCCTAAACTATTTCATAGGGTAGGTGTGAGGATAAAACCAGGAAGGAAGAACCCTGGATGTTGTCCTGAATTTCTTGAGGAAGGATTGGGTAAAAATGGATCAGAATGGTCTATGTTTCCCCAAAGTGTGGATTCTCCGTCTATCTGCACAGACCTCAACTTATCAGTCAAATCAACCAGAGGCTGAAGCCCATAATCCACTGTATGTGTGTAAAGTGCCATTAAATTGCAGCCACCACAGCGACCCCCACAAGAGGCTTTCAGGGCAAGTGAGAAGCAGAGGTGGTTTGCCTTTGCCTTCCTCTGCAGAGTCCTCCTTGGTGGTCTCCCTTCCAAGTACTGGCCCTAGTTAGCTTCTGAGAACTGACAAGACTGGACTATAATATGCTGCCTTCCTGATAGAGAGATTGATTATGATGATGATGACGACGACAACAGACAATAGATAGACAGATGAGAGACAGGTAGGTAGGTAGGCAGATGACAGACAGACAGAGAGAGAGGATGGGTGGATGGATAGAGGATAGAGGGGCAGATGAAAGATAGAAAGATGATGGAAGGAAGGAAGGAAGGAAGGAAGGAAGGAAGGAAGGAAGGAAGGAAGGAAGGAAGGAAGGAAGGAAGGAAGAAAGAAAGAAAGAAAGAAAGAAAGAAAGAAAGAAAGAAAGAAAGAAAGAAAGAAAGAAAGAAAGAAAGAAAGAAAGAAAGAAAGAAAGACAGACAGACAGACAGACAGACAGACAGACAGACAGACAGACAGACAGACAGACAGACAGACAGACAGACAGACAGACAGACAGACAGACAGACAGACAGACAGACAGACAGACAGACAGATAGATAGATAGATAGATAGATAGATAGATAGATAGATAGATAGATAGATAGATAGATAATGGCGACATACAGACAGACATCAAGTCACAGCTGATTTATGGTAACCCCAGCCAGGGGCTTTCAAGGTAAGTGAGAAACAAAGGTGGCTTGCCCTTGCCTTTTTCTGCAGAGCCTTCCTTGAAGGTCTCCCATCCAAGTACCGACCCTGCTTAGCTTCTGAGATCCAAGGAGATCAGGCTACACTATGCTGTCTTTCCTCCCCTAAAATCCATAACTAGGATATAAAAACAGATTCCCAAGGTCCTTACTCCTCATTTCCAGAAGACACATTGCAAGCAGGTGCACTCCAGACATACCTACTATTCTCCCATGCTACATAAGTGCTTAAGCCTCACAGATAAAATTGTTCTAACAAACAAATGAAATGAGCTGGAATCAGAGATGCGGGCTCCTCGGGGGAAAGTTTTAGAGGGTAAAAGCACTTCAATTGTTGCTTCACTCTGCTTCCTGGCAATTCCTATTGCAGCAACAGCAGAAATCACAATGACAACATCTCTGTGTGTTTCAGCTTCCGCTGTAAACATGCACAAGCACGCAGGATGCAAGAGAGAGAGAGCTTGCTGGCGGGGAGGGGGCAGAGTTGTACACTATTAGGCTAGGGCTCCCTGCCTTCCCCCTCTCCCTTTTCATTCCAGTTTGATCACTGAAGAGCCAGGCCTCGAATTCAGCAGGAGCTCAGAGGAGTGCAGCTCCTGAACCTTTCTGAGGGTTCCCCCTCCTCCTCCCCACCTTGTCCACTGAATAGCAGGTGCAGCTGCATAACAATCCCTGGATGAGCTTTGTATTTTTCTACAAAGCAACCCTTGCTCACAGCAAATCAAAATGCCTTGTTACACCCAAAACACAAAAGACCGTTTGCTCTCTTCCCTCCAAGGCATGGCCCTACCTGGAAAGGAAGCGGACAATCTATCTTCCGTGCCTAACACGCAGCAGCAAATTCAGGTTTGCCACGAAAGTGGAAGACTTTGTTTTATTTCTCTGCAAATGTATCTAATGCCTTTCCATCCCATGTTTTCTCCAAGGACTTTAGGGCAGCAGACATGCTTCTCTTTTCCCGGTTTTATCCTCACAACACCTCTTTGAAGCAAGCCAAGCTGAGAGAGAGGGACCGGTCCACAGTCACCCTATGAGCTACAGAAGGATTTGAAACTGGTCTCCCCAATAGGGTTACCAGGTCCTCTTTGCTTCCTAGCAGGGAGCGGAAAGGTGCTCTGCTCTCCAGGAGTGCAGGCGGCGGGGTGATGTCACTCCATGCCACGGCCCTGATGTGATGTCATCACGCTGGGCAGAGGTTCTTTGTAGCAGGAACTCCTTTGCATATTAGGCCACACACCCTTGATGTAGCCAATCCTCCTGGAGCTTACAGTAGGCCCTGTAAGAAGAGCCCTGGAAGCTCTTGGAAGGATTGGCTACATTAGGGGTGTGTGGCCTAATATATAAAGGAGTTCCTGCTACAAAAAAAGCGCCCTGGTTATCACATTAAAAGACAAGCTGCTGTTTGAAACGGCATCCCGTTCATTTGTCAGACAGCAAAGAAACTTAGCAAGCTTCTGTTGTGTTGTTGTTTAAACCACTTCACAGAACTAATGTTAAAACAGTTACTATATAAGGAAACCCCAGGACACTGAAGCAGAAGTCCTTAAGACAGATCATAAATCTAAGCACAACTTTAAACTTCCCCCAGCAAAACAGAGCTGACAGACCAAAGAGGTGAAGTCATCTCTTTTATTTCCTGTGCCTTCTTTGTCTTCACACACACAGGACTTGCTTCCCATAAGATTTCTGGATGTCCAGGGCTTTTTTTGTAGCAGGAACTCCTTTGCCTATTAGGTCACATACACCCTGATGTAGCCAGTCCTCCTGGAGCTTACAGTAGGCCCTGTAATAAGAGCCTTGTAAGTTCCAGGAGGATTGGCTACATCAGGGGTGTGTGGCCTAATATGCAAGGAGATCCTGCTACAAAAAAAGCCCTGTGTCCAACTCTACACACAAGCCGCAATCACACACACTAAATAATGCACTTTCAGTGCACTTTCCAACTGGATTTTGCCAGTTCACACAGTAAAATCCATTTGGAAAGTGCACTGAAAGTGGATTGAAAGTGCATTATTTAGTGTGTGTGATGACAGCCACAATCTAATTGTACTTGACAAATCAAGATGTTTGGTGTAGTGGATCTGCTCCTGCGGGTGGGGCAGAAAGAGCTGGGTTCAAATCCCTGCTGAACTACAGAATTTAATAAGTGACTTCCAGTGAGTCATTGGGGTTGAGGGGAAGAGGATTTATAGACCCCAAAAGCCATCTACCAAAAAATCAATCAGCTTTTACCTGACAACTTTAGTTGAAGCAGTTTTACACCAGTTGGGATCATTCACCCATCTAGCCCGGTATCATATACTGAATTCCAGTGCAGTGGCACCTTTAAGACCAACAAAGTTTTATTCTCTGCGTATAAGCTTTCGTGTGTCCAGGTGTGACTGGACTCAAACTTTGTTCTGCTGCTTCAAACCAACATGGCTACCCACCTGAATCTGAATTCCAGATGTTCCTGTACAAAGCAGAGCCGCTCTCCCCTAGCAGATGTTCTCTGTAACTGGCAATGCAAGGACTGAACCAGAGACTTCATAAATACAACGCCCATGCTTCACAACAGAGCAAGGCCTCTTTAAATTTCTCTCGTTCAGTTTTCTTTAGGAACTGTTTTCAATCTCATTACTCCACAGTACATAGCTCCTAATTAATAACAGCCAGAATCTGAAAATTCTTCCCAGTTTTGGAGAATCATAGAACTGCTGTCCGTGGAAGAATGGTTTCATTTCTTCAGGGACTCTGGAGAGCCAACACAAATTCTCTAGCTGGTAATTATTACGTAAAACAGCTGGAAGGCTAGCAACTACCTCCGCTTACAAAGTTTGGCAAGTTCTCATCCTCAGTCCCGTACTTTTGCTGTCATTTTTTTTTCCCGAGCAACCAAAGTTGTGTAAGTTACACTAACACAGTTGTGTAAGTTACACTAGCACAGAGACTTTAACTCCCAAAACAACTGGGAGGTGGGATAAGAAGCTGGAGCGAGAGAAGTTGACAGGGAAATGATATTATGCCAATGGTGCAATATTACTTCCAGAATCAAACCAGAAGTGACATCGCTACATGGGCATGAAACTCTAGGATTTCACCAGACTCTATGGTTTCATAATTGGGGAGTGGGGGGGTGGGAGGAATCCTAGAATGTCATATGCTATGATGACACTTAAATAGAAAAATGATCCCCCTATTGAATGACCCCCATCCATCAGAAAAGATGGGAGGCAGATTCCTGGTGTGTAACTAGGGAGGGATAGTGCAGGGTTTTTCTTTGTAGCAGGAACTCCTTTGCATATTAGGGCACACACCCCTGATGTAGCCAATCCTCCAAGAGCTTACAGGGGTCTTCTTACAGGGCCTATTGTAAGCTCCTGGAGGACTGGCTACATCAGGGGGTGTGGCCTAATATGCAAAGGAGTTCCTGCTACAAAAAAAGCCCTGGGCAGAGGGAACCAGAACTAAAAGAACGTAGTCAGGATGAGTGACTTTTTTGATCAGCACGGACTGTACATTCCCAATTAACAAAATATGCTAAGTGTCAATTCATTTCACAGCATCATTTGATTTCGCTTAGCCCTAGCAAGCAGTTCAAAAGCTTTTGGCAGCAGCTAGGCTCATAAATCATAGCTCTCCCGGCATCTGTTCCTCCCACGAAACTTCAGGCAGGGTTCAGGATTCTGGGCAGGCCTTCAGAACAGCTGCATTTGGGTCCCCCTCCACACACTCCTACATCTTTCCATTTATTTTCAGATCAATTTAATGCAAGGAAAACCTTAAAAGCTACAAGGCACCTCCACCACCTGTTTTTTCGCGCGCAGGAAGTAGAGGCTCTCCGTTGCTTACAGTCAGAATGGAAACTCTTTATAAGCATCAAGATCCACACGGGATGCTTAGAATGCCTCTGAAAGTTACCAGACCCACAAGTTTTCTGGTGAGTGTCACTGGCCACAGATGGCTCCCCTATTGTGGATCATATGAACACATAAAGCTGTCTTATGTTGAATCAGACCCTTGGTCCTTCAAGGTCAGTATTGCCTCCTCCAAATGGTAGCAGGTCTCCAAAATCTCAGGCAGAGAGGTCTTTCCCATCACTCATGGACATTCAATGAAATTGCTGAGCAGTCGGGTTAGAACGGATAAAAGGAAGTACTTCTTCACCCAAAGGTGATTAACATGTGGAATTCACTGCCACAGGAGCTGGCAGCAGCTACAAGCATAGACAGCTTCAAGAGGGGTTTGGATAAGAATATGGAGCAGAGGCCCATCAGTGGCTGTTAGCCACAGCTTATTGTTGGAACTCTCTGTCTGGGGTAGTGATGTTCTGTATTCTTGGTGCTTGGTGGGGGGCACAGTGGGAGGGCTTCTAGTGTCCCCTATTAGTACTGTCACCTGTGCTACAAAATGGATTATCATCTGCCATCTCTATGAGATATCATGATGTGAGACGGCCAGGCTAGGCTAGGCAATATGTGATGATAACGGTAAACTTCTCTGAGTGCTGTAGAGTTGCCTGTTTTTAAAATGTTTTAATTGTATTTTATTGTTTTATCATATGTTGTACTCTGCCCTGAGCCCTACGAGGAATGGGCGGAATAGAAATATACTAAAATAAAATAAACTTGTGGACCTCCTGATGGCCTTTGGGGGGTTTTTTGCCACTGTGTGACGCAGTGTTGGATTGGATGGGCCACTGGCCTGATGCAAC
Organism: Heteronotia binoei; assembly: GCF_032191835.1. Classification (NCBI taxonomy): domain Eukaryota; kingdom Metazoa; phylum Chordata; class Lepidosauria; order Squamata; family Gekkonidae; genus Heteronotia; species Heteronotia binoei. Next base: position 107,060,020 of record NC_083231.1, on the reverse strand, counting down.
ATGGCTTCTCTTATGTTTTTATGTTCTTAACTGTCTTGTCCTTACTGGAGATGCCAGCAGGCCTCGTTTTGGACAGGAGGTCGCAGGAGCAGTGCTCTGGAACCTCTGAATTTTATTGTGCTCTTTCTTTCTTATACATCCCCCCCCCCCAAAAAAAAAAATACTTGCTTCTGGACTCCATTGTTCAAACCCCCAGGGAAAATTTTGCTGACCTCTAAGATCTGACAAAATTTCTAATATTCCCCCCACCACCAAAAAAAAGGGAAAATAACCAAAATATATAAAGCAGACAGATGAAAATCTTCATCATGTCCCTGTGGCCACATAGGAGAAAATCATTTTTAAGGTATGATGGGAGTGAGGTTTTATGTTGACAATTATAATTCAAGAAGCATTTGAAGGTAGATGCTGAGATGATATAATTTACTGCACCTTCCAGTGTTGTCAGGGGGCGTGTGGCATATGCAAATGAGTTAGTTTTGAGAGAGCCAGCTTGGTGTAGTGGTTAAGCGTGCGGACTCTTATCTGGGAGAACCGGGTTTGATTCCCCACTCCTCCACTTGCACTGCTGGAATGGCCTTGGGTCAGCCATAGCTCTGGCAGAGTTTGTCCTTGAAAGGGCAGCTGCTGTGAGAACCCTCTCAGCCCCACCCACCTCACAGGGTGTCTGTTCTGGGGGAGGATGATAAAGGATATTGTGAGTCACTCTGAGATTCAAGGTGGAGGGCAGAATATAAATCCATCGTCTTCTTCTTATCTTGATGTTTATAAAGAGTTTCCATTCTGACAGCAAGCAACAGAGGGTCTCCACTTCCTGTGCCTGAAAAAGCAGGCTGTGGAAGTGTCTTGTAGCTTTTAAGGTTTTCCTTGCATTAAATTGATCTGAACATAAATGGAAAGAAGTAGCAGTATGTGGAGGGGGAACCCAAATGCAGCTGTTCTGAAGGCCTAATGTCACTGTTTATTTATGTGTAGAGTATTTCTGTTGGAAATTTTGTGAGGGAAATTATTTAAACTTTCTCAGATAGTTCAATGGACCGCTGGATCACAAAAGTGTTGAGAGATCTTTAAGACCGAAAAATATATTTTATTCCTAAAGGGGTAGGGACATGGGGATGAGAATAATAACACTAGAGACTACATTCTCTAAGCTATCATTAAAAAGCTGTTACTCAGTCAGCTCACTCCAGAGCCTAACTGCTCTTCTTTAACCTTCATTTTTCAAGCCTCTGCTTAACATTCCATCAGCTCTAGTATGATTGACAGAAAAACATATCTAACACTATAATGATTGAACTTTAGACATTGCCTAGACATACAATATAAATGTTCAAAATTCCAACACTTTCTAGGTCACACTTTCTATAAAAGCATTCTGAATTAAGCTGAATTAAAGATTAAAACACAATGAAGATTAAAACATTACAAGTTTCTTGGCGGAAAAGCCACTGTGGGAGGGTGTGGTTCTCAGAGAAATGGATATGAATTCCTGCAACTAACCTTTCTCCCTGATGATCTCTAGCCAGCCCAAGCAGGCCTCACTCGCCCAGGGCTCTCTTTCCTTGTGTTGGGTTACTTTTGGCTGGTGAGGGAGGGGCGGCATATGCTAAAGAGTTATGCTAATAAGCTGCACCACCTATTTTCCTACAAAACGACCCCTGATATGGTAAGAAAGATGACTGGAAAGGCCAGAATGACACCTAGGGACAGCTTGCTACAAGACAAGACTAAAGAAGATGATACCAGAAGACCACTGGTGGTCACCTGCAACTCACAAACTCAAGTCAGTTCAATGCATTATTAATTACCTACAGCCCATGCTGGATTGGGATGCTTAAAGCACTGGGGGGAGGGGGAGATCTTTCCTTGCTTACAGACAGCCGCTAACTAAAGCAACTTCTCATCCACAATGATAAAAATACTTAACAGTACGATGGATTCTGATACCAAGGCCTGCAAGAAACCAAAATGCCAACTTTGCTCTCATATAGATCCTAGCAACACCATCATTGGATCCAGCAACATCAGCCAAACCATCTCAGGTTCATACTCCTGTTCATCTTCTAATGTGATTTATGTCATCACTTGTCATCAATGCCCTGCCACTCTCTACACTGGATAAACAGGCCAGACCCTTCGATAAAGAATGAATGGGCATAAGTCTTACATCAGAAACCACAATGTTCAAAAACCAGCTGGTTTTAACCTAACTTTTTAACCTTCCAGGACATTCAGTTGCTGCTGACTTAAGAGTAGTGGTTATCCCGCAAAGGAATTTTAAAGGGAGATTATAGAGGCAGACTGCTGAATTGCAATTGAGAATGAAGCTCATGACAATGCATCTACCTGGACTGAATCAAGACCTAGGTTTCCTGTCTTGTTATCAATGCTGAGTTCTCCACATCAAATACCGCTCTGTATATCATACCTAATCCAATCACACCTGCTATTGTCATTTGCCTGCTAATGTCACTTGGTGCCTGAAATCACTTCCCAAAATACAGGATAAATGGACTCACGTTCTAGTCATATCTGAAGAAGTGACTCAAGAAAGCGCATACCTTACCACAAATGTTGTTAGTTAATAAGAACAAGAGAAGCCATGTTGGATCAGGCCAATGGCCCATCCAGTCCAACACTCTGTGTCACACAGTGGTCAATATATGTGTGCGTATATATACATATATATACACACACACATATACGTACATACATATACACACATATACATACGTACACACGCACATGTATATATATATATACACACACACACACACACACATATATATACTGTGGCTAATAGCCACTGATGAACATATGAAGCTGCCTTATACTGAATCAGACCCTTGGTCCATCAAAGTCAGTATTGTCTTCTCAGACTGGCAGCGGCTCTCCAGGGTCTCAAGCTGAGGATTTTCACGCCTACTTGCCTGGACCCTTTTTGGAGATGCCAGGGACTGAACCTGGGACCTTCTGCTTCCCAAGCAGATGCTCTACCACTGAGCCACCGTCCCTCCCCTGCTCTCCAGGGTCTCAAGCTGAGGTTTTTCACACCTTTTTGCCTGGACCCTTTTTTGGAGATGCCAGGGATTGAACCTGGGACCTTCTGCTTACCAAGCAGATGCTCTACCACTGAGCCACCATTCCTCGGCTCTCCAGGGTCTCCAGCTGAGGTTTTTCACACCTATTTGCCTGGACCCTTTTTAGTTGGAGATGCCAGGGATTGAACCTGGGACCTTAGTTGGAGATGCCAGGGATTGAACCTGGAGAGCCAGTTTGGTGTAGTGGTTAAGTGTGCGGACTCTTATCTGGGAGAACCGGGTTTGATTCCCCACTCCTCCACTTGCACCTGCTGGAATGGCCTTGGGTCAGCCATAGCTCTGGCAGAGGTTGTCCTTGAAAGGGCAGCTGCTGTGAGAGCCCTCTCCAGCCCCACCCACCTCACAGGGTGTCTGTTGTGGGGGAGGAAGGTAAAGGAGATTGTGAGCCGCTCTGAGACTCTTCAGAGTGGAGGGCGGGATATAAATCCAATATCTTTATCTCTCCAATATCTCTTCCGCTTACCAAGCAGATGCTCTACCACTGAGCCACCATCCCTCCCCACTGATGGACCTCTGCTTCATATTTTTATCCAATCCTGTCTTAAAGCTGGCTATGCTTGTAGCCGCCACCACCTCCTGTGGCAGTGAATTCCACATGTTAATTAGTGTTTAAGGAGCTACTGGATTCTTATTCTTTTTTATTTAAAAAATCACAGTAAAGCAATATTTAAGTTTATAGTGCTAAAGGACACCTTGCATCTGGGCCAAGTTCTCATCTGCTGTGTCTTTTGGAAAGGAAGGAGGGAAGAAGAAGACGACAATGACACTGGATTCATATTCTGCCCTCCAGAGTCTGAGAGCGGCTCACAATTTCCTTCATCTTCCTCCCCCACAACAGACACCCTGTGAGGTAGGTGGGGCCGAGAGAGCTCTTACAGCAGCCGCCCTTTCAAGGACAACTCTTATAAGAGCTATGGCCAACCCAAGGCCACTTCAGCAGGTACAAGTGGAGGAATGGGGAATCAAACCCAGTTCTCCCAGATAAGAGTCAGTGCACAAAACCACTACACCAAACTGGCTCTCAGTTTGGAAGGTAGGTCCTATTTCCATCCACCCCCAAAACAACCAGGAGAGGCATGAAAATTCTTCCATGGTGCTGGCTGAAGGAAAATGAGCACATGAAGCTGCCCCATACTGATTCAGACTCTTGGTCCATCAAAGTCAGTCTTGCCTACTCAGATCAGCAGTGGCTCTCCAAGGGCTCAGGAGATCTTTCCCATCACTTAACTGGAGATGCCGGGGATTGAATTGGGGATCTTCTGCATGCCAAGCAGATGGTCTACCCTGAGCCACAGACCCTCATCAGAGAAAACTGAGCCCAAGTATTCCCCACCTGGAACCCCGTGGCACAGAGTGGTAAAGCTGCAGTACTGCAGTCCAAGCTCTGCTCACGACTGGAGTTCGATCCTGGCGGAAACTGGGTTCAGATAGCCAGCTCGAGGTTGACTCAGCCTTCCATCCTTCCAAGGTCAGTCAAATGAGTACCCAGCTTGCTGGGGGTAAAGTGTAGATGACTGGGGAAGGCAATGGCAAACCACCCCATAAAAATCTGCTAAGAAAACGTTGTGATGGGATGTCACCCCATGGGTCAGTAAAGGCTCAGTGCTTGCACAGGAGACTAACTTTTACCTTTTTTTGTTCTCCACATCATGCAGGAAGGCATAGCTGGTTTCAGAGGATGTGGAAGAGACAGCTGAGGGGGGAGGCATTCTAATATGGTATTCTAAAGGAGTAACTCTGTTTAGAACTGCACAGGGCTTTTTTTGTATCAGGAACTCCCTTACATGTTAGACCACGCACCCCTGATGCAGCCACTCCCTCAAGAGTTTACAGGGCTCTTCTTACAAGGCCTACTGTAAGCTCTGGGAGGACTGGCTACATCAGGGGTGTGTGGTCTAATATGCAAAGGAGTTCCTGCTACAAAAAAAAGCCCCATGCACTGCAGTTCATAGACCACATCTAAAGGAAGGAAGGCTCGTGGGATCAAGCCTGAACCTCCGTCAGAGCCATTCTGCCCCAGTCTTGCCTTGAAGTGAAGCAACATCCAGTGCTTAAAAACATCTGCATAGCTCGATGTCATGAAAAGACCACAACAGCTAATATACAAACCTTAATTCCGAAAGATGACAAGGCAGCACCCCACCCGTCTCTGCTGCGCTTGCCAGCCTTGTGCATACGTGCCAAGAAAACAACAACAATTCAACATCAACACACACGCAAACACACAAACACAAATCACATTAACCGTTTTATTAGGATAGACAGCATTTCAAAGACTGGAAAAGTCATGTGGCGGGGGAGGGGAACACATTTTTCCCATGCAGATGTTATTTTCTGTTTGGTTACTAACAACACTGTATTATTCAAAGTCCTGCTGGGTATTAGTGGAACACAAACAAACCATAGTCAGAAAAGCTGAATGATACGGCGAACTATGCTAAAGTGCACCATGCAATAAAAAGGATGCATTGAGGATCCATGCAGTTATCGCCAGGGCTTTTTTTGTAGCAGGAACTCCTTTGCATATTAAGCCACACCCCCTTGATGTAGCCAATCCTCCAAGAGCTTACAAGGAGTGCAGGGCCTACAGTAAGCTCCAGGAGGATTGGCTACATCAGGGGTGTGTGGCCTAGTATGCAAAGGAGTTTCTGTTACCAAAAAAAAGCCCTGGTTATCACATATTCTAGGAGTGGCCAAAGTAGCTTAGCATAAGAGCTACAGAGAATAAACGTCCAATGTTTGAGAGATGCAAAACATGAACAGCAGATGTTTGAGAGCTGCTAGACAGGAAGGAAGGAAAGGTGGAAAGAAAGCAAATAGCAGGGGGAGGAGAGGGAGGTGGAAAGAAAGCAACTTCAACTTTAAATTCATTCTCCGTGTTGCTGGTAGGTTTGGTTTGGAGAAGTTATTTAAAGAGACAAATGCTTCTCCAAGCCGGCCACCAGGGCAGCGGGGGCTTTGAGAGCCACACAATATGTGTGAAAGACCCACATATGGCTTCTGAGCCATGGTTTGGCCACCCCTGGCATATTTCTTTTTAACTATCTATTTAATACATTTTTATCTTACCCTTCTGAGATAAAAAAGAGAGCCAATTTGGTGTAGTGGTTAAGTGTGTGGACTCTTATCTGGGAGAACCGGGTTTGATTCCCCACTCCTCGACTTGCACCTGCTGGAATGGCCTTGGCAGAGGTTTTCGTTGAAAGGGCAGCTGCTGTGAGATCCCTCTCAGCCCCACCCACCTCACAGGGTGTCTGTTGTAGGGGAGGAAGATAAAGGAGATTGTGAGCCGCTCCGAGACTCTGAGATTCGGAGTGGAGGGCGGAATATAAATCCCATGTCGTCGTCGTCTTCTTCCATAAAACTAAGGAAAAGATGCACAAGTTCTCCTTCACCCCCTCCCCATTTTATTCACAACAACCCTGTGTGGTAGGTTAGGCTAGGAGACAGTGTCTGGGCCAATGTGGTGCCTGTGAAAAGTTGGTGGGGTCAAGTATGGCTTTTGCTCAGCAAGGTCTATGATTGGCTGTGATTTTTTTTTTTTTTTTTAGAAATGCTGCTTTGGCAATAGCTGCCCCCACAGCACAAGGTTCTTCACTGTACAACTGAAGGTAAGCTGGGGCAACCGTTTTGTAGCTGGCACCATCTCCTGTAACAGCTGTTTTGTAGCTGTGCTCACCACACTGTGTCAAAATTCCAAAAGTGCCCTGCCCAGGCTCAAAAAGTTTTGGGGGGGCCTGGTGAAAGCCAGGTTTGTCTTTAGAATTGGCCTGGATGGAAGATTCTGTGGAAACCATAAATAAATCAGATTCCTCTTTCAGTTACTCAATAAGCAGAAGAGTCATAAATGGATACTTGAATAAGTCACTCATTAAAAAGGAATAAAATGGACTGAAACCCAAACCTCTTAGCAGCTTAACTCGAGTCTCACAAGCCTATCCTGAAAGTGTTGCAAATATTTCTGAAAGCTGAGGAAGACTTGTCACAATTACATGCCATCACCAGAGATGCCAAGGTCTTTGCTCCTGAAGGTAGCACACAGATCATATCCCTCAACGTACAGGTGCTATCTTCGATTAAAGCAAGGAAGGAGGCAATTCTGTAGGCTGAACTGGCTCTTTGCATTGAGGCTCACGCTTCCCCTAATCTGAAAAACCCGTCAGTAAAATGTTTCGGGGGTTTTAACTTATTATGCATATAAGAGCCATCAAGTTGCACTTGGCAGCCCCAGCAAGGAACTTTAAACACAAGTGAGATGCAAAGGTGGTTTGCCATTGCCTTCCTCTGCATGTGGAGATTTCTCCTGGTCACCATGGCTAGTAGCCAATGATAGATTTATCCTCCATGAATCTATCTAATCCCCTTTTAAAACTGTTTGTTCCTGTGGCCATCACTACATCCTTTGGCAGTAAATTCCACATTTTAATCACTCTCTGCGTAATGAGAGATGCCCGGGGTTGAACTTAAGACTCGCTGCAAAGCCCAAGTTCAGGCTCTTTCTTTAGCTGGGAGTTGCGTGAATCTCTTCCTGGACTTGGAACAAATGAATTAATAATCCTGAATGCTGATGCTCAAGGCTGTGAACCAGGGTCGCTTCCTCTGCAACAGTTCCAGTCTTCTGGCCCACAATTTCCTCCACAGATTTTTACCTCAGTCCCTATTTGGGTGACCTACTAAACTTGCTTTATCGCCAATTTGGCTTGCTGACAGATCCACTCTGGACACCACCCATACAGTTCTCCAACTGATAACTTTTTTGCTGCTGGTGTTCCAGTCATTTTTTTTCTTTTTTGCCATCAAGTTACAACAGACTTCTGGTAACCCCATGAAGTTTTTAAGGCAAGAGACATTCAGAGGTAGTTTTCGTGTCATCTGATCAGGCTGATTATAGTATTTTACTGTATTTCTACTGTTTTAATTGTTATTCTTAGGAGCCCCATGGCACAGAGTGGTAAAGCTGCAGCACTGCAGTCCAAGTTCTCTGCTCATGACCTGAGTTCGATCCCGGTGGAAGCTGGGTTCAGGTAGCCAGCTCAAGGTTGACTCAGCCTTCCATCCTTCCGAGGTCAGTGAAATGAGTACCCAGCTTGCTGCGGGGAAAGTGTAGATGACTGGGGAAGGCAATGGCAAACCACCCTGTAAAAAGTCCGCCATGAAAACGTTGTGATGCGAAGTCACCCCAGAGTCTGAAATGACTGCTGCTTGCATAGGGGACTACCTTTACCTCTTTGTTATTTTAATATTTGAATGTTTTTCAATTGATGTACACTGCCCTGAGTCCTGGTTTTCAGGGGAGGGCAGGTTAGAAACCCAATTCAATGAGGGCGTTAGTAGCGATGTGACCAGAACTGTTACTGTTATCGTTATGGCCAAAGGGTAAGTTAGTGAAGTCTACAAAAATATTGATAGATTTTTTACTAGCAGTCACAAGAAATAGCTTCAAGATGCAAAAATAAAGCCCCCCTTCAACAATTTAATTATAGTTTGGAGGTTTTATGTAATGGGGGGAAAGATTCTTATCATGATCAAAACAACGATAAAGAGGATTGTAGTTGTGACTTTCCTATGGTATGGTTTCCTTTGTTAACTTACATGGGGTCAATGAAACAAGTTCCCAGTTGTACTTATCCTATAGGTTTCTTGCAACTGCGAAATATGTACTTTCAGGGCTTTTTTTTGTAGCAGGAACTCCTTTGCATACACCCCTGATGTAGCCAATCCTCCAAGAGCTTACAGGGCTCTTCTTACAGGGCCTACTGTAAGCTCCAGGAGGATTGGCTACATCTGGGTGTGTGGCCTAATATGCAAAGGAGCTCCTGCTACAACAAAAGCCCTGTATTTAATGCTTTATGTACCATGGTTGCTTTCATTTTATTCTTGTACTACTCAATGTCTTAATATCTTTACAGAGTTTGTTATAATATTTTATTTCAATATTTAAAAAAAGAAAAGAAATCCAATTTAATAAATCAATGATAAATAATAGCAACCCTGGACTTCCTTGGCAATTTCCCATCTAAGTACTAACAAGAGCCAACACTGCTTATCTTCTGAGATCTGCTGAGACCGGGCTAGGCTGGGCTATCCGGCTCAGCTCCTAAGGCATTATTGGCCACCAAGTCCTTCAGAGCCACGAGTCTGATGGGCAGGGCTTTTTTGGTAGCAGGAGCTCATTTGCATGTTAGGCCACACACCCCCTTGATGTAGCCAATCCTCCAAGAGCTTACAGGGCTCTTAGTACAGGGCCTACTGTAAGCTCTTGGAGGATTGGCTACATCAGAGGTGTGTGACCCAATAGGCAAAGGAGTTCCTGCTACAAAAAAAGCCCTGTATGGTCCTTTCAAAGCCAGGAGTCCTGACATGGCATCTGCTGCACCCCTGAGCATAACGGGCCTGCTGACAATAAAACAAAACAAAAAGAGAGAGAACAGAGCCAAGATTTACATAACCTTTGGGATGTTCTCTCACAGCTCTGCAACATCTGCACTCTCAGAGGGGGCCCAACACAACTACAGCTACTTCCTGAGGTTATGTCAATTCGGAATGCTAGCAAAGAGAAACAAGGGAGAAGGAGAGAGGAAGGTTTTTAAAAAGTCCCACACAGTTATTCACTTCACAGCAAGACAATCCAAGAGACGCACAAAGCCTCCACAAAGCAATGAGCTGCGGCAACATCACACATTGAGGGTTGCCAACTGGCTAGGTCCTCTTGCTCTCACTCTCTTTGAGCCTTTCCTTTGGCCTTGGGGGAAGGGAGGTGTTAGAACTTTTACTGGTGAAGCCAGAATTTTAGAGAAAGAGCACTTTTACCCACGTTGTTTCAGTGGCTACATCTGCGCCCTGGGGCTTCAGTTTGCTGAGATTTCTGCTCCATCATTAGATTAAAGCAACCATTTATGCCAACACTTGAGAAGTGGCAGGTGGCAACTAAAGACAGAGCTTTCTCGGTGGTGGCACCTCACTTGCAGAATATCTTTCCCCTACATTGCTTTTTTTAGGCACCAGGCCAAAACATTTGTTTACCCAGGCTTTTAATTAAGGGCTTGATTTCTTTTAACACTATTTTAGTAAGGAAAATATTATTATAAGCTCTCTTGTCCGTTTTTATGGTCTATGCCAGGGGTGGCCAAAGGTAGCTCTCCAGATGTTTTTTGCCTACAACTCCCATCAGCCCCAGCCAGCATGGCCAATGGTTGGGGCTGATGGGAGTTGTAGGCAAAAACCATCTGGAGAGCTACCATTGGCCACCCCTGGTCTATGCCTTCATGTTGGGCTTGGAGACCAACATTACACAGGGGAGGGGGGGCTGCTCAGCAACAAGAAGTGGGTGACTCTCTCCCAGAGGGTGCTTGTTTGAACACATGAAGCTACCTTATACTGAATCAGACCCTTGGTCAGGGCTTTTTTCCTGCTGGAGCCCACCGAAGCTGAGCTCCACCTGGGCTGCTCAGGGCTCCTGCTGGCCCAACCCACCATGTGTCAGTCAGGTGCTCCCAGGCCAGGAGGTGTGGCCTGATATGCAAATGAGGTCCTGCTGAGCTTTTTCTACAAAAAAAAAAGCACTGCCTTTGGCCCATCAAAGTCAGTCCTGTCTACTCAGACGGGCAGCAGCTCTCCAAAATCTGAGTCCCCATCTTGGCTTTAAGCTTCTTTCCAGATCTCACTAAGTCTCTTGGTGTGGACTGTATCCGGTTGGGACTCAAATGGTGTGAAAAGCCAAGAAATACGCTTCGAATCATGAATGTTACAAAACTTGCAAAGTGTTGTGAATTTTAAACTAAAACATCCAAAAAATGCCTTAAAACATCTGAAGTTAAATCAGGAACAACAGATATGTTTGGAAACAAAACAGGATAAAAAACTAACAAGCCATTATGAATTGTAAAAGCATAAATCAACCCTTGAAATAAATTACCAATCTGGCTCAGCTATGCGGCCTGAATTCCAATTTATTTGAAAAACTAAGATTTTTTTTTCCTTCCAAAGCAGCCATTTCTCGAGGAAAAGTGGAATAAATGTTTTAGACGGTGGCTCAGTGGTAGAGCATCTGCTTGGGAAGCAGAAGGTCCCAGGTTCAATCCCTGGCATCTCCAAAAAAGGGTCCAGGCAAATAGGTGTGAAAAACCTCAGCTTGAGACCCTGGAGAGCCGCTGCCAGTCTGAGAAGACAATACTGACTTTGATGGACCCAGGGTCTGATTCAGTATAAGGCAGCTTCATATGTTCATATGTTCAAATAAATAAATGAGTGAGTGAGTTATGAAGTCCAGAGATCAGTCATAATTCCAGGAGAGCTCCAGCCCCCATGTGGAGACTGGTAACCTTTAGGGTTGGTTTTCTTTACTTGCGGGCTGACAAGCTTCGATGTGATTCTAGGCAAAGATGAGTCCCAACCGGATACAGTCCACACCAAGAGATTTAGTGAGATCTGGAAAGAAGCTTAAAGCCAAGATGGGGACTCGTTGCTGACAGGGTCGGAGGTCAGATGACAGGAGTCCCACACACATACAGGAGCTGCAACAACTGAAATTAAGAAATAAAGCGGCCAAAATGTTAGGTGTTTTTTTTTTTAAACCAGCTGCAGTTACTGCAGCATGGCTGGTCTTTGCTAGACACTGGAAGAGGAATACCAGTCTCCAAGAAAGTGAATGGCTGAAGAGAGCTGGAGAATTGTAGGTACAAGGCGTAAAAAGGTCAAGTTATAGAAACACGAAAACAGAGAACAGAACTGAGCTCAGACGTGGCCCAAATTAAGTCTCGGAAGGCACGGAGAGAGGTGCAGGCATATGGTACTGGAGCCAAAAGCGGAGAGCCAAGACCAAGAACTGAGAGCTCATGGGAGTTAAGGTTTTGTTAGGAAAGTTTACCTCACCAGTTATGTAACGCAACGGATAGAAGTTTAGGGATATCTGCCAAGCCCAATCTAAATCAAAAAGCCGATGCGCAATACACATGGGCGGTGGAGGGGAGAGAAAGGGGAGAACCTGGAACCTGAACAATCAAGTCACTGCTCGTCGAGCATTCCTCTCCACACTGGAACATTATCTGATTTGTAATATGTCAGAGGATGTCAAACGAAGCCCTATACAATACTGAAGGGTAGGAACAGAGCAAGACTCCATTTCCAGGCCATTGAGTCACTTTAACAATTCAACGCAGTTGTGCCCAGCTTCACCCCTTGCTCCTAGGCCTCCGTCGCACAGAGAGAGAGTCTCTAACATGTTCATTCTGAACCTCGCTGCAAACCGCGGCTCAAGCATTCGGCTATCCATGTGGATTAAGGGAGAAAGTGATATAATCAGAATAATTCTCCTCAGAGCTCACTTAATGCCTCTTTTTCCCTCCTCCTCCCGTTTTAAAGATTTAATGGCTCGCTTCCTGGCTTGCCTGGCATAAAAACCAAGCAGATTTCCCTCCTTCAGGAAATGTTCCAATTAAGGGGATTCATAATTGGTAATAAGATGCTCCCTTTAAGTGGATTTTCTCCTCAGAAAAACCGTCACCGGGAAGGGATGCCTACATGGTGGCTGGCGCTTCTCATCCCTGACCTCTTGAGGAAATCTGTGCGCTTTCTGCTCAGCTGTATTCAAAGCAAGTAATTGAGGGGGGGGGGATAAGGGGGGAAGTTTCAATGCAGCTTGAAGAGTTAAGCAGGGCTCTCGCTCCATTGCTCTCGGGGTCAGCCAAGAGGCCAAAGGAGACATAACGTTTCTTTGTGGCTGTCGTGAGGAGGAGGACGCCATTTTAAAGTCATTTAAAAATGCCATGAGGGCCAGAATCTCCCCATTTCAGCACTTGATAAGGCGGGGTGGTGGTGGATAGGAGTGCCTCAGCCTGCCACACATTGGGGGCCTAATGAGAATGTGGCCCTCGTGGCATTTTTAAATTACTTCAAAATGGTGGCGGAATCCTCAAGGCGGCCGTTTCACATCTACTATGACCCTTTAGGTGCCTCCCATCCTGAATTCTCCAGCCCTTTTCTGCACTTTGTGTTCATAACAGACAGCTGAACTGCTCATAACTGAGACCCAGGCTCCTTTGGAATTATTTTGTACAATAAAATAGGAGTCCGACAGCATGCTACAATCTACTCTTTAAGGTTCCACTGGATTCCCGTTTCATTTTGCTGCTACAGACTTTCACGTTCCTATCTGCCTAGTATGACCTTTCACAATACTGGAAGAGCCTGTATATTCAATTCCAGACCACGTCAACTGCTCTAATTTCAGGTCCCTAATCCCAGAAACCATTTGCTTCGATTTTATGTATCAACTGAGCTCCAGTTCCAGAGGATATGCCTCACTATATTCCATCTTGCCCGCAGCCAAGAACCAAATACTCATACGTAAGGCTGCGCTGAATTCCACCAATTCCCACCTTACGACCTGGGAGAGCGCCCAGGCCCCTCTCGTGCCCTTACCTGGAAGGCCCAGGCTAGCCTGATCTCATCAGATCTCAGAAGCTAAGCAGGGTTGGCCCTGGTTAGTATTTGGATTGGGAAACCACCAAGAAGACCAGAGTCACCATGCAGAGGCAAGAACTGGTAAACCACCTTCAAACATCTTTTGCAAGGGTGTCAAACATGCGGCCCAGGGGCCAAATCAGAGGGCTCCTATCAGACCCCCGAGTGACTGGCTGTCATCTGCTTCCTTCTCCCTCTCTCTTGCTTCCTTCTGCATTGCAGCTTGCTTTGCAAGGCTTGCTCAATCGCACAGGAGCTACAGAGCAAAACCTCTGTTTTCCTCACTGGCTGAAGCTCCTCCCTTGGGGAGGAAGGGGGGAGGAGGCACTCTTTGCTAGGCTCTCTGAATCGCACAGCAGAGCTACTGAGCCAAGCCTCTCTTCCTTCTATTGGCTGAGGCTCCTCTCCCTCCCGGTCCCCTGGGGAAAGAAGGAAAGAGCCAGAGCTTCCTTTGCCCAGTTTCTTGGATCCCATGGGAGAAATACAAAGAAAGCACCTTTAAGACCAATGAGTGCCAAAGTTTTAAGCATTTGCCTATGTCCTTTATAAAGCTGATATCTCTGCTACCTAATCTTAAATAGATACATGTGGAGAGCCAGTTTGGTGTAGTGGTTAAGTGTGCGGACTCTTATCTGGGAGAGGCGGGTTTGATTCCCCACTCCTCCACTTGCACCTGCTGGCATGGCCTTGGGTCAGCCATAGCTCTGGCAGAGGTTGTCCTTGAAAGGGCAGCTGCTGTGAGAGCCCTCTCCAGCCCCACCCACCTCACAGGATGTGTGTTGTGGGGGAGGAAGGTAAAGGAGATTGTGAGCCGCTCTGAGACTCTTCGGAGTGGAGGGCGGGATATAAATCCAATATAATCATCAATATCATCATACACACAAGGCCCAGCCTGACAAGATCTCATTTATGTCAGATTCGGCCCTCAAAATGAGTTCGATACCCCTGGTCTATTGCCTTGAAAACCCTACAAGCCCCCCCAAATTGGTTGTGATTTGAAAAAAAAAAATCAGTACTGCCAAGTACCACCATAAAGAAAACTCTGGTTTAAATAGTAACTTTATTAAACAAAATTTACATCCCCAGACCCTACAGGTCTTTGCCAGCTCATTGCCTTGGGACATGTTCTGCAAAAAGTGGCATAAAAATAAACGGACTATATAAGCAATGCGACCAAAACAATATGCAAGTGAATTGCTATGCTCCTTTTCATGACACATCTACCTACTATGTTTTCAACCATTCCCACCTTTGAGGAGCACAGCGGTATATGGGGTTCGTTTTATCAACAAACCTGCAAGGTAGGTTAGAAGTAACTGGTCCAAGTATTCTAGGGTTGCCAGGTCTGACTCAGGAAATATCTGGGGACTTTGGGGGTGGAGCCAGGAGCAAGGTTATGACAAGCACCGCTGAACTCCAGAGTTCTGCCATCACACATAAAGGGACTGGGCCAATTTTTACGTGCCTTCCCTTCACTGGAAATAATGGAGGATGGAAGCACCTACTTTGGGGGCTCATAGAATTGGACCCCCTGATCCAATCTTTTTGAAATGGGGGGGAAGGTGAGGAGAGACATGCTATCCTGAAAATTTAGTGCTTCTATCTGAAAAAACCACCCCCCCGGCCCCAGATACCCACATATCAATTATCCATATCAATATCCTATGGGGATCAGTCTCCATAGGGTAAAATGGAGTGATCGCCGGACATTCAACCCCTCCTCCATTTTCTGACAACTCCAAAGTGGGAAGAGGGCTTCCAAACCAGGGTTCCCCTGCACCCAACTGGGGACTGGCAGCCCTAAACCCAGTTACAGTGAGGTGGATGGCAAAGGTGGGATTTTAATCCAAGTCTTCCCACACTGGCCTTCTGATATAGCCCTTTACTGAGTCTGTCTAACATTTCTCAGGTCAGTCCAGACACCATTTTACAAAGAATTCATATCTGCAAGGAGGTATCAGTGGAAGAAGAATGAGGAGGGAGAAAGAGAGATTTTTCTACTGACAAGCCCTGAAATTTCACATTGCCAGAGCATTTATTCCGCTTGCTTGTGAAGCCATACTTCCAGATAATTATCAGCCAAACTAGATCAGTAAACCATTACTGATCGGATAACTAAGTTGCCTTCAGCCTTTCTTCCTCTTAAGCCACTCGGCTTCCCGCTGAGATTTATTTCTCCTGACAACTCCGTGTTCATCCAACTGCTTTGCGAAGTTTGGAGACATTAGCAATGCTAGAAAGGCCTGCAAAAGTTCACTGGCAGAGTTAGAGGAATGGAGAATAAGGCATACGTGTTGAACTCTAACTACTCTGCTATTGTGTTATTTTAAACTCTAACTGACAGGAGGGAGAGATGGACAGGACAGACAGACAGATAGATAATGAAAGCATACAGTATCCAAATCCCAACTTCTCTGAAGCATTTCTGCCAACTCTGGAAAATGCAAATGAAAAGACATACTACCTTGCACCCAATTCCAGTAATCATTATTTGAAGGTAAGCCAAGAAACTACATTTGCAAATTCTACCATCTGCAGCAGGGGTCCCCAACACTTTGGAGCTCACAGGCATCCTTCTGACACAGGGTGGTGGGCGCAGCCACAAAATGGCTGCCACAGGAGGTGGAGCTAACCACAGAATGGCTTCTATGGGAGGCGGAGCCATGCACAGAGGAGAACCCCAAATGCAAGGGGGGAGAGGAAGGGGGTAATTTAAAAAACCCACTGAGAAAGGGTCAGAAAGAATAAAACCAACACTGTGCTGGCAGCTACCCCTGAAATATTTTAATCTGCCCAACCAACTGGATCTCCAATGGCCATTCAGAAGCCCTGCTGGGCCAGTGTCTGAACTAGCCACATTCAATCCGAAAAACATTTGGTGGGAACCAGGAAAAGTGTTAGTAGGTGGCATGGCACACACAGGCACCATGTTGGGGACTTAGGGATCTATAGCAGGGGTGGCCAAACTGCGGCTCTTTCATGCATATTGTGTGGCTCTTGAAGCCTCCACCACCACATCAGCTGGCTTGGAGAAGGTATGTGTCTCTTTAAATCACTGCTCAAAGCCAAGCCAGCTGGCTTTCTACCTCCCCTCTTTCTACCTCCCCTCCCCATCTATTTGCCTTCCTTCCTTCCTTCCTTCCTTCCTTCCTTCCTTCCTTCCTTCCTTCCTTCCTTCCTTCCTTCCTTCCTTCCTTCCTTCCTTCCTTCCTTCCTTCCTTCCTGTCCTGTGGTTCTCAAACATCTGACGTTTATTCTATGTGGCTCTTACGTTAAGCAAGTCTGGCCACCCCTAATCTATAGAATGCTGATTTGGGGTGAGGTGGGGTAAGAAAAGTACTTTTCTTGAATCCAAGAATCCCAGAGTTGCATGGGGCCATACAGTCATCTAGTCCAACCCCCTGCTCAGTGCAGTATCAGTCTAGAGCAGGGGTGGGGAACCTTTTTTCCTCCAAGGGCCATATGGATATTTATAATATCATTCGCGGGCCATAAAAAATTATCAACTTAAAAAACAGTGCTCCGCCAAGGGAGAATGATTTGGGACAGAGGTTCCCCACCCCTGGCCTAGAGCATCACAAGTGTTTATCCAGCCCCTGCTTAAAGTCTGCCAGTGAAATGAGTGAAGAGGGGCAAACTCAAGTACAACCAGGAGGACATACATTTACACTCTGCACTGTCAACCAACGGCTCCAGTGGCACAGAATCAATAGTGCACTGGCATGATAGCAGCATGTACCCCACATCGTCCTGTGCCACCTTTGCTGCTGATGGGAGGAAGCCCAGCTATGTTCGGAAGGTAGATCAGGCAGAGCTGGGTAGATTTCCTAAATCAAACTGGAAACCAAAGGATGCACGCTATTCCAGGGTTTCATTGCTCATTCCCACACCCTTCATCCAAGTTCCGTCCTAAAACACAAACTGCGAGCCATCATTCACTGGTGGCAGCCAGGCAACATAGATACCGGCACCGCTCCCCCCCCCCCAAGGAATTACCTCTCTGTCTCTCTCTCTCACACACACACACTTTTGAGCCAAAATGCAGCAGAAGCTTTTGCTGCACCACAAACTTAAGCGGTTGTCACATAGCAGCCGTAAAATAACAAGACAGTGACCAAAAAAAACCCCAAAACAAAACCTAGCGCTGTACAACATCATAAAACCAGAACAATGAACAAGAGGATTTTTTTTAACAATGCCAATAAATCGATATTAAGACAGAAACAACATAAAGATGATCAGCACAGCCAATACAAACACCATCAAAAAGTTGAGACAATGCCTTGGGCGACAGAAGTTTCCAAAGTTCTGTATGAACAAAGTTCTGTACGCCAGTCTTGGGAACTGCTGTGGGGAGAGAATTTTGGGTATAAGGTGCCACCACAGTAACAGCCCCGCCTTCAGCAGCCACACGTTTTACCTTTCTGAATTGCCCCCTGTGGCTGCATGCCGAGCACCCTTTGTTTCAGCCTCCAGGCTAAGACCTTTCAACCAACCCTGGCTTTCAGCTAGCATGTTTGTCTGCATGCACGAGTCTGAGCTCCGGCTCAAAAGCTGCTACAGGCTTTTGTTCCAGTGCCGATCCTGCAGCACACTATTTCAATTAATAGTTTCCACGTTTTATTGTGTTGGGGGGGGGGGTTTAAGTCGAAGGCCTCCCTAAAGCCCCTGGCAGAGAGACAGGATACAAATGGTTTAAATAAACTCTCATTCATCTCCAAATCTGCTTTGAGTCTCAGCAAAAAAAAAAGGGGGGGGGCAAACTGTAAGTACAATAGACACAAGCCTATATTCCACTAGACTTTTAAGAGTTACTGGGTCTATCCTGAGGAAGGTGATCTGTATGATATAGTGGGTCCCACGCAATGACGAGGCGAGGTAGCAGTGTACATGGCTTTTTATTTAGTCCAGCATAATATAGGGCTGCACTCCAAGACTAACTACTGGGCCAACAGGTCCAACTATATATACATTCCAGGTTCCCGCGCTAGCGTCCTATTGGACCATTCAAACCAGGAGGGGGCCCGTGATTGGAGCAAGGCAGCAGGGATTTGGATCCTACTGCCCATTGTTCCCGAGTCCCCAAGCTCGGTCCTACAGACTCCAATGAGCCTGGCAAGAACTCCATATAATAGACACATTACCGATCACATATGCGACCATCTGTGTTGCGTGTGTTCACTGGATTGCAACGCCAGGAACCATGAAACTGCCTTATACTGAATCAAACCCTTGGTCCATCAGTGTCTACTCAGGTCGGGAGCAGCTCTCCAGGGTCTCACGCAGAGGTCTTTCCCATCACCTGCTACTTGGTCCTTTTAGGTTTGGTTTAGGGTTATTTGATTTATATCCTGCCTTCCCCACCGAAGCAGGCTCAGGGCGGCTCACAATTCGTAACAAACAACCATCAAAACATTTAAGCTAAAACGTTACATTTAAAACAATTTGGTGCGAATTTCAGTACAATCTAAAGACAGCATTCGGTAGTCTTAAAACATCCATTCAGATGTAATACCTCGGGGGGGGGGGGTGGCTGTCATTTCAGTTGAATGCCAGCTGAAATAGGATCGTCTTGCAGGCCCTGCAGAACCGGGCAAGGTCCTGCAAGGCTCTGGCCTCCTCTGGGCGTTGTTTTAACTGCAGATGCCAGGGATTGAACCTCAGACCTTCTGCATGCCAAGCAGATGCTCAGCCACTGAGTCACATGCCCTTCCCAGATAGGGACACCCAAGGGCGGAATTCTAGCAGGAGCTCCTTTGCATATTAGGCCACACAACTCTAGTGTAGCCAATCCTCCAAGAGCTTATAAGGCTCTTTATTGTAAGCTCTTGGAGGATTGGCTACATCAGGGGGTGTGGCTTAATACGCAAAGGAGCTCCTGCTAGAATTCCAGCCCTGGGGACACCAAAAGATCCAGCCGCCAGAATCCACCAGCAGCTGCAGCAGCTGATGTGGGAGAGGAGGATGAGGGAGATTGTGAGCCGCTCTGAGACTCTGAGTGGAGGGTGGAATATAAATCCCACGTCTTCTTCTTCTGCTTCTTCAGTGGGCTTCTGGAGTTCTGGCCCTGCTGGTAGACCTCCTGATGGCCCCTGGGCTTTGGCCACTGTGTGACACAGAGTGTTGGACTGGATGGGCCAGTGGCCTGATCCAACATGGCTTCTTTTATGTGACACAGAGTGTTGGACTGGATGGGCCAGTGGCCTGATCCAACATGGCTTCTCTTCTGTTCTTATGTGACACAGAGTATTGGACTGGATGGGCCATTGGCCTGATCCAACATGGCTTCTCTTCTGTTCTTATGTGACACAGAGTGTTGGACTGGATGGGCCATTGGCCTGATCCAACATGGCTTCTCTTATGTTCTTATGTGACACAGAGTGTTGGACTGGATGGGCAATTGGCCTGATCCAACATGGCTTCTCTTCTGTTCTTATGTGACACAGAGTATTGGACTGGATGGGCCAGTGGCCTGATCCAACATGGCTTCTCTTATGTTCTTATGTGACACAGAGTGTTGGACTGGATGGGCCAGTGGCCTGATCCAACATGGCTTCTCTTATGTGACACAGAGTGTTGGACTGGATGGGCCATTGGCCTGATCTAACATGGCGTCTCTTATGTTCTTATGAATGGGTAAGAGTGGAAGGCTAAAATCTGGGATACTTCTTTCCCCAACAGCACACCCCACATTGTCAGTATTCCTCTAAGACTCAAGATGATCTAGTATTTGATGAACTATGTTTAAAAGAAAACAAACAGACCAAGATCTCAGCAACTGTGATCGACCCTGAGCCCACTTGTGTGGAGGGCAGAATATAAATTCTAAAAATAAAAATAAAATAAAATATATATTTTAAATGCAGCGATTTGAATAGTAAACCACCATGGGAGCCAATCAGTGAAAAGCAGGGTTAAAGTACATCAAACAAATAAATAAATAAATTCCCACACCCATCCCCAAGGATTAACATAATTCAAATAATCCTGCCAATGCAAACATAAGCAGGACAGACAGATCTGCTTACAGGAGGAGGAGGTTTTTATACCCACTTTTTAGTACCCAAAGGAGTCTTGCAATAGGTTACAATCTCCTTTCCCTTCCTCTCCCCACAACAGACACCCTGTGAGCAATGTTCCCTCTAAACTGCAGAGTCTTGTGAGCAAAAATTCTAATTTGTGAGCTACCGGCATTAAAGTTGTGAGCTACTGCATAAATTAATGTGCTCTGGGGTCATCCTTGCTGAGCTAAGAAAAAAATGTGTGAGCTGGAGGCTAAAAATCTGTGAGCTAGTTTACGCTAACTCAGCTTAGAGGGAACACTGCCTGAGAGGTAAGTAGGGCTGAGAGAGCTCTGACAGAAACTGCTCCAGCGAGAACAGCTCTGCGGGAACTGCGACTGACCCAAAAGTCACCCAGCTGGCTTTATGTGGAGGAGTGGAGAATCAAACCCGTTTTTCAAGATTAGGGTCCGCCGCTCCCAAACTAGCTCCCAATTATATATAAATCAGCATTGATGAGAAAAAATTATTTTCCCTGATATGGGATTCTGATTTTTGAAGAGGATGCCCAGTCTTGATTCTACAAAAGAAAGAGGGGGTGGGGATCAGCTATCACACCACAGATCTCCTTAAGGAAAGTAACATTCAGTGTTCTGCAAACACAGCCCAAAAGCATTTGTTCCATCTGCCATCTGTAACACCACAAAAGATGCCACTGAGTGAGAAGCAGAGGAATGCAACATTGTTAATACATTTTTTCCACCCACAATAGATTATAAGCAAATACTACCTCTCCTCTTTAGAGCATTTCAGTTTGGAAGGCGTAACCTTCATCCCCAATTCATAGTAATTCTTTTAAACGGGTTTGGAGGGACTGTGTTTCCATTTGTTTTGCCCACTCAGCCTGCCCAAAGCAAGCGTGGATCTAGTGCAGGAAGTAGCGCTGCAATCAAATCACAACTCCAAGGTTTCTCTTCCACCAGCTATGGATTATCTTATATGACCCATTTAGCACAGATTGGCTGATACCAGACAGCCGGTCTGGGTCAGCTTCAAGCTGTCCCAAAGAGAGCCAGCCGGAAACTGAATGCCCCAGAGCTTCCGGATGGCGCTCAGAAAAGGGGCAGGCCGTGGCCACCCAGGGAGCATCTGGAATGCTCTCGCATCCCATTCGTGGCTCCCTGGGTGCTCTCCAGGTGCCTCCTGGCTTTCTAGATGGCTGGGAAAGTGCCCCAGTGAAAAGGCACCACTTTGAAAGTGGTGCCTTTTTGAGCCAGCTCCCGGCAAGCCTGGGATGGGACAGGGACAGCTGGCAGATGTGCGTGTGGACGCGCTTTTTTGGACCGCCTGCCTCCTGTCCCCCAGGCAGCTTTAAACACCCATCTGGTATCACCCACTGAGATGCACTCTAGCAAGGGGCAGAGTATGCAGGCAAACTGGCCATTTCACCCTATCCCTTGTTCAGCCAACAGAGAGACAGTTTGGTGTAGTGGTGAAGTGCGCGGACTCTTAACTGGGAGAACCGGGTTTGACTCCCCACTCCTCCACTTGCAGCTGCGGGAATGGCCTTGGGTCAGCCATAGCTCTGGCAGAGGTTGTCCTTGAAAGGGCAGCTGCTGTGAGAGCCCTCTCGGCCCCACCTACCTCGCAGGGTGTCTGTAGTGCGGGGAGAAGATATAGGAGATTGTAAGCCGCTCGGAGTCTTCAGAGTCTTCCGGATTCAGAGAGAAGGGCAGGGTATAAACCTGCAGTCTTCTTCTTCTTCAATAGTGTCACAGAAGTCAATTCCCACCCTGGCATGCTGGGAACTGTTATGAGAATTACGTTACTGGTTTGTCTCAATTAATGAATCCCAATGAGATAAACACAGTAATAAATTCATGAATGACTGTCCCTAATATATGGGGGTCTAGCTACTCCAGCAATATAGGCTAAAAACCTCAACCTTTAAAGCCAAATCTGAATTCCTGAAGTTCTGTGACTCCGTGTCTGAAATACCATCGATGCCCAACACTGGCATGGACTATAACAGGGTTGTCAAAAACATGCTGCCCACGGGATGGACCCAGTCTGCGCAGGGCTCAAACCTGGCCCACAAGCGACTTCCTTCTCCTGCCTCCTTTTCAAGGGCTGTTACTGCAGCTGCACCATAGCTTGCTTTCCCTCACCCAGTTCCCTCAGTGGTTCTTTGCTTCCTGCTTCCTACATCAACTCAATATTCTGTTTTAACTGTTTTGAATCATTGCATATCTGTTTTATTACCAAATGTGTAATTTTAATACTTACTAATTTAATTGTTTGTGGGATTTTATGATGCGGGCCGCCCTGAGCCTGCTTCGGCGGAGAGGGCGGGATATAAATCAAATAAAATAAATAAAATAAATCTTGCCTCCCTCCCCCTCTCTCCCCCTCCTCTCTTTCTCCGCCCCACATACACACAGACACAGAGCTCTATGGCTGCTTCTTGCTTTGTGATGGGAGCTACAAAGACAAGCCTCTCTCAGTTTCTCTTACATACAAATACACACAAGAGAGCTTCTGCTTCCTTCTCTGGGGCTACTCATCCTCTTTTGGAGAGAAAGGGAGAGAGAGGAAAGAGAGAGAGATATAAAATTGGAGTCCCCATGGCAGCTTTAAGACCAACAATGTCTTATTCCAGGTATAAGCTTTTTTGTGCAAGCACACTTCTTCTTCAGAGGCTGGGAGGGAGGGAGGGTGGGTGGATTCTTCTGACAAGCAGAATTTTACGCTGAGGAAATTATTTTGTTTTCCCTGATATGGGATGACATTGGTAATTAAGAATGGAAAACTAGCTCTCAGTTCAGTCCAGGAGGAGGCATGGTCTTAACCTTCACTCACAACTGCAATTCAACAATCTCTCTTTCTAATCTCCTTTTGAAATTCCTTTGTAGGTCTTAGTTGCTCTTAGGTCAGCAACTGAATGTTGTGGTTTCTAATGCCAGACTTATGTCCATTTATTCATTGCATCCTCCAGGACTGAGGCCTCCTGGACAGAATTGAGACCTAGGTTTCCTGTCTCATTACCAAGCTGGTATCTCCACACCTACTACCCCCTCTGCATATCACACCTAATCCAATCAAGCCTGCTATCGTCCTTCACCTGCTAGAGCCATTCAACATTTGAAATCACCTTTATAAAGTTTATATTTCCGGTACCTCGTGTTACATTTTATGGCATGCATGGCCCAGCCCAACAACAACAACAAAATTAAGTCAGGTCTGGCCTTCCTAACAAACAAGTTTGATACCTGTGGACTATACGACAGTAATTCCCCACCACCAATGGCTGTGAAAGTTGGGCAAGGAAGAAAGCCGAATAGGAAGAAAGTTGACTCATTTGAAATGTGGTGTTGGAGGAGAGTTCTATGGATCTGTGGACTGCCAAAAAGACCAATAAGCGGGTTCTAGATCAAATCAAGGGTGAACTCTCCCTGGAAGCTAAAATGACCAAATTAAGACGCTGTACTTTGGTCACATCATGAGAAGACAAAAGCCACCGGGAAAGATAATAATGCTAGGAAAAGCAAAAGGCAGCAGGGAGCGAGGAAGACCCAACATGAGGTGGATGGACTCTATAAAGGAAGCCAAGACCTTCAGTTTGCAAGAGCTGAGCAAGGCTGTCAATGAGAGGACTCAAGTGGTAGTCGTTAATTCATAGGGTCACCATAAGTCAGAAAAAATCAGAGGATTTGACAACACCTCTCTCTCTCCCTCTCTCTCTCCCACCCTCTCTCTCCCCCCTCGCTCTCCCTCTCTCCCATCTCTCTCCCTCTCCCTCCCCCTCTCTCTCTCCCTCTCTCCCTCCCCCTTCTCTCCCACCCTCTCTCTCCCTCCCCCTCTCTCTCTCCCTCTCTCCCTCCCCCTTCTCTCCCTCTCTCTCTCCCACCCTCTCTCCCCCCTCGCTCTCCGTCTCCGTCTCCCTCTCCCTCCCCCTTCTCTCCCCTCTCTCCCTCTCCCCCTTCGCTCTCCCTCTCTCCCCTCTCTCTCCCTCTCCCTCCCCCCTCTCTCTCCCTCTCTCCTCCCTCTCCCTCCCCCTTCTCTCCCCTCTCTCCCTCTCCCCCTTCGCTCTCCCTCTCTCTCCCTCTCCCTCCCCCTCTCTCTCTCCCTCTCCCTCCCCCTTCTCTCCCCTCTCTCCCTCTCCCCCTTCGCTCTCCCTCTCTCCCCTCTCTCTCCCTCTCCCTGCCCCTCTCTCTCTCCCTCTCTCCTCCCTCTCCCTCTCCCTCCCCCTTCTCTCCCCTCTCTCCCTCTCCCCCTTCGCTCTCCCTCTCTCCCCTCTCTCTCCCTCTCCCTCCCCCTCTCTCTCTCCCTCTCTCCTCCCTCTCCCTCTCCCTCCCTCTCCCCCTCACACACACACCAGCCTTGGAAATAGGCCTTGACCAGTCAACACTGAAAATGCAACAATAGATGTCTTCCGTGGAAGCCGATGGAACCCACAACATCCCACTCAAAAGAAGAAGCACCTTGGCAGCTTGTCACCAACATAAAGGGGGAAGCCACAAAAGCAAATAAAAAAAATCATTTTATTTTATTTTTTGAAGGAGGAAAAAAAAAAAGAATGAAGCAAAATTTGCTTTCTTGGGATACTCACAGAATTAATTATCCCTTGGAGGGCCTGGAATCCTTCAACCACAGGGAAGACTTGCGCTTTAGAATCTGCAATTCTTTCGAGCTAGGAAAGTAACACAGAAAACACGTTTTACAAAGCGATGCATGCTGCACAGGCCACCTTTTGAAATCTGTGGCAAGGATCCAGAGAAAAAAAAGGAAGAGTCATGCAAGAGACCAGAGCTTGGCTTGCCATTTCTTTCTCTGTAGCTGCTTCTACGTCACACGAACACATGAACTAAGTTTGAGCCCAGTGGCACCTTTAAGACCAACCACGTTTAATTCTGCTTTCATGTGCATGAAAAGCAGTTGCTCTACCACTGAGCCACGGCCCCTCCCCAATTGAAAAGGGAAGATGAGACTCAAAAAGCACCTCATCTTCTCAGCAGTGGGAACTACAGCAGAGAAAACAGCAAGCGGCATTCCAGCTGTGCAAACCGTTCTCACTCATATGCGCTTCTGAGTTTTATCACATCCGGGGCTTTTTTTGTAGCAGGAACTCCTTTGCATATGTAGCCAATCCTCCTGCAGCTTACAATAGGCCCTGTACTAAGAGCCTGTAAGCTCTTGGGACAACTGGCTGCATCAGAGGGGTGTGGCTTAATATGCAAAGGAGTTCCTGCTGCAAAAAAAAGCCCTGATCACATCCTGTTCCACTTGGGTCTCACCCGTCTTCTGCCTGAACAGTGGCTCCCAGTCCGTGCGGACAACACTTGACTCACACTGAACTAAGAACTCTGCAGATGAAGCTGGCTTAAAGCAAACCAGGTCACCCGCACATTTAGCTCAGTAAAAAGTAAAAGCTAAAGGTAGTCCCCTGTGCAAGCACCATTCGTTTCCAACTCTAGGGTGACGTCGCATCACAACATTTTCACAGCAGACTTTTTACAGGGTGGTTTGCCATTGCCTTCCCCGGTCATCTACACTTTCCCCCCAGCAAGCTGGATACTCATTTTACCGACCTCGGAAGGATGGAAGGCTGAGTCAACCTTGATCTGGCTACCTGAACCCAGCTTCCTCCAGGATCGAACTCAGATCATGAGCAGAGCTTGGACTGCAGTACTGCAGCTTTACCGCTCTGTGCCACGGAGCTATCTAGCTCAGCACTGTCTACTATTTATTCCATTTTTATCCTGCCTTTCCTACAAGAACTTCAGGGCCACTGACATAGCTCTCCACTCCTCCCTGGCTTCTTTGCCACATCCTTCTGAGGTAGTTAAGCAGAGACTTGCTCAAGATCACCCAGCTGAACTTCACAGCAAGAGGAAGCTTGAGCCCATGTCACTCAGATCTCTACTCTAACCGCCACACCACACTGCCTCTGGTTTGCATGCCCTTTCCAGAGAAGGATCCAACACCTGCTATCTGAGACATCTAACCAGAGGAGACACCGTGCCTGGAATCCGTCACCTTATGCAAGCAAATTATATATATTATGTTTTATCACTGAGTTGTGGCCAGCACGGTGTAGCAGTTAAGAGCAGCAGACTCTAATCTGAAGAATCAGGTTATATTCCCCACTGCTGGAAGATCTTGAGCCAGTCACAGTCCTCTCAGAACTCTCTCAGCACCACCTACCTCATAAGGTAGCTGTTATGGGGAGAGATCCAAGTGGGCAGCCGTGTTGGTCTGAAGCCGTTGAACAAAGCAGGAGCCAAGTTGCACCTTTAAGGCCCACCAAGTTTTATTCAGAACGTAAGCTTTTGTGTGCTCTCTAAGCACACTTCATCAGATGAGGGGATCAGGTATACACAAGGGTCAGCGTGAGCAGAGACGGTGAGGTGGTGCCCTAAGCAGCCATCTACCTCGCCTACTCCCACATGCCAGCCCTGGGTGCATTTTGATGTGTGGCTCCCTCCAGTTCCCCTCACAGTTTCTTAATCCTTAAAAGACAGCATCACTAAGCTACAAGGGGAACTAGACGGAGGTGAGCCCGTGGAGCAACTGGTGGGAAATCGATCACTTGCTTGGGGAAAACAGAAGCCTGGGGATGGAGCAACGCTAGTGAGAAATCGGCCAAAGACTAATATAAAGACCAAATAAAAGACTTGGAAATCTTGTTAATCTTTAAGGCTCTATTGCACTTGCTTCTAACTGGTCTGAAAGAATGTATTGTCAGCACTGGTAATAGATCCACCTACCTGATTCGGATCAAAATCAAGGACTCCAATGCAGTACACTCTCGCTCCCAATTTCCGGGATATGTTTGCCTGTTTCAAGAGACAGAGAAGGGGAAAAAAAGAAACAATCTGTGCACTTGGTAGGATATAAAAACCACACTTGACGGTTTGGACCAATATCTCCTTTCTGCTCTCACCTCTTTTTCTGTATATAGTGGGATAAGGCTGGTCAGCTGTCCATCTGTCAGCGCAATGATGATACTACCCGACCTCTGGTCTTGGGCCTTTTGAATTTGCTTGTTGGCCTGAAAGATGAAAGAACACATGCTATTGCTGCTAAATTTGGAGAAGGACTGGAACACAGAGGTTTGGGAAGCCCAACTCATGGGAACCCCATGATCTACAGAGAAGAACAAAGGTGCCTCCTCTTTATTTATTTTATTCATTCAATTTCTATCCCACTCTTCCTGCCAAAGCAGGGTCAGGGTGGGTCCATACAACATATGGGTCCATACAACCATGTCTAACCGCCCCCCCCCCCCCTAAAATTACATCAGTTAAAACGAACAATACAGAACATGAAGATGGCATCATGTTGTCCTAACGGTAGCCCACGCTGCTGCCAGTCCTAATATCTGGAGCAAAAGAGAGGAGGAGGAGAAGAAGACGACGACGACAACTCCTGTGATAGCTATGGCTGACCCAAGACCATTCCAGCAGCTGCAAGTGGAGGAGTGGGGAATCAAACACGGTTCTCCCAGATGAGAATCTGCACACTTGCCCACTACACCAAACTGTCTGCACCACTCAAACCATCACCCCTCATGGTTATGTTGGGAAACAAATGCACCCATGTACCATACCTGATCACTTTCAACCCCTGTGCTCTGATGTTCAAACTAGCCCCTCCCCATTAAGATGGATGCAGGAAAGAAGAAAAAGCCAAGCCAAGCCCAGGGGCCAAGTATCAGCTAGTTTCCCACTAAGGCAGGAGTCCCCAACATGGTCCCCATAGGCACCTTGGTGCTTGGCACTAACCTTACCTGGTGTCCACCAAATGTTTTTTAGAAAGTGGGCAGGGCCAGGTGGGGGGTTTCATCCAACATAGCTTCAAAATGGCTGTAAAGATTTTTTAAAAACATTGCTTTGGTAGCAGCTGCCATTTGAGGCAGCAGTCATTTGGGGGCTGGCTCTGCCTTCTGCAGCAGCTGTTTTGTAGCCAGCCACTTTGTGTCAGAATGCCAAAGGTTCCCACAGGCCCAAAGAGGTTGAGGGTCCCTGAGCTTTCACCAAGTTGAATGGCAGCCCACCAACACCAGATCTCCACACAGGAAATCACTGCTTATGAAAAGACCCAAACTTGGCAAGTTCTGTTCAAGCTTCGTACTTTTAGGGGAGACAGAGAGAGAGAGACAGCAAGAGAGGGAGAGACAGAGAGAGAGAGGGAGACAGAGAGAGAGAGAGAGACAGTGAGAGAGAGGGAGACAGAGAGGGAGAGAAATTTCTGTACCTAAAATTTTCACTAGCTACCAGTGGAAGGCAAGTTGTCTTGAATATCAAATTATACAGACAGCTTAATAACAGGAGAGAGAACACACACAAACCTTACCTCTTTTAATCCTTCATGCATGTACGTGTCACCCCCTGGCTTAACTGCTCTTAGTGCTTTGAGACCTTCTTGAATTTTACTTCTAAAAATATGCAGAAAGAGAGCACAATTAAGTCTGCTATGAGGAAGAAGAAGAAGAACACAAGAAGAGCCCTGCTGGATCACACCAATAGTCCCTTTAGTCCAGCATCCTGTCTCCCACAGTGGCCAACCAGTCCCTCTGGAGGGCCAACAACAGGGCAGAGAGGCTGAGGCCTTCCCCTGAGGTTGCCTCCTGCTTCTGGGATTCAGAGGCCTCGTGCCTCTGAAGGTGGAGGTTCCCCTCAGTCACCATGGCAAGCAGTCACCGATAGACTTATCGCCCTGAGACTCTAAGTCCTCAATATGATTCTGATCAGCACTGAAGTAATTCCATTCTTATTGACTGATTTACTTCACTTATACCCTAACTTCCTACCCACCAGGAACCCAACACAACTGACATCATTCTCCTCTCCTCCATGTTATCTTCACAACGACCCTGTGAGGTAGGTTAGGCTGAGTGTGTACGACTGGCCCAAGGTCACCCAGCAACTGTTCATGGCCAAGTAGGGATTCAAACCTGGGTCTCCCAGAACCTACTCTGACACTCTAACTACCACACCACACTGTTTTGGGCCTCCTGTTTGCTGGCTTACCCTTTTCTCAAGACCCAGAATTTCATGCATTTACTTCCTTCATTTGTCACTCATCTGTCTTCCTCATGGAGATTCAAGTGCAAATTAACAGGATTCATTAAAACAATTAAGTAAAGACCAGCATAATATACAGAACAAACAATGTGGTGCAACAAGATTACATCATTTGGCAATAAGCAAGGTAATAAAAATAGATTATGCTGTTAAGAGAAGAAATCAGAACAATATAATATAAACAAGTAAGAAGGAGAGGAAAGAAAAGAGAAAACGACTTAATTTCCACAGACAACTAAAACTACCACTCGATTCTTAATACGAAAAGTGTCCTATGAAACATATCTCTTTTGCCCTTGTCAAAATACCCTCCCAAGCAACTCAACTTTACACATTCTGAGAAAGGGTGGCAGTTTTCTTGATCTCAGATTGTCACTCTTGAATTGTAAAATGTTTCCAGCACTCCAGCCTGTTGATATTGGTCCCAGCTAGTTCCAGGACAAGTTACTCTCCTGAGCCTACCTCTCCACAGGACAATGGTCTCTCCCATTTGTAATACGTGAACAGGAGACGCCCACTCAAGCATTACAATATTTATTGGGGGTGATACATGAATATGTTCTTGTACAAAGGGTGAAGCAATCCTAAAAAGATTGCCAATGTGATGCTTTGATTAGAGCAAAGGTAAAGGTAGTCCCCTATGCAAGCACCAGTCGTTTCCGACTGGGTGATGTTGCAGCACGATGTTTTCACAGCAGACTTTTTTATGGGGTGGTTTGCCATTGCCTTCCCCAGTCACCTACACTTTACCCCCAAGCAAGCTGGGTACTCATTTTACCAACCTCAGAAGGATGGAAGGCTGAGTCAACCTTGAGTCGGCTACCTGAACCCAGCTTCCAGCAGGATCAAACTCAGGTTGTGAGCAGAGCTTGGACTGCAGTACTGCAGCTTACCACTCTGCACAACCTTTGAGTAGCCCTTTGCATACATTGAAGGGGAGCCATGCACAATTCATATACCAGCCCTGTACATATGTTTCAGTGAACATGCACATAAATCCATGTACGGTGTACACTGCTCCATACATGTGTTGACTAGGGCACCCATTTGCCAGATTATGGCTGGAGACTGCCGGGTAATTGCTGCCCTTATCCACTCATGCTCACCTGATCAGCAGGTAGGTTACCATAGAGGTTCTGGTGATTCCTAGAGCTACCTTCACCGCTTCTGGGTGGCTCTAAGGCTTGCCATGAACTCAGTGGTCAGAATTTCCTGTAAGTAGCTAAGGCTTTGGTTGTTTCTTTTTTTAATTTTTCTCCCAGGATGCTGCATTAACACACACACACACAAAAACCCGCATACCTGTTGCCAGACACTGCCTGACAACTCTAGCATTGACCAATTCTTATATTACATTTGGCATATGTACAACTGAACATGCAACTCAAACCCCACATTTATCGAGGTATCCTTTCCAGTTTTATTTTTAAAGTGAACACACGTTGCTTCTTTCTTCCCAACAGATGCATGTGCCTTCATGCAAAATGCATGAGCATTCACTTTAACATGTTTTCCGCGCTACTGTCATATTAGGATCGCAAAGATCTAAATTCAAATTCCTACCCAGCCATAATACTCCGTGCTTTCACCCAATCTGTTTCTTGACCCGATCGACCATGCAGGGTTGTTGTGAGGACAGGGTGCGTTGACCCAAACGCCTCGGAGGAAGAATTACTACAAATCCAAATTTTAGAAGATGCCACAAGCAACACACACTTGAAACGAAGAGCTGGGGGAAATGAATCCGATCATGTGCATCTACATTCTCCATATTTTTAATACAGCACAAATACAAAAACTCCGCTTGCAGACGTTGAATTTTTGAACCTCTCTTGAACTCCCCCTCCCCGCTCCGAATCCAAGAGAGGGGTTATAAAACTTGCATAAAGCAATTTGGATGGATCCGTACAGGCAGTCACGGTTGCAACGGAAGACCTGCTGCGCGCTTCTAGATGGCAGCTGAGCGCGTTACGTAAAGCTAATGCAATCTGTTTAATCCAAAATATTTTACACTCGGCGTCTATTGAAAACAACTTGAAACTGATTATGTACGAATGCAGATTACAAAGCAGACACGTTGTGCTCGCCAGGAATGAGTGGCAGCGTGTCCACAGGCTCCCGGCGAGTCCTGCTGCCAAGAAACAAACGACAAATGAAGTTCCAGGGTTTGTTGGGTTTGGTTTTTTTTTCTTTTTCGAAACAGATTTCGTGGTGCAAAAAATAGCTCTCATGCAATCAGTTCAGTTTTATTTATCCAGCAGACAAGCAAGACCTCACAGCAATCTCCAACACCTCCAGACCTATTTCAGCTCTGGGCCTCAATGAAATAAGTGGGGGGGGGGGGGAGAGAAGGAATTTGCTTCTAAGAGAATGATGAGGAGCTGGACACTATCTGCCACCTCGTATTCTGGAGCAGGACGAAAAAAAGAAAGGAAGATGCTGCCTAGAGGAAGCGGGAATGATACGGGGGGGGGGGGAATGGAGTAGGGTTGCCAAGTCCAATTCAAGAAATAGCTAGGGACTTTGGGGGCGGAGTCAGGAGGGTTTGGGGGCAGAGCCAGGAGGCTTTGGGGGCGGAGCCAGGAGGCTTTGGGGGCGGAGCCAGGAGCAAGGTTGTGACAAGCACAACTGAACTCCAAAGGGAGTTCTAGCCATCACATTTAACGAGACAGCACACCTTTTAAAGGCCTTCCCTCCATTAGAAATAATGAAGGATAGGGGCACCTTCTTTGGGGGCTCATAGAATTGGACCCCCTGGTCCACTCTTTGTGAAACTTGAAGGGTGTTTTGATGAGAGGCACTGGATGCTATGCTGCAAATTTGGTCCCTCTACCTCAAAAAACAGCCCCTCTAAGCCCCACATGCCCACAAATCAATTCTTCATTATTCCCTATGGGAATTGGTCTCCATAGGAAATGATGGAAGTGCTCAGCAGACATCCCACCCTCTGTTTTCTGATGACCCTGAAGGGGGGAAGGGCCTCCAAATCGGGGGATTCCCTGCCCCCACCTGGGGATTGTGTAACCAAACAAGAGAATCACGGCAAAACAAGCAGAGGACTAGGGAGCATTGCTGTCTATTCCCCCACCTAAGGACTAGCAGCCCTAAAATGGAGTCACTCCCTGCCATGGTTCCATACCAGGCTCTCTCATTGGTCTCAGCTGTATCACCTTTGCTCCCCCACGCACCAGAGCCAGGGAGGTACAGTGGTTACAGCAGGGGTCCCCCAACCTTTCTGAGCCTGTAGGCACTTTTTGGACTCTGACACAGGGTGGCGGGCACAGCCCCAAAATGGCCGCCGCCATTGACTTTCAGTCACAAGGTGAAGATCCTTGTGCCGCCACGGCAACTGCCATCAAAGCAATGCTTTTAAAAATCTACACAGCCAATCAACTTTCCAATGGACCAAACCTCCAAAGCCTCACCTGGCCCCACCCATGGAGTTACCAGCCTCCAGATGGGGCCTGGAGATCTTCTGCTTTTACAGTTGATCTCCAGCTGGCAGAGATCAGCTCCTGTGGAGAAAATGGCTGCTTGGAAGGGTGGTCTCTAGGGCAGGGGTGGCCAATGGTAACTCTCCAGATGTTTTTTGCCTACAACTCCCATCAGCCCCAGCCAGCATGGCCAATGGCTGGGGCTGATGGAAGTTGTAGGCAAAAAACATCTGGAGAGCTACCATCGGCCACCCCAGCTCTAGAACATTGTACCATACAGAGGCTCCTAATGTGCCCAAACCCCGCCCTCTCTGGGATCCACCCCCAAAGTCTCCAGGTGTTTTTCAACACAGACCAGGCAACCCTAGTCCGAAAGCACTTGGCGGATGCCAGGCAAGGTGCTGGCAGGCATCATGGTGCCCACGATCACCATGTCGGAGATCCCTGAGTTAGTCAGATGACGTTCTGGGAGTTCAAATCCCAACTCTGCCAAGGAAGGCTTCTGGGGGCTTTAGCTTAGTCCCAAACTCTCCATTTAGTCTACCTCACAAAGTTGCTGTAAGGATGAAACAGACATGGGAGGAATGACGTCAGAAGCTGGGGAAGAAAACGGAGAATCAAACCAGGAGTGGGGAATCAAACCTGGTTCTCCCAAATAAGAGTCCGCGCACTTAACCACTACACCAAACTGGAAGGGATATAGTGACCAGTGTTCCCTCTAAGCTGAGTTAGTGTGAGCTAGCTCACAGTTTTTTAGCCTGCAGTTTGCACATTTTTGTCTTCACTCAGGAAGGACAGCCCCAGAGGAAACTGATGTATGCAGCAGCCAAATTGCTCACTCACAACTTTAATGCCAGTAGCTCACAAAGTAGAATTTTTGCTCACAGGACTCCTCAGCTTACAGGGAACATTGACAGTGACCCACAAGGCTCATGGAGAAGTCCTCAGTTCCTCTGGTCTCCAATTCCACTGTTTTTGCTCCATCTTCCCTCCCACCTAGTTCTAACTTCACCCCACTCCTTCTCTCCCCCAGTAACCATCTTCCAGGTTCAGAGTGAAGTAAATGACCTCTGAACAATGTTCCCTCTAAGCTGCAGAGTCTTATGAGCAAAAATTCTACTTTGTGAGCTACTGGCATCACATTTGTGAGCTATTGCATAATTTAGTGTGCTGAAGGGTCAACCTTTCTGAGCGAAGACAAAAATGTGTGAAGAAGACTGCAGATTTATACCCCGCCCTTCTCTCTGAATCAGAGACTCAGAGCAGCTTATAATCTTCTATATCTTCTCCCTCCATAACAGAGAGAGCCAGTTTGGTGTAGTGGTTAAGTGTGCGGACTCTTATCTGGGAGAACCGGGTTTGATTCCCCACTCCTCCGCTTGCACCTGCTAGCATGGCCTTGGGTCAGCCATAGCCCTGGCAGAGGTTGTCCTTGAAAGGGCAGCTGCTGTGAGAGCCCTCTCCAGCCCCACCCACCTCACAGGGTGTCTGTTGTGGGGGAGGAAGGTAAAGGAGATTGTGAGCCGCTCTGAGACTCTTCGGAGTGGAGGGTGGGATATAAATCCAATATCTTCTTCTTCTTCTTCTAACAGACACCCTGTGAGGTGGGTGAGGCTGAGAGTGTTCTCAAAGCAGCTGCCCTTTCCAAGACAACTCCTGCAATAGCTATGGCTAACCCAAGGCCATTCCAGCAGCTGCAAGTGGAGGAGTGGGGAATCAAACCCGGTTCTCCCAGATAAGAGTCCATACACTTAACCACCACACCAAACTGGCTAACTCAGCTTAGAGGGAATACTGCCCCTGAAATCTAAAGTTAACCACTGATCAGGAGGAGAAAATGCCCTCTGACTGTCATGTCCTGACCTGGATCGCCCAGGCAAGATTTCATTAGATCTTGGAAGACAAACAGTGTCAGCCCTGGTTGGTATTTGGGTAGGAGCAGGGGTGGAATTCTAGCAGGAGGTCCTTTGCATATTAAGCCACACACCGCTGATGTAGCCAATCCTCCTGGAGCTTACAAAAAAGAGCCTTGTAAGCTCTTGGAGGATTGGCTACATCAGGGGTGTGTGGCCTAATATGCAAGGGAGCTCCTGCTAGAATTCCACCCCCGGGTAAGAGACCACCAAGGAAGCCCAGGGTTGCTATGCAGAGGCAGGAAATGGCAAACCAGCTCTGAATGTCTCTTGCCTTGAAAACCCTGCAGGGGTTGCCATAAGTCAGCTGAGACTTAACAGCGTTTTCCAGCGCCACCATCGCTGTAATAGAGGCTTAATGCGAGAAAATTGGCAGTCAAGGCCTTTCAAAGCATGGAGCTGAATAACATCACTGGGTATTTGCTACAGATCAAACATATACTAAAAGAGGCAACTAGAAGAACCAGTTTAAAAGTTGGCAGCTCTACCAAAACCTCATGTGACTAGCTCACAAGGTTTTTGCAGCCATTTTAGTTTCCTAGACAATCACAAAGAACATCTCATGAGGAAATCTCGTGACATCTCAGCATAAACTATTTTATGTTTATTTTCTGCAGATATTGCACCCCCACCCCCCAGGTTTGTAGAAACATCTTCCCATTCTGGGCCCACTGTCTGGATCTTTTGATCTGCACACCTTGGGGTATGTTCAAAATTAGATAAATAAGACTAAAGATTGCAGATTTATACACCACCCTTCTCTCTGAATCAGAGATGCAGAGCAGCTTACAATCTCCTATATCTTCTCCCCCCACAAGAGACACCCTGTGAGGTGGGTGGGGCTGAGAGGGCTCTCACAGCAGCTGCCCTTTCAAGGACAACTCCTGCGATAGCTATGGTGAAACCAAGGCCATTCCAGCAGGTGCAAGTGGAGGAGTGGGGAATCAGACCCGGTTCTCCCAGATAAGAGAGCTATGGCTGACCCAAGGCCATTCCAGCAGGTGCAAGTGGAGGAGTGGGGAATCAAACCCAGTTCTCCCAGATAAGAGAGCTCTGGCTGACCCAAGGCCATTCCAGCAGGTGCAAGTGGAGGAGTGGGGAATCAAACCCGGTTCTCCCAGATAAGAGAGCTATGGCTGACCCAAGGCCATTCCAGCAGGTGCAAGTGGAGGAGTGGGGAATCAAACCCGGTTCTCCCAGATAAGAGTCCACGCACTTAACCACCACACCAAACTGGCTCTACACCAAAGTCACACACTTTGGTAGGTCACACTTAGGGCTGCCAGATCCCCTCATCGCTCCAGTGAGGGGATATGGGAGGTGTTCACCCGGAAGTGACATCATTGTACAGGGAACACTTTGCTTTTGGGGTAAACTCTATGGCAAAACTGGGCTTAAACCATAGAGTTCTGCCCAAAAACCAGAGCGTCCCCAACACAATGATGTCTCTTCAGGGTGACGTCAGTGTGTCAGTAACGTCACACAGCAACATCCTTGTTTAGAGGTGGAGTCTCCCCCACTGGCCAGGTGATCTGTGACAGGAAGAAACACCCAAAACCAGGGGATCTCCCATCAGGCCCAGGGGGCTGGCAACCCTACTCACGCTTTTAACCATTCTAAATTCTTAGAGCAATGTCCAATTCCGGTGGCCTGCAAAAACCCACTTGGAATCTGAGACAAAGAGAGGGAAAGACAATCAGTTGTCGACAACTTGCAAGCTGTCTGCGGTTGCACAGAACGGGTTACAAATAGAACGTCTCCTCTCAATGCAACATATGTGCATGAATCTCACACCTCTGTCTTTCAGAAAAGAGACATTTATATCCGTAACAGTTGTCAGGCCTGTTCTCTTCCCCTTCTCACACACACACACACACACCCCCTGCCTGCCTTGTTTAACAATTGCGTCCTCCAAATCCTTCATACCTGGAATCGGTCACAGGAAAGGATACATCTTAGCCTCAGTTCCCCAGCGACCAGCTCATCATCCTATGCTAATTCAACATTCAGCCAGCATTTTAAAACATCTAGAGTGCTTCCAGTACATCTTCCTAGTAATCTCTACTACCTTACATGTAAGTAAATTTATTTACTTACATGATAGTAAGTTTACATGATAGTTCAGTACAAGTATCTAAAGAGGCAAAGACAGGGAAGGAGACAGAGAGAGAGGATTATCTCTAAAACTACCTAGCAGAGCTTTTTTTGTAGCAGGGACTCCTTTGCATATTAGGCTACACCCCCTTGATGTAGCCAATCCTCCAAGAGCTTACAATAGGCCCTGTAAGAAGAGCCCTGTAAGCTCTTGGAGGATTGGCTATATCGAGGAGGGGGGCGTAGGCTAATATTCAAAGGAGTTCCTGATACAAAAAAAAGCCCAGCTACCTAGTGTGCACATGACAGGAACAAGGCCTGAACTGTAAACTTCCTGGCCCACAATTTCCTGGGCTTGCCAACTCTGACTTGGGAAATTCCTGGGGATTTGGGGGAGGTGCCTCAGAAGGGGGGGAGCTCTGTGTAGAGGAAATGCATATTACTCCCATTCTGCAGTCCATCGATTGGCTGCCCATTGGTTACCAGGTTCAGTTTAAGGTACTGGCGATCACACACAAAACCCTTCATGGCCTTGGCTCCTCCTTTGCACAATCGCCTCTTGCACTGTGCTCCGCTGCAACAACTTAGTACACCTTCAAATATCTGAAGGACTGTCATCTAGAGGATGGTGCAGAATTGTTTTCTGTTGCCCCAGAAGGTCGGACCAAAACCAATGGGTTGATATTAAATCAGAGCATTTTTCAGCTAAGCATTATGGCTGCAATCACACACACTACACAATGCACTTTTAATCCACCTTCGATGCACTTTCCACCTGGATTTTACTGCGTGAACTGGCAAAATCGAGTTGGAAAGTGAGTTGAAAGTGCATTATGCATCACAGTGCATCACAGCCTAGAACTTCCTGACAGAGCGGTTCCTCAGTGGAACGGGCTTCCTGGGGAGGTAGTGGGCTCTCCTTCTATGGAAGTTTTTAAACAAAGGCTAGATGGCCCTCTGACAGCAACGCTGATTCTATGGGCAGAGCATGAGAGGTAAGGGCAGGAAGGGTTGCACCACTGCTGAGTTCCTTTTTACGTGTCCAGGGAATGTTAGTTAGTTCATGTCAGCTGGGGCTTCTGCAGGTGCCATCAGGGCTTTTTTGTAGCAGGAACTCCTTTGCATAGTAGGCCACACCCCTTGATGTAGCCAATCCTCCAAGAGCTTACAGGGCTCTTAGTACAGGCCTACTATAAGCTCCAGGAGGACTGGCTACATCAGGGGTGTAGGGCCTAATATGCAAAGGAGTTCCTGCTACAAAAAAAGCCCTGGGCAAAATCGACAACTGCACGTCTACTTGCTTTCTCCATTGTGGCTCCCGCTTTGTGGAATGGCCTGCCCAAGAAGGTGTGGAAAGCTCCTGCTCTAGGGTTGCCAGGTCCTACCCGGACTCCCAGGTCTTTTCCACCTCCAAACAGGGACACTGCTGTGCGACGTCTCCGACACAATGGTGTCATCCTGAAGTGACGTCATTGTGTCGCCAACATCGGGGGGGGGGGAATGCTCTAGTTTTTTGTGTGTCTTATACTGTTTCTGTCACAGAGAGCCAGTTTGGTGTAGTGGTTAAGCGTGCAGACTCTTATCTGGGAGAACTGGGTTTTATTCTCCACTCCTTCACTTACAGCTGCTGGAATGGCCTTGGGTCAGCCATAGCTCTCACAGGAGTTGTCCTTGAAAGGGCAGCTTCTGTGAGAGCCCCACCTACCTCACAGGGTTTCTGTTGTGGGGAAAGAAGATAAAGGAGATTGTGAGCCGCTCTGAGACTCTAATTCAGAGAAGGGCGAGGTATAAATCTATGGTCTTCTTCATTGTTTTTAATTTTTGCAATTCCTCCATGCATCTCAGTGAGAAAAGTGGCCGATAAATAAATAATCTATTTCCCTTTGGTAATACAAAAACAGAGCTACAGCAAAGACATTATGGAAAAAAACTTAATGCTCGCTTTCTGTTTCCATCTCAATGTCATGAGAGAAGGGTTGTCATTCCTCAGGTGGGGGCAGGGGATCCCCCAGTTTGGAGGCCCTCCCCCCGCTTCAGGGTTGTCAGAAAGCAGGGGAGGGGGAAGGAAATGTCTGCTGAGCACTCCATTATTTCCTATGGAGACTGATTCCCATAGGGTATAATGGAGAATTAACCGTGGATATCTGGGGCTGTGGAGGGGGCTGTTTTATGAGGTAGAGGTATCATATTTTCAGCATAGCATCCACTGCATCTTCCCAAAATACCCTCTAAGTTTCAAAAAGATTGGACCAGGGAGTCCAATCTATGATCCCCCAAAGAAGGTGCTCCTATCCTTCATTATTTCCAGTGGAGGGAAGTCATTTAAAAGGTGTGCGGTCCCTTTATATGTGATGTCCAGAACTCCGTTTGGAGTTCATTTCTGCTTGTCAAAACCTTGCTCTTGGCTCCACTCCAATGTCTCCTGGCTCCACCCAAAGTCTCCTGGCTCCACCCCCAAAGTCCCCAGATATTTCTTGAATTGGACTTGGCAACCCTCATTAGAGGGAAAATTAATTTCAATTAAATGCCTCTGAGCAAAACTATGGGCTGGAGTCACTGTAGTGCATTGGTTAAGGCTTTTTCTAAATGGAACACTGGTTCTTTAAGTTGTCATTGAGTCAATAGCCAAGCCTGCCACCGAAATCTAAGATCTGGCCCCAGATTAGTCCCTGTGGTTTACGACCAGCTGCTGGCCCTTCATCTTGGGACTTGTAAAGAACCTGCTATCGTCCAGGCCTCACAGACGCAAAGCCTCTCTTCACCACATCTGATGAAAACGAACATTAACAGATGGTTTCCCCCTCAAGACTGCAGCCAAAGCAGACCAAGTTCTCCTTCCATATCAAATACAGATGTTCATTTCCCCAAATATTGAAATGACCCTCCGTTTGTGATAAACCCGCTTTCTGCAAGATCCTGCCACGAGCAGAAGGGAATTCGTACTCACTCCAAGAATCTAGACAAGAGACTGGATCCAAATTACGTTTGCTGCAGATGGAAGGACCAGGGCTTTTATTTTATTTTTTTTTGTAACAGGAGCTCCTTTGCATACTAGGCCACACACCCTTGATGGAGTCAATCCTCCAAAAGCTTACCGGGCACTTCTTACAGGGCTACTGTAAGCTCCAGGAGGATTGGCTACATCAGGAGAGTGTGGCCCAGGGCCGGTGCGTGGGAGTAAGCAAAGTAGGCAGTCGCCTAGGGCGCCATCTGGCCTAGGGAGCACCAGTGGGT
Organism: Heteronotia binoei; assembly: GCF_032191835.1. Lineage (NCBI taxonomy): Eukaryota > Metazoa > Chordata > Lepidosauria > Squamata > Gekkonidae > Heteronotia > Heteronotia binoei. The sequence continues at coordinate 107,019,696 of NC_083231.1, read as the reverse complement.
GCCCTCTCCCTGACGCATGTCTCTGGCTCCTGACCACTGTCCCCTTGTCCTCTCCCATCACCAAGCTGCGCTCAACAAAGCCAAGCCACCCCCCTCTTCCCGATGTGTGACTTGGCCTCCCACCTCATCCTATCCTGCCACCCTCCTTCCTAACACGGCCGGCAAGCACGTATTCTCACAATTTTTTTTATAACATCACTTTTTTGAAAAATTAAAAATCAGTAAATTAAAATTGTGAAAAGTTTCAAGTTTGGCACTCTTCAATTTCCCTATATTTTTTAATAACAGGGGGGCGATAGTGGGTGATTCACCTAGGGCGCCAGAAAGCCTAGCACCGGCCCTGGTGTGACCTAATATGTAAAGGAGTTCCTGCTACAAAAAAAGCCCTGGGAAGGACTTTCCATCAGTGGCACAGAAGGGACTGGGGAGGGGCTGTGGCTCAGTGGAAGAGCCTCTGCTCTGTGTGGAGAAAGTCTCAGCTTCAATCCCCAGCATCACCAGTGAAAAGGACTAGGCTGTAGGTGATATGAAGGATCTCTATCTGAATCCATGGAGAGCTGCTGCCAGTCTGAGCAGACAATACTGACCTTGGAGAGCCAGTGGAGAGCTAGTTTGGTGTAGTGGTTAAGTGTGCAGACTCTTATCTGGGAGAACCAGGTTTGATTCCCCACTCCTCCACTTGCACCTGCTGGAATGGTCCTGGGTCGGCCATAGCTCTGACAGAGCTGTCCTTGAAAGGGCAGCTGCTGTGAGAGCCCTCTCAGCCCCACCCACCTCATAGGGTGTCTGTTGTGGTGGAGGAAGATAAAGGAGATTGTGAGCTGCTCTGAGACTCTGAGATTCGGAATGGAGGGTGGGATATAAACCCAGTATCTTCATCTTCTTCTTCTTGATGGACCAATGGTCAGATTCTGTGGAAAGCAGCTTCATGCGTGTTCATGGGAGTCCTGACTCTCCTCTACTGCTGCAGCCCATGGATTCCCCCCCCAAGGGTCGTTTTGTAGGAAAAAAGGTGCAGGAGCTCAGTAGCATATCTCATTTGCATATATGCCCTGGGACCTGTGTGCAGCGGAGAGAGAACTCCCTGCTGCATGTAGACCCTGGCTGGAGGTCCTGTGAGCTCCTGCTGAATTCAAGCCCTGGATCTCCCCCAAAGAGTGTTACTGGGGGGGAAGCGGACCCTCAGAAATGGCACGAGGGACAAATCAGTGGTCTGCAGAAGGAGGGGGGATTTGGAGAAAAATACACCTCCCCTTCCCTTAGTGGAAAACTTAGTCTGGATCCAACCCAAGAAACGGCACATTATAAAAGAAACTTGGGAAATGACCATTTTTCTCTCTAATGAACTCAAGCTACACTACAGGGGTGGCCAAACTTGCTCAATGTAAGAGCCACATAGAATAAACATCAGATGTTTGAGAGCCGCAAGACATGAATGTCAGATTTTGAAAGCCACAAGACGGACGGAAGGAAGGAAGGAAGGAAGGAAGGAAGGAAGGAAGGAAGGAAGGAAGGAAGGAAGGAAGGAAGGAAGGAAGGAAGGAAGGAAAATAGATGGGGGGAGGAAGAAAGGTGGAAAGAAAGCCACTTTAAATGCATTCTCCCAGCTGCTGGCTGGCTGGCTGGGCTTAGATAAGTGATTTAAAGAGAGAAATGCCTTCTCCAAGCCAGCTGACGGAGGCGGTGGGGGCTTCAAGAGCCGCAGAATTTGTGAGGAAGAGCCACAGTTGGGCCACCCCTGAGCCGCAGTTGGGTCATCCCGAGCCGCAGTTGGACCACCCCGAGCCGCAGTTGGGCCACCCCTGAGCTGCAGTTGGGCCACTCCGGAGCCGCAGTTGGGCCACCCTGAGCCGCAGTTGGGCCCCTGAGCTACAGGAAGGTAGACTTCAGTTAAACATCAGCATCAACTTCCTAATGGTGGCAGCAGTCTGGAAACAGATCTGGTGAGTTCTTTCTTCCTGAAGGTCTTCAAGCAGAGGCTGGGCAGTCATCAACCAGGGATGCTCAAGCTCTGGATTTCCTGCATTCAGCAGAGACTTGGATGAGATGTCCTCTAAGACCGCCCCCCCCCCCCCCGCCGACACCAGAGAATCCCCATACTGTCCCTCAAAACCACATCTCTTGCTCTGCTACCCTCTGATCTCATTAGAGCTAAGCAACTGAACTTCACTCACCTGTCTCCTGTTAATGGCATAATGACTTGCGCTTGGGTGGAAAACACGATGAAAGATAATCGCATCCGGGGGCTGTGAAAGACAGGGAAACATCCGTCTCAGGCACATCATTCAGGAAGTCATAATGCAGCACAAACACCCCCTTGCATTTCAGTGGGATCCGTGCCCTAGCAGGACTCCAAAGATCTCTGCAATTTGACCTTTATTACAGAATCCAAGAAAACACAAAACCACACAGGAAATGTCTAACTTTCCAAAACTGTGCAGCAAGCTCCATAGTTCAGCCTACATACGGCGCTGTCCCAAGAGCTAAATCTTTGAAGGCATTAATACAGTCTGTTGGGCTTCATTCTTGTGACATATACCCAACACAGACCGCTGCCAAGCGTGCCGTCCACTATGGCTGGCCGTGCCAGCCCTTATCAGAACTCAAACAAGCAAGCCAAAAGATGCCAGACAGGGATTCAGATTCTGCAGCAGCGTCCAGATCTGGTGAAAGGAAGCAACTGCAGAAAAAACAGACTTACTACTGAAAGCATAAAGGAAAATCAGTCTTCTTTCATCCTTGCTTTTCATTTAGAACAATTACAGCTGTTCCTGTGGTACCAATCAGATAGAATACAATGAGCAATATCTTCTATCTTGTCCATTCCATGAGCCCATTCGAAATAAACTGCTGAATACAATTTCTCACAAAGTTTAAATCAGAAGAGGAATGTATTAAATTTTTATTGGCTGATGCCATTCCAGACGTTACCCTTAAGGTGGCTACCTTCATCTTTTTAGCAACAAAAATAAGGAAGAAGATAACCACAACCACCCATACAAGAATTCTGGCCAAGTTATAGTCTCATTCTGCCACGCTGTTTTATTATATATGTTTTAACTCTGGTTTGTAGTTCTGTAGTTTACTATGTTTTTTTAATGTTTTAATCTTTATGGCTAGAAGTAAACTGTATACTTTGGGGGGTTTGCTGGGTTGTTATGGTCTATGGCTACAACAATAAAATACTTTGAACTTTAATTAAGAAAAAATTATCTTAATTTTCTTTACTCAAGTTTCTCTCCGGAATCCAACAATCCATTTCTCACTTTCTTTTTAGGAATTTGGAACCTGGTTCGAATCGATGCCTATCTGTTCAGAACAGAAATTCAAATTCCGAATGTGTAACAGAATTTCACTCTGCAGATGCTCAGAGGCAGGCAAAGTCTTCTCAAACCTTCCTGTCCTCCTGGCTGGAGCAACCACCTTAAAAAAAAATAACCCTGCAAGGCTGAATTTACAAAAGAGTTTCTGCAAAAGGCTAGCTATTCAGTTTAAGGTACAAAAACGGTCAAAACACACCACCCTTTCTCCACTTCTCTTGCGATTTTTGGTGGCGAGTGGCTTGCTGGCCTTTTGACTGGTGAGGGCAACCCAGAAGAACTCAGGAGAGCTCCAGGCGAGTGAGGCCTGCCTGCGCTGGCTGGATCTCTAGCCAGCCCAATCAGGCCTCGCTCGCCCGGGGCTCTCCTTTCTTGCATCGGGTTGCTTTTGACTGGCGGGGGAAGGACATATGCTCATGAGTTATGCCAATGAGCTCCACCACCTATTTTTCTACAAAACAACCCCTGATGAGGGGAAACAATTTTGAAATCCCTATACCTCGTCTTCCAAGGGTCTGCAAGGTCTCAAGCAAGTTTACCCTTCCTATCTATGGCTGCGGCCAGATGCACCATCAGCAAGGTGCTCCCGTTTCTGTCCATCCTTATTTGAAACATAGTTGCCCAATAAGACATCCCAACTGCCATCTGCCTCGTCGTGTGCCTGTCCCATTATTGACCAATCAGATGGCCTGACCTGGTGCATTCTCTTTTTAAAGAAGAAGAAGCAGCAGCAGCAGCAGCAGCCTTGGTGCACGCGCATAAACAATTTCAGTTTTGTGTGCATGCACTTCTAGAAGTGTGGACTAAACAATGATTGTGTTACTCAGAAATCTCAAACTTAAAAAAGTAAACTTGATTTTTTTAAAAAAGCATTCGCGGTCGCTCAGAACACATCTCTTGTGCCATACGACGCCCCTTCGGGCTCCTGCTGCCTTTCACCAATGAAGAAGAAGACTGCAGATTTATACCCCACCCTTCTCTCTGAATCAGAGACTCAGAGTGGCTCACAATCTCCTTTCCCTTCCTCCCCCACAACAGACACCCTGTGAGGTGGGTGGGGCTGGAGAGGGCTCTCACAGCAGCTGCCCTTTCAAGGACAACTCCTGCGATAGTTATGGCTGACCCAAGGCCATTCCAGCAGCTGCAAGTGGAGGAGTGCAGAATCAAACCTGGTTCTCTCAGATAAGAATTTGCACACTTAACCACTACACCAAACTGGCTCTCGGTTAAGCGCACCTTGCTAAGATTAAAAACAAAATGGCACTGATCCAGGATTGTCAAGGATGCAAACTGCAATGGCTTGATGACGCTGGAGGATCAGACAGGGAAAATCTGTTCAAGGCCCATCAGCAAGGGTTTAGGACTGGACTTTACACACTGTCAAATAAGTCCGGAACTGAGTTGGGGCAGGACGGGTTGCCCGCGACTCACCAGCCATTCCCAGACCTTGCTGTCTGCACGTGCACTTAAAATCTGACCCGCATCCACGGCTCTGTCGGATGCTAATGCATGCCTGACCATCACCACCTTTTTTTAACAACTAAATCTCAACATCCTGTCCTTTCTGAAGCATATTCAGGCCTTATCAAGCAGGCCTGGCCGAAAGGCTTCCTTTCATTAGGCAGATTTTTCTGCCTACCTGGCAAGTCCCCTGAGTAGTAGAAACCCTTCACATCGTCTGTGGATCTTGCCACTTTCGTGGCATTGCAGGGAGGAGGGGGTCACTTTTATGATAATACACAGTGGTCTTTAAACAAAGTAACACTAGCAAGAAGCACCATCATAGTACAGAGCACTCAAACCCCCTGCCAAAGTCCAAGGCTCTTAAAAGACACAAAGCACACGTTCTGTTGCTACTGCAGACCCAGGTCTCTCCGAGCCACAAAATGGGAAACAGATGTACGACTCAAACCGGAATGAGCTAATTCTTCTAATGAAACTTGCTCTGTGCTTTCACCATATGCTGCGTTGGGCAGCTATTGTCAACCTTTAGGCAGCCTTCTTTCTGTTTTCCTCCTTCATTTGTCGCTTTAAAGAATAAGCCGTCAGCAAATAAAGCGGCCAAATCAGATTTATTTCAGCCAATTTTCTTTTTTAAAGATAAAGAGGGAAGGGAGTTTCCTTTTGACTCCAATAAAAGGATGACCAATCAAATAATTCTTCGATGAGATAAAGATCTCTTTTTTGCCAGTAACTGAACGGCCGACCAAGCGAGTTCTTCCGAACCTGTCGATGAGAATCTGCTTCTCGACTTACGGACAAGGTTTCTTTCCTTGTTCTGCAAAAACGAGGGGGTCTGGGCCCATCAGAAGATGGATTGAAAGCAATAGGTAATTAGGCCTCCCTTGGTCATATGACTCATCACCAGCTGTCCACGCTCACAATTGCATACTGTACCTCATTTTTTTCCCACAGAAAGCAATTAGCCACAATCATGTCTGCCCAGTCGCTTCCCACACTCCCACTGTTGTGCCTCTTGTCGCTTTGTTCTCCCATCTTGGTTTTTAAATTCTCCAAAATTCTGAACAATCGCATGCAGTTCAAGTGACTCTATGCCCGCTGGCTTACGTTACAAAATGCATTCTGTTAACTGGCAGAGAACAATCAAGGAATTTTCTGGATTGCTCAAGCCCAACAGAATCCCTGCTTGGTTCTCTTCAGATCTTTCACCTTCCGCCAGCAACTGCCTGTCCATGCATTTGCAAGCTGTACTGACAAATAAAGCATTCAGAAGTATGCTTGAACAGGGCACTCATAGATTCATGTGACGGGAATCTGCATATGTCGTTCGTGCAAAAAAAAAACCCACAAGCCCACAGATGCATGGCATATGCACAGCCTGGGTTCTGATTCATCATCAAATAGGCACAAAGTTGTACAAGAGAACAAAACATACAATGCCATGTGAGGAAATATTGCTTTGCACAGAGACTGAATAAAAGGTGGAGTTCACTGCCAGAGGATGTAGTGATGGCCACAGGAATAAGCAGCTTTAAAAGGTTCACAGAGGAGAGTGTCAGTGGCTACTAGCCCTGGTGACTGAGGGGAATCTCCACATTCAGAAGCACTAAGCCTCTGAATCCCAGAACCAGGAGGCAACATCAGGGGAAGGCCTTGGCCTCAACACCCTGTAGTTGGCCATCTAGAGGAGATGATGGTGACTGAGGGGAATCGCCACATTCAGAGGCGCTAAGCCTCTGAATCCCAAAACCAGGAGGCAACATCAGGGGAAGGCCTTGGCCTCAACACCCTGTAGTTGGCCATCTAGAGGAGATGATGGTGACTGAGGGGAATCGCCACATTCAGAGGCGCTAAGCCTCTGAATCCCAGAACCAGGAGGCAACATCAGGGGGAAGGCCTTGGCCTCTACACCCTGCAGTTGGCCATCTAGAGGGGCTGATGGTGACTGAGGGGAATCTCCACATTCAGAGGCGCTAAGCCTCTGAATCCCAAAACCAGGAGGCAACATCAGGGGAAGGCCTTGGCCTCTACACCCTGCAGTTGGCCATCTAGAGGAGCTGATGGTGACTGAGGGGAATCTCCACATTCAGAGGCGCTAAGCCTCTGAATCCCAGAACCAGGAGGCAACATCAGGGGGAAGGCCTTGGCCTCTACACCCTGCAGTTGGCCATCTAGAGGGGCTGATGGTGACTGAGGGGAATCTCCACATTCAGAGGCGCTAAGCCTCTGAATCCCAGAACCAGGAGGCAACATCAAGGGGAAGGCCTTGGCCTCTACACCCTGCAGTTGGCCATCTAGAGGTGCTGATGGTGACTGAGGGGAATCGCCACATTCAGAGGTTCTAAGCCTCTGAATCCCAGAACCAGGAGGCAACTTCAGGGGAAGGCCTTGGCCTCTACACCCTGCAGTTGGCCATCTAGAGGGGCTGATGGTGACTGAGGGGAATCGCCACATTCAGAGGCGCTAAGCCTCTGAATCCCAGAACCAGGAGGCAACATCAGGGGGAAGGCCTTGGCCTCGACACCCTGCAGTTGGCCATCTAGAGGGGCTGATGGTGACTGAGGGGAATCTCCACATTCAGAGGCGCTAAGCCTCTGAATCCCAAAACCAGGAGGCAACATCAGGGGAAGGCCTTGACCTCGACACCCTGTAGTTGGCCATCTAGAGGGGCTGATGGTGACTGAGGGGAATCTCCACATTCAGAGGCGCTAAGCCTCTGAATCCCAAAACCAGGAGGCAACATCAGGGGAAGGCCTTGGCCTCTACACCCTGCAGTTGGCCATCTAGAGGAGCTGATGGTGACTGAGGGGAATCTCCACATTCAGAGGCGCTAAGCCTCTGAATACCAGAACCAGGAGGCAACATCAGGGGGAAGGCCTTGGCCTCTACACCCTGCAGTTGGCCATCTAGAGGGGCTGATGGTGACTGAGGGGAATCTCCACATTCAGAGGCGCTAAGCCTCTGAATCCCAGAACCAGGAGGCAACATCAAGGGGAAGGCCTTGGCCTCTACACCCTGCAGTTGGCCATCTAGAGGTGCTGATGGTGACTGAGGGGAATCGCCACATTCAGAGGTTCTAAGCCTCTGAATCCCAGAACCAGGAGGCAACTTCAGGGGAAGGCCTTGGCCTCTACACCCTGCAGTTGGCCATCTAGAGGGGCAGATGGTGACTGAGGGGAATCGCCACATTCAGAGGCGCTAAGCCTCTGAATCCCAGAACCAGGAGGCAACATCAGGGGGAAGGCCTTGGCCTCGACACCCTGCAGTTGGCCATCTAGAGGGGCTGATGGTGACTGAGGGGAATCTCCACATTCAGAGGCGCTAAGCCTCTGAATCCCAAAACCAGGAGGCAACATCAGGGGAAGGCCTTGGCCTCGACACCCTGTAGTTGGCCATCTAGAGGAGATGATGGTGACTGAGGGGAATCGCCACATTCAGAGGCGCTAAGCCTCTGAATCCCAGAACCAGGAGGCAACATCAGAGGAAGGCCTTGGCCTCTATGCCCTGTAGTTGGCCATCTAGAGGAGTTGGTTGGCCAGTGTGTGAGAAAGGATTCTGGACTGGATGGACCACTGGTCTGATCCAGCAGGGCTCTTATGTTCTCATGAATCTCTTTGCCACATGAATTCACCATTCACGTGGTTTCTTTTTCTTAGGGGGCAGGGGAAAGTGTTTTATTTTTCTAGAAGGGGGGCCTTAAAGTCCAGCAAAGTGCAAGAAGAAACAACCACATACCAGAAGAAACATCCCTTTGCATGAGGGAAGGAGGTTTTACCTCAGTTCAGTAACAGATCCAAAAGCACAACAATCCACCTACCCCACCAGTTCAGCAGGGACTAAACCAGAGCTTTTTTCTGTAGCAGGAACTCCTTTGCATATTAGGCCACACACCACTGATGTAGAGCCAATTCTCCAAGAGCTTACAGGGCTCTTCTTACATGGCCTACTGTAAGCTCTTGGAGGACTGGCTACATCAGGGGATGTGGCCTAGTATGCAAAGGAATCCCTGCTACAAAAAAAACCCTGGACTAAACAGATTTATTCATTACTAAATGAAAAGCAAGGATGAAAGAAGACTGATTTGTGCTTCCTGCCCTTCTCATTAGTATATGAAGCTTCCTTCTCCTGAATCACACTATTGCCCATTCCAAACTGGCAGTGGCTCCCCAGTGTCTCAGGCTGAGGTCTTTCCCTTCACCAACTACCTGATCATTTTAACTGGAGAGGTCATGGATTGAACCGGGGACCTTCTGCATGCAAAGTGGATGCTTTAGCACTGAGCCACGGTCCCTTTCCATCTTCTCCAAGGCTAAGCTTGCATATTTCACTTAGCAAGACTGAAAAACATAGGCAACAGAAAGCACAGGTCCGCTATACACCCTGTTCCTCTGCCCTGCAATAGTAAATGGCATTGGTAAAAAGTTAGACTTGGCAGTGGTAAACAGTAGACATGACTGGCCAATGGGAGGCTGGAGGCAACTTGGCTTTAGACTTGACCATGAAGCAGCAGAAGTTGGGTCAGGGCATCACTATAAGAATACTTCAGGGTCGTTTTCAACCCAATCTCTACACTACAAGAGAGCCAGTCTGGTGTAGTGGTTAAGTGTGCGGACTCTTATCTGGGAGAACCAGGTTCGATTCCCCACTCCTCCACTTGCAGCTGCTGGAATGGCTTTGTGTCAGCCATAACTCTCACAGAGGTTCTCCTTGAAAGAGCAGTTTCTGGAAGAGCTCTTTCAGCCCCATATACCTCACAGGGTGTCTGTTGTTGGGGAGGAAGGTAAAGGAGATTGTGAGCCGCTCTGAGACTCTGATTCAGAGAGGAGGGCGGGGTATAAATCTACGGTCTTCTTCTTCTATATTGTGCACACTGAAAAAAAATTATGAAAAACAAAGGATTTTGAAACTGAAAGGGGGAAAAAACAGCCTGCATATGAGCCATACGCAGCATTCCAAATACAGTTTTAAGGACTGTGATGCTACACTAAACATATTAACTATCAGGCAGAAAAAAATGCACATGACTTCCATTTACAGCCAAGGACTAGGCATGCATGACCCAAGGCCAAGGTGCACATGGGTTTCTTCTGCAATTTCCCCATTCAATTTAAGCTTCGAAGCCGCAGGGAGAATGACTTACCTCACAAATCTGTCCGTCAGCTTCTTGACAAAGTCAAAGATTTGAGTCCAGTTGCTCCCTACACTCCCAGATCTGGAAAGACAATGAAAACCTCGTTGTCATGCTGCTCAAAGCCAATATATCATCATGTTCAAATATTCGCTCAGAACTAGTAATCTGTTACCTTTGTATTCTTTTCGGTTTGATTCCTTCCAAAACATTTGCTCTGGCAACCTTCCAATAGCCAAAGTCCTTAGAGAGGCATAAATCCCATGATAAATCCCTGCTAATGGACTGCGAAGGTGACTCTTTGTGCCAATTCCCCCTTCCTGCCCTTACCTGGAAGGCCCACCCTTGAGCGATCTTGTCACATTTTGGCTAGGGTTGCCAATCCCCAGGAGGCGGCGGGGATCTCCTGGTTTGGAGGCCCTCCCCCCACTCCAGGGTCATCAGAAAGCAGGGGGGGGGGAAATGTCTGCTGGGCATTCCATTATTCCGCATGGAAACCAATTCCCATAGGGTATTATGGAAAATTGATCTGTGGGTATTTGAGGCTCTGGGGGGCTATTTTTTGAGGCAGAGGCACCAAATTTGCAGCAAAGCATCTGGGGACTCTCCTCAAAACACTCCCCAAGATTAAAAAAGATTGGACCAGGAGGTCCAATTTTATGAGCTTCCAAAGAAGGTGCCCCTATTCTCCATTATTTTCTATGGAAGGATGGCATTTAAAAAGAGTATGGTCCCTTTAAATGTGATGGCCAGAACTCCCTTCGGAGTTCAATTGTGCTTGCCACACCCTTCTCCTGGCTCCACCCCCAAAGTCTCCTGGCTCCACCCCCAAAGTCCCCAGCTATTTCTTGAGTTGGACTTGGCAGCCCTAGATGAAGCCCTGGTTAGTACTTGGGTGGGAGACCACCAAGGAAGTCCAAGGTTGCTACACAGAGGCCCCTTGCTTTGAAAACCCACTGGGGTCACCATAAGTCAGCTGTGGCTTTCTACCACCCTTGTAGATCCCCAGTTTGTCATTCATGTTGTCTCCCTGGAGAAGCATTTTGGGAAGTATCTGCAGCTACAGAAGGAGGAAGGTGAAGAAGTCTCACTCTCATAACAGCAATGCCTTCCGTTAGTGGAGATTTAGCACAGGATCCCAACTGTAAGCTTTCTTACTTTCTTTCTTACTCCTCCACTTGCAGCTGCTGGAATGGCCTTGGGTCAGCCATAGCTCTGGCAGAGGTTGTCCTTGAAAGGGCAGCTGCTGTGAGAGCCCTCTCCAGCCCCACCTACCTCACAGGGTGTCTGTTGTGGGAGAGGAAGGTAAAGGAGATTGTGAGCCGCTCTGAGACTCTTCGGAGTGAAGGGCGGGATATAAATCCAATATCTTCTTCTTCTTCTTACTTTGCAGGGCTTTTTTTGTAGCAGGAACTCCTTTGCATATTAGGCCACACAACCCTGATGTAGCCAATCCTCCAAGAGCTTACAGGGCTCTTCTTTCAGGGCCTACTGTAAGCTCTTGGAGGATTGGCTACATCAGGGGTGTGTGGCCTAATATGCAAAGGAGTCCCTGCTACAAAAAAAAAAAGCCCCACTTACTAGCAGAGGATTTGCATTTGTTACCAGCTTTATCAAAAACAAACTGAAAAAGCTCCATTTGTCAGGGTAGCAAAAAAAACAATATGCCCTATTGCCTTTTCCCCGAGTTTTGCCTTTAATTGGCTATCCAACTGGGACGCTTTTCTCCTATCTGTTTGGAACTTGGCAGGCAGGTTCTCTTGGGTAAAGTGGGAGTTTGGTCCCTGAAATGTCATCCAAGTTGGATGGAAAAAAACACAAATGTAGCAGCTGGAAACAGCGACTCCCTGTTGAAACCCATGGAAAGAAAAATGCACAGAGTAACAACGACAAATAAGATTTGTGATTAGCATTGAGAGAAGGGGGTGGGTTCTAATCCCCAGTCTGCCCTGGAAGCTCACTGTGTGTCCCTGGGCAAGACGCTCCCTTCCTCGGCTGAATCGATTTCATAGGATTGCTGGCCCACTGGCCGCCATTGGGATGAAAATCAGGGTATAAATGCCTACATAAATATAACATTGCATATCCTCATCTAGTATAGGCCCCGAACCCAGATGGTCCAGGCTAGCTCATTACATCTCAGATACAAAGCAGAATCAGCTCTGGTTTGTACATGACTGGGGAACCATCAAGGTAGTCCAGGGTTGTAACGCAGAGGCAGGCAATGGCAAACTACCTGTTTGTCATTTGCCTTGAAAATCCCATGGGGCCACCACAGATCACCTGCGACTTGGTCACACTTTACACATACACGGGGTGGAATTCTAGCAGGAGCTCCTTTGCATATTAGGCCCCTGACGTAGCCAATCCTCCAAGAGCTTACAAGGCTCTTTATTGCAAGCTCTTGGAGGATTGGATACATCAGGGGTGCGTGGCCTAATATGCAAAGGAGCTCCTGATAGAATTCTACCCCTGCACATACAAATATCTAATACAGATCAGCATTAAAGTATTCATAGCCAGAACTGCTGTATCCTGTGAAATGTACCCTTCCTGCCTGACAATGCATCTTGTTTTATTGCTCTATTGTTTTGATTTGCTAATTTTATTGTATTGTTTTTAAATTTAAATAGTAGGGTTTTTATTGTTGTTCAGTTCACGTTGTGATCCCTGAGCCCGTTATGGGAAAGGGTGGAATATAAGCCGACTAAATAAATAAACAAACTATTATTTGCTAATACACATAAAGTCATAGTTATTTATTTAGGAAAGGGGTGGTCAAACTGTGGCTCAGGAGCAACATATGGCTCTTTCACACATATTTTGTGGCTCTCAAAGCCCCCACTGGCCAACTTGGAGAAAGCATTTCTCTCTTTAAACCACTTCTCCAAGCCAAGTCAGCCAGTGGCTTGGAGAATGTATTTAAAGTTGCTTTCTTTCCACCTCTCCCTCCTTCTTCCCTCCCCCATCTATTTGGCTTCCTTCCTTCCTTCCTTCCTTCCTTCCTTCCTTCCTTCCTGCTCTCAAACATCTGACATTTATTCTATGTAATTTTGGCCACCCCTGATTTAGAAAATTACATGCTACCTCTCCAGAGATGTACAAAAGGGGGCTCAAATGCAAAACAATACAACAGAATTTAAAAAGTATTAAAATTATCCATAAAAACAAACACAGAAACAAGCCAGAGCCAAAAACAACAGTCTAAAATCTTGTATGTTTTGATGGATTTCTAGTTGGGCAACCATCTATACATATATCGAGGGATCAGACAGACAGCATCTTGACAATGAAGATATCGTGGGAGGGTTTAGCACAGAAATCTCCAGTCTTTTTTGCCTATGAACACCAGGGCTCACTTTCTAGCAGGAGCTCCTTTGCATATTAGGCCACATCCCCATGATGTAGCCAATCCTCCAAGAGCTCCTTTGCATATTAGGCCACATCCCCCTGATGTAGCCAATCCTCCAAGAGCTTACAGGGCTGTAAGAACAGCCTTGTAAACTCTTGGAGGATTGGCTACATCAGGGGTGTGGCCTAATATGCAAAGGTGCTCCAGCTAGAAAGTGAGCCCTGAGTATTATAATTTTGATAGCAGGCTGTGTTCTACAAATTTTCTAAGCAAATCAGTAGTGGGAGCCACCACAAAATGGCTTCCATGGTGGGCCAATTACAATTTTTGTTGTTTTTTAAAATAAAATGTATTTAATACATGTTACACATCACTCCATGAAAAAAGAGGGAGAGGAGCAAAAGCCAAGACATTCCGGGATGTGGAGCAAACTTCAACAGCAAAATTCGAAAAAACAAAACTCCTACAATCAAGGGCAATGCCTACAAAGAATCAAGGCAAGGAAGGCCAACACCACATCCCAGGCCCAATCAGTAAATCACTCCCACATAGGCTTCCCAACCCCCCCGCCCTGCCGGGGGACCCCTGAATTAGCAGCCTCCTCCCCTGCTCTCCAAAAATCTGGAAGCGGGGGGGGGGGGAAACGGCGCTGTGTCTCTTTCCCTGCCTGCCTGCCTCCCTTGCAGGCTTCAGGCTTCTCCCTTCCTCCGGGTCACAAAGACCTGCCCACTGCCGGCCTGCTATTCGCTCCAGTCCAGCCTCCCTTCACGAGGTGCATGCTGGGACTCGTAGTCCTTGCGTCCTCTCCGACTGCCACAAGCGTCTCCTCGGGGAGTCTGGCCAGCAGAGGGGGGGGGAGCTCCGCCCCCAGAGGACCATGTGCGTTTCTACCTCCGGAGGCTTCAGTCACTGATTGAAAGGCTTCCTCTTGGGATGGGGTGTCTGTGTTACTTTGAAGAAGTTGGCAGCAACTCGTGAGTAGAGAGGCCATGAGTAGAGAGGCCAATCCCCCTTCAGTGTTGCCAGAAATGGGGGGGGGGGAGTCTGCTGAGCACTTCATTATTCTCTATGTGGAGATCGATTCTCATAGGGTATAATGGGGAATTGATCTGGAGGTTTCGGGGGCTCTGGGGGCGCTGTTTTTTGAGGTAGAGGCACCAAATTTTCAGTATAGTATCTAGTGACTCTCCCCAAAATATCCTCCAAGTTTCAAAACGATTGGACCATGGGGTCCAATTCTATGAGCCCCAAAAGAAGGTGCCCCTATCCTTCATTATTTCCTATGGAAGGAAGACATTTAAAAAGGTGTGCAGTCCCTTTAAATGTGATGGTCAGAACTCCCTTGGAGTTCAATTATGCTTGTCACACCTTTGCTCCTGGCTCCGCCCCCAAAGTCTCCTGGCTCCACCCCCAAAGTCCCCAGATATTTCTTGAATTGGACTTGGCAACCCTACTCCCACACCATATTCTGGAATCTATCTCATGCCAAAGGGGAGAGATCTCTACTAGTCTTTCTTTCTCTGATGTACCTGGGGTCTGCCAACAAAAAAAGGGGGGAGACCTCTAAATTCACACAGGAGGAGGAGAGGAAGCGGTCAAAGCAGAAGGTTCACCATCCAAATTTATATTTGGTTCATCCACAAACAAAAAAAAGTATATATATTTTATTTTCATTATATATGCGTGCACACACTTTATATATACTATAAGGTATGTGTGTGTGTCTAATGTATGTGTATGTACACGTGTGTATATATGTGTGTGTGAATATACATATATTCTGGGATGTGGAATAATCTTTAACAATAATACTCATAAGAACAGGGAATTACACGATCAAAAGAAGTATCAACTGAAAATCAGGGCAGGAAAGGTTAGCATCACATCCCATGTTTAGTCATAAACCTACCCCCACAAAATACTTTGAAATCTACCTCCTCTTACCACAGAAGGGGAACCTCTTCTGCACCTTCCCTCCCTGCAGTACCTGGGATCTGCCAGCAGAAGAAAAGAAAGAACTCCAAAGTCATATAAACTATGTGGGAGGGGATGGAGCAACTACAAAATGCTGATAGCCCAGGCTATCGTCAGGTGCTGGAAGCTAGGCAGGATTGGCCCTGGTTAGTACTTGGATGGGAGACCAACCAGGAAGTCAGGGTTGTTACACAGAGGCAGACAATGGCAAACCACCTCCGTTCATCTCCTGCCTTGAGAACTCTGCGAGGCCACCGTAAGTTGGCTGCAACTTGACAATTTTTTAAAAAAGTGTTCTGAGAACATTCTAAATAAATAGTGGGAGCCAATTACAAACTATTGGGAATTTCCAAGCCAAGTATCCTCCTCAGATATGGCACCTAGTCCTGAATGGGTATTCTTGCAGACTCAGCAGTGATGGGAGTGGTCTTCTGAAGTACCACCTGCTCCAATGAGGTGGAGGAAAGTCATGAGTGGCTGTTGGCTTTGGGGAAGAACAAAGTGGGTACCAGAAAACACATGGACAAGGCACTATGATGTCCGCAAGTGGCACTCTGGGGACCAGTGACTTATCAAGAATCAAGTCATGTCTCACTTGGGAGACATGGAAGGTCGGAAGCTGCCCTTCTCGGGGGGTTGGAATTAGGCTGTGTTTATTCTGTGAAGTTGTATTTGTCTGTAAACCACCCTGAACTATCGGGAAAGCTGGGTATAACTGTTTAAAATATAAAGTAAGAAAAGTTAAGAATATAAGAGAAGCCATGTTGGATCAGGCCAATGGCCCATCCAGTCCAACACTCTGTCACAGAGTGGCAAAAAAAAAAAAAATCCCAGGTGCCGTCAAGGGCTCCACCAGTGGGGCCAGGACTCTAGAAGCCCTCCCACTGTTGCCCCCAAGCACTAAGAATACAGAGCATCACTGCCCCCAGACAGTTCCATCTAGACCTTGTGGCTAATAGCCACTGATGGACCTCTGCTCCCTATGTTTCTCAAATCCCCTCTTGAAGCTGTCTATGCATGTAACTGCCACCACCTCCTGGGGCAATGAAGTTGAAACTTATTTCTGGTTGCCTTGACTTTAGAATCCCTCGCGGTCTTATATGGTGGACAGAGTTCTGCAAGGTGGAATCCCTCACAGACCACAATTCCGCATACTGCAACTGAACTGAATACATGGCCCCAGGAAAGTTCCCTGCGTGCTCAGCGGGGCCATTAGCCCACAAGAACCAGCTGCTTGATCTTCTGGCTTCTGTTTATTTACCACGGATTCAAATCACTCAACACCACCGACCACAACTGCCTCTTGCAAGCCTCACTAACCCATTTCATATGCTATTGTCCACAGGTTAATGACAGAAGCACATGCAAAACGACAACAATGCCCTCGCATCCTGCGTCTTTTTTGGAACAGGAATTCAGTTCCGGCTGGCTTGGTGTCAGGGGATGTGGCCTGATATCCAAATGAGTTCCTGCTGGGCTTTTTCTACAAAAAAGCCATGTGTGGCACAATGGTGATGCCAGGGGGTGTGGCCTAATATGCAAATGAGTTCCTGCTGGGCTTTTTGTACCAAAAAAGCCCTGCAGAAAAGCATCCAAGTTGTGCTTCGGTCACCTGACTTCTTTAGCAGACGCATCAGTCACACGTTGAGGTCTTGTTCACCCAGGCAAGAGACTGAAGTTGTCAAACAGTGGTACAAACAAAGGCTAGTAGAAACTTTCTCCCTCTTGCGGTAGTTTCCTATTCAAGGTCTTTTTTGAATGCCAAGGAGCATTCAAAGCTACAGTCTACCACCTGCAGGGTTAGAGTCCATTCTAACGCTTGCACAAACCAGGTTTAAGATTTGCTCTCATGTGGGAAACCACCTGTTATTCCCTGGAACTTGTTAGGTGCAGTCAAGCGGGATCAGAGCAATGGTTCATATAACCCACAGCGCCAAACAAATGCCCCTGGAAGCCCTACAAATGAGGCACTGAGGGGGGGGGGAAGAAGAGGAGGAGGAGATTGGATTTATATCCCACCCTTCACTACCCAAAGGAGTCTCAGAGTGGTTTACAATCTCCTTCCCCTTCCCCTCCCACAACAGACACCCTGTGAGGTAGGTGGGGCTGAGAGAGCTCTGACAGAAACTGAGAGGAACAGCTCTGCGAGAACTTGTGACTGACTCAAGGTCACATCAGCTGGTGCAGATGGAGGAGTGGGGAATCAAACCTGGTTCTCCCAGATAAGATTCTATGGAGATGGACCATTGGTCTATACAGGTCAGAACAGTGTCTACTTTGACTGACAGTGACTCTCCCAAGATCTCAAGTTGTTAGCAGTCAGGCCCCTCCTCCTGCTGTCAGGCTGTTTATAGCTTAAAGAGCCAGGAACATCCCTCTATACACCATCTCAGTGCAGGATGCTACTTGGGTCAAAGTGAACCAAGATGGATGCCAGTCAATCAGAGGTCTAGGAAAGCAGTCTCAAGACATGAGTCAGAGCCAATGAGGTGTAGTGGTTAGCCCCAGATCTGAGAGACTCGAGTTCAAATCCCCACCCCACCATGCAAACTTGCTGGCTGACCCTGGATCAGTCACAGTCTCTCGGCCTTACCTATCCCACGGGGTTGTTGGGAGGATAAAACAAAGAGAACCATGTATGCTGCCAGGAAGTCACTGCAGCAAGAGTTGCGTCAAAATGTACTGAATTAATAAAGCACAGAGAATCTTGATACGTTCGTAGTAAATAACAAAAAAAAAATGAGGCTCTCTTATTTAGAGTTGCATCACGGTTGGCAGGCTGAAGCTTACTCTGAATAGGGAAGCAGGCTGAGGTTTCTGTTTTGCAGTGGAAGAAACTGTTGAACCTCACTTCGGTCAGCCAACAAATCCCTTTTTGTGATTCCATCGGCACACCAAGCACAGCCTGGCTCCAGCATGGCCTCATTCCTTCACTTTGATGGCCCCCCCACACTTTGGAACAGCCTTCTGGAAGAGGCCCAAATCGCTCCTTCCCTCCCATCATTCCAGAGAACACAAAAATCTGCTTTTACAGAAGGGCATTTGCCTTTTGAAAAAATGCTGATTAGGGAATTTGCTGTGAGCGTTCCCACCCCCCCCCCACCCCATTTTTCTCAAGTCTGTTTTGTTCACCATTGTCATGATTGTTATTTATTCTTGGCTGAAATCACACACACTAAATAATGCACTTTCAATGCACTTTCAAACTGGATTTTACTGGGTGAACTGGCAAAATCCAATTGGAAAGTGCACTAAAAGTGGATTGAAAGTGTGTTATTTCGTGTGTGTGATTGCAGCCTTGGACTACTGCAAGTCATTTTGGAGTAGCGAGGTATGCATTTTCCAAAGCATTAGAAAGGCCCTTTCGAAAGGCATGGAGTGAGAAAGAGTTTGCCATTTCCAGTATTCCACTTGGCATCTGTTGCTACCATCACAGCAACTGTCCGCATGATTAGATGAACCTTCTGCTAGATCAGCTGCCAACCAAACCTAAAGAAAGGACTGTTGTTGGAGCCCTAGAAAAAAGGGGGAGGGAGCTAAGAGAGGGACTCCTGCATTTGTGCAGGACACAACAGCAAAACTTAATTCTCAATGAAGTGGTAACCTCTGCAGGGACTGTACCACTTCAGACCACAGTTGGTCTCATATGTTTGAGCATCCCTTCAGATCAAAACATAAGAAGAGCCCTGTTGGATCAGACCAGTGGTCCTTCTAGTCCAGCATCACATCTCACTCAGTGGCCAACCAGTTCCTCTGGAGAGCCAAAAACAAGGCATAGAAGCCGTGGCCTTCATGAGAACATGAGAAGAGCCCTGCTGGATCAGATCAGTGGTCCATCTAGTCCAGCATCCTGTCTCACACAGTGGCCAACCAGTTCCTCAGGGCATAGAGGTGGAGGCCTTCATAAGAATGTAAGAAGAGCCCTGCTGGATCAGATTAGTGGTTCATCTAGTCCAGCATCCTGTCTCACATGGTGGCCAACCAGTTCCTCTGGAAAGCCAAAAACAAGGCATAGAAGCCAAGGCCTTCATGAGAACATCAGAAGAGCCCTGCTGGATCATATCAGTGGTCCATCTAGTCCAGCATCCTGTCTCACACAGTGGCCAACCAGTTCCTCTGAAGCACCAACAACAAGGCATAGAGGTGGAGGCCTTCATAAGAATGTAAGAAGGGCCCTGCTGGATCAGATTAGTGGTCCATCTAGTCCAGCATCCTGTCTCACACAGTGACCAACCAGTTCCTCTGAAGGGCCAAAAACAAGGCATAGAAGCCGAGGCCTTCATGAGAACATCAGAAGGGCCCTGCTGGATCATATCAGTGGTCCATCTAGTCCAGCATCCTGTCTCACACAGTGGCCAACCAGTTCCTCTGAAGCACCAACAACAAGGCATAGAGGTGAAGGCCTTCATAAGAATGTAAGAAGGGCCCTGCTGGATCAGATTAGTGGTCCATCTAGTCCAGCATCCTGTCTCACACAGTGACCAACCAGTTCCTCTGAAGGGCCAAAAACAAGGCATAGAAGCCGAGGCCTTCATGAGAACATCAGAAGGGCCCTGCTGGATCATATCAGTGGTCCATCTAGTCCAGCATCCTGTCTCACACAGTGGCCAACCAGTTCCTCTGAAGCGCTAACAACAGGGCATAGAGGTGGAAGCCTTCATAAGAATGTAAGAAGGGCCCTGCTGGATCAGACCAGTGGTCCATCTAGTCCAGCATTGTATCTCACACAATGGCCAACCAGTTCCTCTGGAGAGCCAACAACAGGGCAGAGAGGATGAGGTCTTCATAAGACCATAAGAAGAGCCCTGCTGGATCAGACCAGTGGTCCATCTTGTCTCACACAGTGGCTAACCAGTTCCTCTGGAGGATTAAACAACAGGGCATAAAGGGTGAGGCCTTCATAAGAAGAGCCCTGCTGGATCAGACTGATGGTCCATTAAATCCGGCATCCATTCTCACACAGTGGTCAGCCAGTTCCTCTGGAGGGCAAACAACAGGGCATAGAGGCCAAGCCTTCCCCTGATGTTCCCTCCTGGCTTCGGGATTCAGAGGTGGACTGCCTCTGAACATGGCACTTCCCTTTAGTCACCAAGGCTAGTAGCCACTAAGAGGAGTCTCCTCCATGAATCTGCTTTTAAAGTTGCCTGTGGCCATCACCACATCCTCTGGCAGCAAGTTCCATATTTTAATAAGAACATAAGAGGAGCCATGTTGGATTAGGCCAATGGCCCATCCAGTCCAACACTCTGTGTCATACAGTGGCCAAAAAAAACCAGGTGCCATCAGGAGGTTCACCAATGGGGTCAGGACACTAGAAGCCCTCTCACTGTGCCTCCTCCAAGCACCAAGAACACAGGGCATCACTGCCCTGGACAGAGAGCTCCATCAATACACTGTGGTTAACAGCTACTGATGGACCTCTGCTCCATATGCTTATCACTCACTGTGTAAAGAAATACCACCAAATCACCACCCTCTTATGGCACCCCTGTAGAATTTTCAAGGCAAGAGGTGTTCAGAGGCAATTGGTCATTGTCTGCTTCTGCACGGCAACTGTGGACTTCCTCAATGGTCTCCCATCCAAGTACCAGCTTCTGAGATCCAAACAGATCAGGCTAGCCTGGGCCATTCAGGCCAGGGCATCTTCCTCCATACACACACACACAGGTGCCCTGGTCTGAATGGCCCAGGCTAGCCTGATCTGTTTGGATCTCAGAAGCTGGCACAGTGCCATCACTGGAAGTGATGTTGCCCATTCAGTCGGTTACTTTCCGCATACTGACACAGAACAGTACAGTGCCATCAGCTGCATTTCATGGATGTGTGTTCTCACGTGGCCCAATAAGAGACCTTGTTAGCACGCACACACACACAGCCAGTGTGAGAGAGCCGCATGTGGCGGAGCGAGAAATGGCAGGCACAGCTTCTCCCGGAAGGGGGCACTTCTGGGCAGGCCTCAGATTCAGCAGGCGCTCACAAGAGCACAGCTCCTGAACTTTTCTGAGGGTTCCCCCTCTTCCTCCCCACCTACTTGTCCACTGAATAGTAGGTACAGCTGAATAACAATCCCTGGATTAGGAGAGAGGGCAGCCAGTCAGCCACCAGAAGTTCTGCCACACCCCCAGCTGCCCTCATTAACTCCTGGAGAAGCCCCCTTTCTCCACTTCTTATGTGATTTTGAGCAGCGGGTGGCTTGCTGGCCTTTTGACTGGAGGGGGGGCCGCCAAGGAGAGCCCCAGGCAAGTGAGGCCTGCTTGGGCTGGCTGGATCTCTAGGCAGCCCAAGCAGGCCTCGCTCGCCCGGGGCTCTTCTTCCTTGCATTGGGTTGCTTTTGGCTGGGCGGGGCATGGCCTATGCCAATGAGTTATGCTAATGAGCTCTGTAACCTATTTTTCTACAAAATGACCCCTGCTTGTGGACAGCTCCACATCTCTTGCTCTCTTTGCAATCCCGTTGGAGACTGGAGGCGGCAGAAAGGAAGGAGCTCGCGGTCTAGGAGCACATGCCTGCCTAGTGCCTTCCCTCCACCAGCAACCTTTTTTTGAGCCAGAGCCCAGCCAGAACTGCATTCCTGTGCGTTCCTGCTCAAAAAAAAAACCCTGCACACACACACACAAGCCTTCCACAACTGGAGAGCCAGTTTGGTGTAGTGGTTAAGTGAGCGGACTCTTATCTGGGAGAACCGGGTTTGATTCCCCACTCCTCCACTTGCAGCTGCTGAAATGGCCTTGGGTCAGCCATAGCTCTGGCAGAGGTTGTCCTTGAAAGGGCAGCTGCTGTGAGAGGCCTCTCAGCCCCACCTACCTCACAGGGTGTCTGGTGTGGGTGGAGGGAAAGGTAAAGGAGATTGTGAGCCGCTCAGACTCTTCGGAGTGAAGGGCAGGATATAAATCCAATATCTTCTTCTTCCATATTCAAAGCTAGTGTGAAAGGCAGGAGGGGTCATGCCTATTTCCTGGGTCAAGAAGTCCCATGAGCCTCAGCCTGGACTTTTAAGTGGTATAGCATTGACACATGTTTACTATTTCACCAAAAACTAGGCCCACATGTCAAGATCGGACAAAACTTCCTGAGATGTTTTCAGCTTTCAACTGCTTGCTCAGAAGTTAATTCAAAAGTTATTACCTATTTTTCAGGTCCTTCTAAACCTAACTGTGCCTTGACCGGGACAGCCTAGGCTAGCCCAATTTTGCCAAATCTCGGAAGCTACGCAGGGCCAGCCCTGCTTACCAATGCCTCCAGTTGGGACCTGGGGATCTCCCAGAATTACAGTTCATCTCCAGACCACAGAGATCAGTTCCCCTGGAGAAAAGGGATGCTTTGGAGGGTGGACTCTGTATGGCACTGTACCCCACAGAGGTCCCTGTTCTCCCCCGGCTCCATCCTCACATCTCTAGGAGTTTCCCATCCTGGATTTGGCAGCTCTATCTCCTCCCATTCCCTGATGGTGGCCATAGGGGACCCGGCAACTCTAGCCCTGCATAATCTTTGGATGGGAGACTGCCAAGGAAGTCCAAGGTCATGACACAGAGGCAGGCAATCACAAACTGTATTTTCTTGCTTTGAAAATCCTACAGGGTCGCCACAAGTCAAGGGCAACTTGACGGCACTTTTCAACCCAAACCTGACTATAAATGCTTCCAGGTGAGGTCTTGTCCAGCCGGCACCTAACTACAGCCCTGCAGTTTGTACTTTTCAGACAGAAGCTTTGGAAACCTCCACCAGAGAGTGAGCTTCTGCAGGACACCTCGAATCTCAGACCAACAGTGCTTGAGACCAGGGCTTTTGGGGGTAGGAAAAAAGTCCAGCAGGAACTCATTTGTATATTAGGCCACACCCACTGATATCACCATTGTTTCGCATGTAGCCTTTTTGAAAGAAAAAGCCCAGCAGAAACTCATTTGCGTATTAGGCCACACCCCCTGACATCACCATTGTTTCACTGTGGCCTTTTTAAAGAAAAGGCCCAGCAGGAACTTATTTGCATATAAGGCTACACCCCCTGATGTCATCATTGTTTTACACGTGGCCTTTTAAAAGAAAAGGCCCAGCAGGAACTTATTTGCATATTAGGCCACACCCCCTCAAAACCATTGTTTTACACATGGCCCTTTTTTAGAGAAAAGGCCTAGCAGGAATATCAAAACAAACCACAGAGGAATATTAAAACAAACCACAGAGACCACCAACATTCTGTATTTCTCCTTTAGCTGCCCACTGACTCATTTTGTTCTCTTCCTTAAACACTGATCAATCTTTGGTGGCCTCAGAGGGTTCAGTTCTTCCAAAGCAAGATTATGGGTGGAGTTTCAGTTCTCATCTGCACTACTGTTTTTGAGCATGAAACTGGCAGTTATTGGGAAGGGCTGTAGCTCAGAGAGTCAGTTTGGTGTGGTACTTAAGTGTGGGGACTCTTATCTGGGAGAACCGAGTTTGATTCCCCACTCCTCCACTCGCAGCTGCTGGAATGGTCTTGAGTCAGCCATAGCTCTTGCAGAGCTGTCCTTGAAAGGCAGCTTCTGTGAGAGCTCTCTCAGCCCCATCTACCTCACAGGGTATTTGTTGTGTGTGGGGGGGGAGAGAGGTAAAAGAGATTGTGAGCCGCTCTGAGATTCTGAGACTCTGAGATTCAGAGTATATGACGGGGTATAAATCCAATATCTTCTTCAGTGGCAGAGTATCTACCTGACATGCAGAAAGTCCCAGGTTCAATCCCCGGCATCTCCAGTTAAAAGACAGTGGGAGGCGTGAAAGGCCTCTATCTGAAGGCCCTGGAGAGTCACTGTCAGTCTGAGCAAACAATTCTGAACCTGACAGACCAATGGTCTGATTCAATCTAAAGGCAGCTTCATGTGTACGTGTGTGTTAGTTAAAGCACAGTGAAAGGGGGCAGTCTCGGGACTGTGACCTTAGTCACATACGTCTGGGGATGCAAACTTCAGTTAAAAATTAACCTGATGCTCCTGAAAATCATACGTCTTATCCGGTCTCACATATGCTTGAATCCTGGCAGCGATCTACTCTTCCCACTGGCACAGTGGAGCAGGATAATGAATGATAACGAATCCACAGGAAACTATCTTGCACACAGCCTCACATGTGGGGACCTGATGTGCCTTTCTCTGTTCAACTGCCCACCCATTTGGTCCAAGATCAGTGGAGATTTTTATTCAAGAAAGCAGGGAGTGACTCGGCTTTGGCCAGACACCCCTGAGAAATAACCCTGAAACAATTTGTTTCCTATAACACTAGATACTGTATCCAGCTTGTAAATAACCGATAACTGGATTGCTAGCCTAACCTGCCTCATGGGAACGTTGTGAGGATAAAATGGAGGACAGAAGGCTCTAAACTGCTTTGAATCCCCAGTGAGGCGAAAGGCAGAGAGTGTAAAAGAATCAAATAAGTCAATAAAATTGGTGGTGACCCAGAATCCTCTCCAGGAAGTTTTAAAAATTGGAAGGAACACCACCTCCTCTTCTCTGGCAGCTGCTCTGACTCAAATGAGTAACAGACATGTGGGAACAGCATGGCTAGCAAAATAATAATAGAAAAATTGTGCTAACAGCTTTGGAGGCCTCGTTCCGAAGACTGCATTGAACATTGTTGGAGGGATGCTGGCTCAATTTATTGTTTTAAAAAGTTACATTAAAGTTCTCCTATTTGTCTCTTATGTCTCCCTGTCTTAGGCAAAGAGGGCCATGGAGTTTCTTCCAAATAAAAGCTTGTTGGTCTTAAAGGTGCCACTTGACTCCTGCTTTGTTCTACTGCTTCAGACCAACACGGCTGCCCACCCGGATCTATCTCCTTGAAAACGGGTTTGCAATCCCAAGGCACACGTAGTCTCAGAGCATGCACAAAGAGCCCTTCCTTCTCCTGCCAGTGAACACATGGGAAGTGGAGGGCATGCCCCCCCGGCCCCTCTTTCCCTCCACCCACCCAGCAGTCTGGGGCCCCAGCCTGAGGCTTGGAATGATCCACTAGAAAAGTCACCCGGGGGTGCCAAGGGACTTACTAGGGTTGTCAGGTCCCCCCTGGTCCCTATCAAGAGATGAGGGGGCTGCAGATCCAGGATGGGAAACTCTTGGGAATTAAGGAGTGGAGCCTGGGGAGGACAGGGACCTCAATATCAAGCTGTCCACCTTCCAAAGCAGGCATTTTCTTCAGGGGAGGCCATCTCTGTAGTCTGGAGACGAGCTGTGATTCCAGGAGATCCCCAGGCCCCACCTGGAGGCTGGCATCCCTAGGACTTGCAGAGCTCTTTCAACGGGAGTTAACTGCAGGCACAGAATCTGCCCCTCCGCGTGGCCCGATTTGGAGGGGGGTCTCCAGACACTCCCACCCATTGACCCCGACCCCCAACTCTCACCTCTTCCTCCCCCTTCCTCCCACTGGGTAGGGCGGCCAATTCAAGAAATATCTGGGGACTTTGGGGGTGGAGTCAGGGGACTTTGGGGGTGGAGCCAGAAGCAAGGGTGTGACGAGCACAATTGAATTATGAAGGGCCATCACATTTGAAGGGACCACGCTCCTTTTAAATGCCTCCCCCTCCATTTGGAATAATGAAGGATAGGGGCACCTTCTTTGAAGGCTCATGGACTTGGACCTCCTGCTCCAATCTTTTTCAAACTTGGGGGATGTTTTGAGGAGAGCCACCAGATGCTATGCTGAAAATTCAGTGCCTCTGCCTCAAAAAACAGCCCCCCCCACAGAGCCCCAGATACCCACAGATCAATTCTCCATTATACCCTATGACAGGGGTGGCCAAACTGTGGCTCGGGAGCCACATGTGGCTCTTTCACATCTATTCTGTTGCTCTCAAAGCCCTCACTGCCCCATTGGCTGGCTTGGAGAAGTCATTTCTCTCTTTAAATCACTTCTCCAAGCCAAGCCAGCCAGCTGCTTGGAGAATGCATTTAAAGTTGCTTTTTCTCCACCTCTCCCCCCCTTCTCTCTCTCCCATATATCTCTTTTCTTTTCAGTTTTCTTTCCATTTGTCCTCCCTCCGTCCCTCCCTCCTGGCTCTCAAACACCTGACGTTCGTGTCTTGTAGCTCTCAAACATCTGACGTTTATACTTGCTGTTAAGCAAGTTTGGCCACCCCCTGCCCTATGGGAACTGGTCTCCATCGGGAATAACGGGAGTGCCCAGCAGACATTTCCCTCCACACTCACCCCGTCCCCCGCTTTCTGCTGACCCTGACGCGGGAGGAGAGCCTCCAAGCCGGGGGATCCCCCGCCCCCACCTGAGGATTGGCAACTCTCCCACCGGGGTACACTGCCGCGCCCCCCTGCCCTCCCCCGGCCCGCACTCACTTGTCGAGGACGAAATAGAGGTCGAAGGCGCCGTGGCAGGAGGGCTGTTCTTGGGCGCGAGCGGCAGGCGGCCGAGGCGGCGGCGGCAGCAGCACCAGCACCAGCAAGCAACCCAGCGCCGCCCGGCCCAGCAGCTCCGCGGCCCGGCTGCTCCGGCCCGGCCCGATCCGCAGCTCTCGCCGGGGCGCCCCCATGCCCGTGCCGCCGCCTCCTTCTCCGCTGCAAACCGCCGCGGCTCGCCTTTGCCAGAGAGCGCTTCGGCGAAGGGACGAGCCTCGGCGAGGGAGGGGCGAGCGGAGGACAAAGGCGAGCGGGCTGCAAACTCCGGCCCGAGAGGAATCCCCCGAGCGCGGGCGCCGGAGCGGAGGAGGCTGGCCCGAGCCGCTCTCGGTTCGGCTCCCGCTTCTGCAGTCCACGCGCCGCAGTTTGTGGCTGCAAGGAAAAAGTCTCCTCCGAGCGTCAATCCGGGCTGCCCAGAAAAAGCTGCCCGCAGAAGGGAACCCAGAAGCCCGCAGGAAGAAACTTCGCCCTCGCTTTACTTTGCTTTGCTCTCCTCTCCCTCCTTTGCCCCTTCCCGGTTCTTCGGATCCCCCCCTCCGATTTTCCCTTGGCCTTTTATGGAGCGAGGCTGCGAGGATGTGGTGGCCGATTCAAGGGGTTGCAGCGAAGGCTGCCCCGGGCTTTGCATGGGAGGGGGCGGGGAAAGCCTTCTGCAAGCCCCTTTATTGACACAAGCCGAGGCCGGGCCTGGCAAGGAGGGGGTTAAGGGGGAGTGGGAGCGGCCCGCCCTCGCATGGCTTCGGGAAATAGTAATAATAAATACAGAGAACATTCGGTTTCAGATCTTTTGGAGACTGTTTTCTTCTCTCTCTGTGTGGCTGTCTCTCGTAGCAGAAAAGAGCAAGCTCGCTGGAGAAGCCAGCGGTGACTCACGACAGCTGCCACAAATCGTGTTAGTCCTTAAGGTGCGGCTGGACTCTTGCTCTTTTTTGCTGCTACAGGCAGGCCAGCACGGGTACCCGGGGCTTTTTTGGTAGAGAAAGCCCAGCAGGGACTCATTTGCAATATTAGGCCACACCCCCTGATGCCACCATTGTTTCGCGAGGGGCTTTTCTGTGGAAAAGGCCCCGCAGAAACTTATTTGCATATTAGGCCACACCCCTGACATCACCATTATTTCACTCGGGGCTTTTTGTAGTAAAAGCCCAGCAGGGGCTCATTTGCATATTAGGCCACCGCCCCTGACACCACCATTGTTTCACACAGGGCTTTTTTGAAAAGCCCAGCAGGAACATATTTGCATATTAGGCCACACCCACTGGTGCCAAACCAGCCAGAACCTGCTCAAAAAAAGCCCTGCGGCTACGCATTTTGATTTCTCTCTCTTGTGTTCTGAATTTTGTAGTTAATCACCCAGTATCAGGTAAAGGCAACTGACTGCAATGAAAAAGCAATTAAAGTCAGCAACATAAAAGCAATCAACAGCATAAGAAGACACAGCAGCCAAAAATGAAATAAAAAGCGCTTCACTGGAACATCTCAATAAAAGGCCTTGTTTGTTGTTCGAATTAGTGAAAGTCCATCCTGATGTGTTTTGCAGGCAGAGGTGAGGTGATTGGAGCCACACTCCTGCCCTTCACTCAGTGACTCAGAGCAGCTTACAATCTCCTCCCTTTCCTCTCCCCACAACTGGCACCCGGTGAGGGAGGCAGGGCTGAGAGAGCTCTGCTCTTGAGAGAACTGGGACTGGCTCAAGGTCACCCAGCTGGCTGCATGTGGAGAAGTGGGGAATCAAACCCAGTTCTCCAGATTAGAGTCCTCTGCTCTTAACCACTGCACCAGACTGGCTGACTTGTTTTTAATTGTGGGTGTGTGTTAATATTCTGGGGGTGGAACCTGGGGAAGATAGGTGTCTTTGCAGGGTACAATGCCATAGAGCAGGGGTCCCCAGCATTGTGCCCATGGCCACCGTGGGTTTTAGAAAGTGGGAGGGGCCAGGTGGAGCTTCTACCCAGCTAAACGTCTGATTGGCCATTGGAGATTTGATTGGCTGTCCAGATTTTTTTAAAACACAGCACAAGGATCTTCACTGTGTGATTGAAAGTAAGTTGCAGCAGCCATTTGTGGTTGGCTCTGCCTACTGCAGCAGCCATTTTTTCTCTCTGCCAACCATGCTGTGTCAGAGTTCCAAAAGTGCCCACAGGCTCAAACAGGGTGGGGACCCCTGCCATATAGAGTCCACCCTCCAAAGCATCCATCTTTCTCCAAGGGAACTGATCTCTGTACTCTGGAGATAAGCTATCATTCTGGGAGATCTCCAGGTCCCACCTGGAGACTGGCACCCCTACTAGTGAATGTGTGTGTGCGTGTAGACACACAAATATCACTGGGCAGTCCCATAAAATAATATGTTAACTGGTTCCTTCGGTTCCACGGGCGCCTGGGGGACAGCACTAATTTGAAACATGTCAGTATTCCGAAAGCCAATTGAAATTTAAACTTTAAAAAAAGCCAGCTGTGACACGCACCATTCTCAGTGGGCTGGGCCATGCCCGACTCCAAGAGCTGACTCAAGGAACTTGGACCTCAAGTTGGTATGTGACAGGGGGGAGGGAGGGACTTGGCAACTTTCCTTGCTACTATTGGCTATGATGATCCTTCTACCATCCGCTCTCCAGCCCAACTGTCATCCAAGCTATTTATCTAGGAGTGAGGAAAAAGAAAGGCTACCGTTGTGATTGGATCTGCAGGGCATGCAGCAGGTGAATCAAAGCCGGTCCTTCCAATGGTAGCCAAATCAATGGCAAATCCAAAGTGCTCAAATCGCTCCTAGTCCTGGGAATAACTCTAGAGCAGGGGTGGCCAATGGTAGCTCTCCAGAAGTTTTTTGCCTACAACTCCCATCAGCCCCAGCCAGCATTGCCATGCTGGCTGGGGCTGATGGGAGTTGTAGGCAAAAAACATCTGGAGAGCTATAGTTGGCCATCCCTGCCCTAGAGGGATAAGGAGGTACTTGAAGGGCTGCCATACAGAGGATGGTGTGGAATTGTTTTCTGTGGCCCCAGAAGGTAGGACCAGAACCAATGAGTTGAAATTAAATCAAAAGAGTTTCTGGCTCAACATTAGGAAGAACTTCCTGACAGTTAGAGTGGTTCCTCAGTGGAACAGGCTTCCTCCTCAGGAGGTGGTGGGCTCTCCTTCCTTGGAGGTTTTTAAAGATAGGTTAGATGGCCATCTGACAGCCACGCTGATTGCGTGAATTAGGCAGATCATGAGAAGAAGGGCAGGAAGGGTTGCATCAGTGCTTAGCTCTCATGGTCCTTTCTTACACTCCCAGGGAAATGCTGATTGCCACTTTGGGGTGGGCTCTCCTTCCTTGGAAGTTTTTAAACAGAGGCTAGATGGCCATCTGACAGCCATGAAGATCCTGTGAATTTAGGGGGAGGTGTTTGTGAGTTTCCTGCATTGTGCAGGGGGTTGGACTAGATGACCCTGGAGGTCCCTTCCAACTCTATGATTCTATGGTAAGCCTGGCTGCATCCACGTGAGAAGGATGCTCCATATCCTAGGTGTCCAACATTCAGCCCACAGGACAGAACCTATCTGGCCTGTGAGCCACTAGTCATTACCTTTATTGCCAGATGACAGAGGCTGTACATTACGTCCCTGTACCTGTGAGGAACATCCAGCCAGAGGGCTGTTTATAGCCCTCGAGGTCACTTGGTGTGGCCCTCGGGGATTGCTGGGCCGAGCCAAGCCATGTGGCAGCCTCCCTGGGGCCAAGTTGGTCAGCAAGGATTGTGGGGCCCAGCTGCACTGTGCAGTGGACTCCCTGGGTTCCTGGTGGGCTTTTTTTTACAAAAAAAAAGCCCTGGACCTAGTCATTTGCCTAGGGTGGCAGCTCCAGCTCACGTGCATGTGCGTGCCAAATTAGGCTATCCCCACATGACTTCAAGTAGAAAAACAATTATTTGCATTAATTTTGCTGACCTGAATCGTTCTCCCTCGGTGGAGCACTGTTTTTGAAGTTGATAATTTTGTATGGCCCACAAATGATGTTATAAATATCCATATGGCCCTTGGCAGAAAAAAGGTTCCCCATCCCTGCTGTACACTGTCCCAGTGTTAATGAGTAATGGGTGGTGGAAGTGGGAGGGTGGGCATCAGGGAGATACTGTAAGGACGTGCTGTAAGAGTGATAATGTTTTCAGCATGTTTGTATTTTGAGTAAAAAAAAATAATATTCATAGAATCATAGAGTTGGAAGGGGCCTCCAAGAGATTTTGGCTGCCTCGGGGCCTCCACAGGGTTTAATCTGGCACTACAGTCAGACATACTAAATAACGGGCTTTGCAACCGGATTTTTACTGTGGAAGAAAAGCAAAATCCACTTGTAAACAGTCGCCGTGTGAAAGCACCCATTGTTCTGTTATATTGTTGTAACCCGCCCTAAGCCTGCTATGCAGAGGAGGAGGGCTGGCGATCAAATCAAATACAAACAAATAAATAATAAAAACCTGGAATTCCAAGCATGGGGCTCCAGCGACATGGGCCCTCTGTCTCATAGGCTATAATCCTAACCATCCCACGAAGTAAGTTGTTTTGTGGATTGCTTGAGCTTTTTTATGAACAGGGCAGAGACTGTGAAAAGTCATCCGCAAGTAATGTATTTGAGCTCTGAAACCTGTCTCAAGAACACTTCCCCTCTATGCTACACGTTAGCAAGTTCTTTCAAATACATCCTTTGCATTTAAAGCACTTTGGTTATCTGGAAAGGGCAGTTTGCTGCAAGACTTCCTAACAAATCTTGATCCTCTTAGGGTGGCCAAACTGCAGCTCAGGAACCACATGTGGCTCTTTCGCACATATTGTGTGGCTCTCAGAGTCCCCACTGCCCGAATGGCCAGCCTGGAGAAGGCATTTCTCTCTCTAAATCACTTATCCAAGCCAAGCCAGCAGGAGAATTGGGGGATGTATTTAAAGTTGCTTTCTTTCCACCTCCCCCCATCTATTTGCCTCCCTCCCTCCTTCCTGTCCCACAGCTTTCAAACATCTGACCATGTGTCGCAACTCTCAAACATCTGACATTTATTCTATGTGACTCTTACAATAAGCAAGTTTGGCCACCCCTGTTCTAAGTCCAAACCAGGAGATCCAATGAAAAATTCTCATAGCCTGAGCACCAAGAGCAGAAAAATGGATACGTTTTGTTTTACCCCTGTTAAGCCTCCTCTCTCTGAATTCCCGTCTTCCTTGTTCTTTGCACAATAACACACAAGACAAATCAGGTGCCAGTTCCACTGACGATAAGCTTGTAAAGCTGATATCTTTTGCATTCATCATTTCCTTGAAGCGTCTCACAAAATGTTTTCCCTGCTCTGAATTGACAGTTTGAAAACTGCCTTGTGGGACTTCACGTGGAATTTTAAACGATGCACTTGTTAGCCGGAATGGCAACACCATTCCGTTCTGAGGAGATCAAATGTATCATTTCTGTTTTCCCTGATGTTACCTTCTGAGCAAAGCCAACCATTTACACAAGAAACATACAGTTTAGCAAAGCGATACCTTTTCATGTACTGCTTGCCCTTGGAATGCTAGATGCAAGCTTACAGGATACACAGAACCTTTCTTCAAGTTTGGATGCTCACTGCCATTAGGAAAGTGTTGCACCATTGACGGTGGAAAATGCCATCAACTCACAGCTGATTTGAAGGCCCAAAACAAACAGAGACATCACACAATGTTCCCTCTAAGCTGCAGAATCCTGTGAGCAAAAATTCTACTTTGTGAGCTACTAGCATTAAAGTTGTGAGCTACCGCATACATTATTGTGCCATGGGGCCATTTTTCCTGAGCGAAGACAAAAATGTGTGAGCTGAAGGCTGAAAATCTGTGAGCTGGCTCACGCTAACTCAGCTTAGAGGGAACACTGCCGTGTTCTGCCTCTGTGTAGCAGTCTCCCATCCAGGTGCTAACCAGTGCTGACCCAGTGTAGCTGCCAAGCTCTCAGTTTCGTGGTGGTCTCCCATCCAAGTATTAAAACCAAGGCTGACCCAGCTTAGCTTCCAAGAACTGATGAGATGAGGCTAACCTGGGCCACCCAAGTCAGGGTGTCTCATTCTTTGGCTGTGAGACTTGGGAAGGGGTGAGATGCCCACCCCTGCCTCCAAGAAGACAGACACATTGTGGAAGTTTTACCAGTCCCTGAGTAACAGATTTTCTCAACTGCACCTACTTTCATGTTCATCTAACAAAATCAATTTCTACATAGACACATGCTCTTAGCTGGCTTAGGGCACAGGCCAGACAGCTTTCTAAAACATGCCTTTTGGCTCTGAGCTGCATGAAAAGCTGAGTAATTGTAGTCGATTGCAGTCTATGAGTCAACTCATCCACCACTACTAGTCTTCTAATTAAGCAACTTTTGTGTAAGGGAGCAAACAACACCTTGATCCGTTTGGCTGAAGACCTCGCTATTAACAGTAACTGTAGGACAGGTAACTTGGCTAATGGAATACAGAATAACAAAAACTAAGTTGTTCCTAAAACTCTAGGCCACAGTTGTCCTGGTCTGGTTCTGCGCCTTCTCAATAGGCATTGCACTCCTGCAAGCCACTAGCAGGGAGAAGAAGAAGAAGACTGCAGATTTATATCCCGCCCTTCTCTCTGAATCAGAGACTCAGAGCAGCTTACAATCTCCTATATCTACTCCCCCCCAGAATAGACACCCTGTGAGGTGGGTGGGGCTGAGAGGGCTCTCACAGCAGCTGCCCTTTCAAGGACAACCTCTGCCAGAGCTATGGCTGACCCAAGGCCATTCCAGCAGCTGCAAGTGGAGGAGTGGGGAATCAAACCCAGTTCTCCCATTACACCAAACTGGCTGAAACCGAGAAGCACTTCAGTGGCTATTAGCCACAAGGTACAGATGGAATTTTTCTGGGGCAGTGATGCTCTGTATTCTTGTGCTTGGGGGAGCAACAGTGGGAAGGCTTCTGGAGTTCTAGCCCCACTGGTGGACCTCCTGATGGCCCCTGGGTTTTGGTCACTGTGTCCCACAGAGTGCTGGACTGGGTGGATCACTGGCCTTATCCAACTTAGTTTCTCTTATGTTTGCTGAGTCCATCCTACTCTCCTGCTTGCTCTGAGATAGCTTCTTAAAAAGGCAGTACACAACAGGAACTATTTAAGCTTCTAAAGTCTCAAGGTCCTAAGCAATACATTTCGAGAGCCACTGCCTTACAGCAGTGAAGAATGAGGACTAGCGCCAGTGACTCATTTCCTGTACTTCTCATATTCTGAAAGTATGAATATATACTTGTGCAACATGTTTTACTATTTAACCAGCCAGTCAATATTCCTCTTAATATCTGTAAGTTGAGCAGACGTATTGGTGTTTATCACAGAGTTTATCATTGTTATATCCAGGTTAATGTCCAAATTTCTTTATTAATATCTGTTAGTGTGCTGTGGTTTGTGCTCTGGCTTGGCATAGTTTCTAGTGTATGAATTGTTATTTATCACCCAGTTTATCACTGTTATATCCAAGCTAATGTCCACATTTCTTTATTATCAGGGCATTTTTGTAGAAAAAGCCCAGCATGAGCACATTTGCATATTAGGCCACACACCCTGACATCACCATTGTTTCACGCAGGGCCTTTTTTTAGAAAAACCCCCAGCAGGGACTTATTTGCATATTAGGCCACACACCCTTGTGCTGAGCCTGCTGGAACTGCATTCCTGCTCAAAAAAAGCCCTGTTTATTATCAAGAGTGATAGTATCAAGAGAAGCTTCAAGGGGAAATTACAGCATGAAATTGCTGAAGTTAAAATATGGGGCAGGCTCTACACCACTCATAGGAAAGGTCCTCCAGCCCCTTAATCATCTTGGTTGCCCTCTTTGGTACTTTTGCCATCCAAGAAATCTTGAGCTGCAGGAAGGAGAACTGTAAGCATTCCAAATAAGACGGCACGAGGGATCCAGATGGGCCATTATGATACTTCCGCTGCAATCACACACACGAAATAATGCACTTTCAATGCACTGTCCAACTGGATTTTCTTGTGTGAACTGGCAAAACCCAGCTGGAAAGTACATTGAAAGTGCATTGTTTAGTGCAGGGGTATCGAACTCATTTGTTATGAGGGCCAGATCTGGCATAAATGAGACCTTGTTGGGCTGGGCCATGTGTGTATCTACTTAAGATTATGTGACAGAGATATAAACTTTATAAAGGACACAGACAAACATAATTAGACATCTATTTTATTTTATTTTTTAAAAAAAAACATAAAACATGCTTAAAACGTTAGCACTCATTAGTCTCAGAGATGCTTTCTTTGTATTTCTCCCATGGGACCCAGGGAACTGGGTAAAGGAAATTGTGGCTCTTCCCTTCCTTCCCCAAGGGACTGGGGGGGGGAGCCTCAGCCAATAGAAGAAAGAGAGGCTTGGCTCAGTAGCTCCACTGTGAAATTGAGAGAGCTTGGCAAAGCAAGCTATTCCTCCTCCTCTTCCTCCCATTGGGAGGAGCCTCAGTCAAAGGAGAAAATAGAGGTTTTGCTCTGTAGGTCCTGTGCAATTGAGCAAGCCCTGCAAAGCAAGCTGTTATGCAGAAGAAAGCAAAATATAGGGAGAAGTAAGCAGATGACAGCCAGTTGCTTGGGGGCCTGATTCAGCCCCCGAACTGCAGTTTGACACCCCTGATTTAGTGTGTGTGATCGATTCGCAGCCTTCCAGTGTCTTTCATTATAATCCCCCCTCACCTGGAAAGAGTTTTAAGACATGGCTTCTTGGCCCTTTGGAAACTCTGATAACATCACAGGAAACCCTGTTTTGAGCAGCAAAACCAAGCAGAGGTTGAAGAGTTAATTCCTCCCTGCCCTCCCTTGCAAGCCCCGATCCAGATCAGCAGGGCTACATGCACCCACAATATACCTTTTGGAGGCAATTGGAGATCTGCTCTGAACAAACATTATCCAAAAAAGAAATCTGAACTTCAGATGGACATTCTGATTTTCCAATCTGGATTCTGAACTGATGGAACTACAACATCAGGAGGGGGCTGAAATTTTGAGATTTTGTGCAATTGGGAGATGATTGTTTCCTGATGCTGCTTAAGTGGTTTGTTCACTTCACTGCAAACAAGCTACTTTCTTACCCAGCACAAAACAGGTAAGGCGATTTTCAGCACTGGAGGTTCTGAGCAGCAGGGCACAGGGTTGAGGGAGTTGCTACTGCTCCATGCTGTAGTAACTCCTTCCCCTCTGCTCCTGTGTCATGCAGACTGTTTCATTGGTGTAAACCAGGGGTGTCAAACATGTGCCCCAGGGGCCGAATCAAGCCCCTGGAGGGCTCCTATCAGGGTTCCTATAAGGCCCCCGATCAACTGGCTGTGATCTGCTTCCTTCTGTATAACAGCTTGCTTTGCAAGGCTTGCTCAATCGCACAGAAACTACAGAGCAAAACCTCTATTTTCTCCATTAGTTGAGAAGGGGGAAGGCATAACTTGTTTTTCCAGGCTCTTTCAATCACACAGCAGAGCTACTGAGCCAAGCCTCGCTCCCTTCTATTGGCTGAGGCTCCTTTCCCCTGGGGGAGGAAGGAAAGATCCACAGTTTCCTTTGCCCAGTTCCCTGGATCCCATGGGAGAAATATAAAGAAAGCACATTTAAGACCAATGAGTGCTAACGTTTTAAGCATGTTTTATGTTTTTTAAAATATATATATCTAATTGCGTTTGTCTGTGTCCTTTATAAAGTTTATATCTCTGCTACCTAATCTTAAATAGGTACACACATGGCCCAGCCTGACATGGCCCGGCCCAACAAGGTCTCATTTATGTCAGATCCGGCCCTCATAACAAATGAGTTCAACACCCAGGGCTTGTTTTGTAGAAAAAGCCTAGCAGGAACTCATTTGCATATTAGGCCACACCCACTGACATCGCCTTTGTTTCGCATAGGGCTTTTTTGTAGAAAACGAACAGTAGGAACTCATCTGCATATTAGACCACACTCCCTGATGCCAAGGGAGAGCCAGTTTGGTGTAGTGGAGAGCCAGTTTGGTGTAGTGGTTAAGTGCGTGGACTCTTATCTGGGAGAACCGGGTTTGATTCCCCACTCCTCCACTTGCGCCTGCTAGCATGGCCTTGGGTCAGCCATAGCTCTGGCAGAGGTTGTCCTTGAAAGGGCAGCTGTTGTGAGAGCCCTCTCCAGCCCCGCCCACCTCACAGGGTGTCTGTTGTGGGGGAGGAAGGTAAAGGAGATTGTGAGCCGCTCTGAGACTCTTCGGAGTGGAGGGCGGGATATAAATCCAATATCATCTTCTTCTTCTTCTTCAAGCCAGCCGTAACTGCATTCCTGTTTGTTCCTGCTCAAAAAAAGCCCCGTCAACATCCCTGCACTTTCTAAAGAAACTAAATTCTGGGTCATCGTCCCTCTGCTTAACAAAGCAGTGGAAAAGGATAGGTGCTTCACTCTGTTCATGCAAAATCTGGAGATTGCTCTGTCGGTCTTGATGACAGCGGAAACCACAGTAAGCTAAGAGATACAGAAGCTGGTTTCTGGGAAGTG
Source organism: Heteronotia binoei (assembly GCF_032191835.1). Classification (NCBI taxonomy): domain Eukaryota; kingdom Metazoa; phylum Chordata; class Lepidosauria; order Squamata; family Gekkonidae; genus Heteronotia; species Heteronotia binoei. The sequence continues at coordinate 106,982,568 of NC_083231.1, read as the reverse complement.
GGGGGGAAACACTGGCTTCCTCTCTACTTCCTGCCCCTCCCATGAACAAACATACAGGCATATATGCAACCCTAACTCCTCGTCGTATCTTGCTATAAGTCACCTCTCTTAAGATGTAGCGTTCCTCTCCTTGGCCCCAATATCCATTGCACAGATGGGGCACATCTGTGCTGCTATAACTGGAGAGCCAGTTAGGTGTAGTGGTTAAGTGTGCGGACTCTTATCTGGGAGAACCGGGTTTGATTCCCCACTCCTCCACTTGCACCTGCTGGAATGGCCTTGGGTCAGCCATAGCTCTGGCAGAGGTTGTCCTTGAAAGGGCAGCTGCTGTGAGAGCCCTCTCCAGCCCCACCCACCTCACAGGGTGTCTGTTGTGGGGGAGGAAGGTAAAGGAGATTGTGAGCCGCTCTGAGACTCTTCAGAGTGGAGGGCGGGATATAAATCCAATATCTTCTTCTTCTTCTGCTATAATCTGGTCCTCAGGAGTGACACTGGTTAGCCGTGCTGGAAAGATAACACCAATGCAAAGGCTCTCTCTTTACCACCTGATGTCAGATAATGGTGCCCGTTCATTCTAACTCGCTTGGGACTCTTTAGCTTGGAGAAACGTCGACTGCGGGGTGACATGATAGAGGTTTACAAGATAATGCATGGGATGGAGAAAGTAGAGAAAGAAGTACTTTTCTCCATTTCTCACAATACAAAAACTCGTGGGCATTCGATGAAATTGCTGAGCAGATAGGTTAAAATGGATAAAAGGAAGTACTTCTTCACCCAAAGGGTGATTAACATGTGGAATTCACTGCCACAGGAGGTGGTGGCGGCCACAAGTATAGCCACCTTCAAGAGGGGTTTAGATAAAAATATGGAGCACAGGTCCATCAGTGGCTATTAGCCACAGTCTGTGTGTATATATAATTTTTTTTGCCACTGTGTGACACAGAGTGTTGGACTGGATGGGCCGTTGGCCTGATCCAACATGGCTTCTCTTATGTTCTTATGTAGGGGCAGCCAGGAAGAAACTGAGCAAACGTGACAGATTTCCATTCTAAGGCAAAAGGGGAAAGTGCACCAGAATAGCATTTCAGGTGTTCCAGGTGCCTCATATACCCTCATCTCAGTAATCCTAAGTATGCAAGCTTGCATTCTTATCGCCAGGCCTCAGATTCAGCAGGAGCTCACAAGAGCACAGCTCCTGAACCTTTCTGAGGGTTCCCCCTCCTCCTCCCTACCTACCTCCCTTGTCCACTGAATAGTAAGTGAAGCTGCCTAACAATTCCTGGTTTAAGAGAGCAGCCAGCCAGCCATCAGGGGCTTTGCCATGCCCCCAGCAGCCCTCATTAACCCCTGGAGAAGCCCACACCACTCTTTCTCCACTTCTTATGTATAATATAGTGGGTTCCATGCAATGATGAAGCGAGGTGGTAGTGAACATAGCTCTTTTATTGAATACAGCATAGTACAGAGCTGCCTTCAAAGACTGAAGACTAGGTCAACAGGGCCAACTATATACACACACAAAGTTCCTGCGCTAGCATGCTATTGGATCATTCAAACCAGCAGGCGGCTCGTGATTGGAGCGGGGCAGCAGGGATTTGTATCCTACTCCCTATCGTTCCTGAGTCCCCAAGCTCAGTCCTACAGGCTCCAGTGAGCCAGGCAAGAACTCCTTATCATAGATACAAGTCTAGTCACATATACAACATTATGTGATTTTGGGTGGCGGGTGGTTTGCTGTCCTTTTGACTGGGGGGGCGGCGGCCCAGGAGAGTCCTAGGGAAGTGAAGCCTGCTTGGGCTGGCTGGATCTCTAGCCAACCCAAGCAGACCTCACTTGCCTGGTGTTCTCCTTTCTTCCATTGCGTTCCTTTTAGCTGAGAGGGGGATATGCGAATGAGTTGCACTAATGAGCTCCTCCACCTATTTTTCTACAAAACGACCCCTGCTTATCCCCATAGCTACTATATGGCCTAGGGTTGCCAGGTCCCAATGACATGCCAGCGGAGGGAAGGAGGGAATTTTCCAGGAGTGGGGAGGAATACCATGAAGTGTTTACATCACCCAGAAGTGATGTGGACATGCCAGGGATGTTGGGCAGTGACACTCTGGATTTTAGGCAAAACTCTATGGTAGCCGCCCTGAGCCCGCCTCGGTGGGGTAGGGCGGGATATCAATCGAATTAAATAAATAAATAAATAAATAAATAGAATCAGCTACAAACCATAGAGTTTTGCCCCAAAACCAGAGCATTGCCGCCCAACATCTCCAATGTGCCTACTTCATTTTCGGGTTACATAGGCATGTCACTGTTATTTCCTGCTTCTTGGAGGTAAGAGGTGGTATTTAGGAGGGGAGAGGAGTGTCTGAAAGCAGGAGACCCCTGCCCAGCCTCCTTGCTTTGTCAGCTACTTCTCCTCAAATTCTTAATGGTTACATTTCAACTTCCCAGGGGTCCCCAACTTTTCTGAGCATGCAGGCAGCTTTGGAATTCTGACACAGCATGGTGGGCCAGCCACAAAATGGCAGCCATAGGAGGCAGAGTTGGCTACAAAATGGCTGCCAAAGGCTTACTTTCAGTCACATAGTGATGATCCCTGTGCTGTGATGGCTGCTGCTGCCAAAGCAACACTTTTGAAAATCTGCACAGTCAATCAGAAGCCTTGCTGAGAAAAAGTCCTTTCTGGCCCCACTTGGCAGGAAAGATGCTGGCAGGCACCATAGCGCCTATGGGATGAGTATTAAAAGCATTGGCCCATCCAGAAGGCCTGTTGGTTGTTCAATTTCACTTTTAAAAATTAGACAAGTCTGATTGGATTGCAGCGAGACACATATGGCTTGTATGTAATCTTCTGGGACATGAATGGAACAGAACTACCGGTATTTGGGAACCCAACAAGTCATTCACTACAATATCACTAAAAGATTTTGATGGAAGTACACAAGGCAGAAAAATTCCAATTCTGAGTTTGTTGAAGAACTCTTTTACATAAAGAACACTCCACTCACCGTGAAAATAAACTTGTGGGACATTTTCCCCTGATGTTGCTTCCTGGCTCTGGGACTCCAAGGATTAGTGCCTCTGTATGTGGAGGTTTAGAGAGCCCTGTGGCACAGAGTGATAAGCTGCTGTACTGCAGTCCAAGCTCTGCTCACAGCCTGAGTTCGATTCCGGCATAAGCTGGGTTCAGGTAGCTGGCTCAAGGCTGACTAAGCCTTCCATCCTTCCGAGGTTGGTAAAATGAGGACCCAGCTTGCTGGGAGTAAAGTGTAGATGACTGGGAAGGCAATGGCAAACCACCCTGAAAAAAGTCTGCCAAGAAAACATCTTGATGTGATGTCACCCCATGGGTCGGCAATGACTCGGTGCTTGCACAGGGGACTACCTTTACCTTTACTTTTATGTGGCGGTTCCCCTCAATTACCATGAATCTATCTAATCCCCCTAAAAAAAGAAACAGCCTTTGTGCTGGGGTTGTCTTTCCAGCACAGCTAACCCACGTCATTCCTGAGAACTAGAACTCCTTGAATCTGTCTAATCATAAGAACATAAGAGAAGCCATGTTAGATCAGGCCAATGGCCCATCCAGTCCAACACTCTGTGTCACACAGTGGCAAAAAAAAAAATTATATATATATATACATACATACACACTGTGGCTAATAGCCACTGATGGACCTCTGCTCCATATTTTTATCTAAACTCCTCTTGAAGGTGGCTATGCTTGTGGCCGCCACCACAGGAGGTGGTGGCGGCCACAAGCATAGCCACTTTCAAGAGGGGTTTAGATAAAAATATGGAGCAGAGGTCCATCAGTGGCTATTAGCCACAGTGTGTGTGTGTGTGTGTGTATGTGTGTGTATGTGTGTATATATATATATATATATATATATATATATATATATATATATATATATATATATATATATATATATATAATCCCCTTTTTAAAGTTGTCTGTTCCTGTAGCCATCACTGCATCCTCTTAACACCTTTGCACCTATATTATATATCCTACTGTGAGAAAAACAACACATTATGAATGTGTTGGATCCAGCTTCTAATGGTGAAAAAAGTAGAAAGGGGTCCCTTTTGACCACCACAAAGCTAAGTTGGGGATCATGGGATTTACAAGGACAAATGCAAGACGTGTTAAAGGTAATTGCAAGGAGAGGAATTGGCTGAGACCAGGGCTTTTTTTGTAGTAGAAACTCCTTTGCATATTTTATTTTTTCTTATTTATTTATTTATTTATTTATTTATTTATTTATTTATTTTATTCGATTTATATCCCGCCCTACCCCACCGAGGTGGGCTCAGGGCGGCTTACAACATAAAAACCAACAGAATCCATTTAAATACATTCATGATAGATTAATAATTATAATTATACAATAAAATATATAGAATACATATAGAATACATAAAAACACATAAAACTTACTACAATATGTACTATGCTAACCTTCCTTAAATCAAGAGCTTACTTAAATCCAAGAGCTTACAGTAGACCCTGTAATAAGAAGCCCCATAAGCTCTTGGAGGATTGGCTACATCAGGGATGTGTGGCCTAATATGCAAAGGAGGTCCTGCTAGAATTCCTTACAGGGCTCTTCTTACAGGGCCTACTGTAAGCTCCTGGAGGATTGGCTACATCAGGGGTGTGTGGCCTAATATGTAAAGGAGCTCCTGCTACAAAAAAAAAAAGCCTTATAGTAGGCCCTGTACTAAGAGCCCTGGAAGCTCTTGGAGGATTGGCTACATCAGGTGGGTGTGGCCTGATATGCAAAGGAGCTCCTGCTACAAAAAAAGCCCTGAGACCGAGTGGGAAAACTGCCTGGATCCCACCCAATGTTTTCTAATAGATGACTGAACCCTTTATAATAGCAAACTGCTTTCTATAATGAGGGCAACCAAAAAGCTTGAGGGGATTTCCTATGTTAAAAACGGGAGTCATACCATCACTGGGGAGATCATAAGTCTCATGGAACTCAGTGTGACTCACATCTGTGCAGTAGGGGTAGGCTGTTATGCTGCAGGGCTTTTCACCTTAAAAACAATTCTGACTACTTCATGAGATTTCACAATTTAGGAAGGAGAACAAACTCAAGATTTGAACCTACAAGAAAGGGAAGCACCGTCACACTTCTCTGTAGTAAACACAAGAAGTGTTATCATCGATGATTAGAGATAAACCAAACTGGATCTTCAGAAATGGTGGCTCATGAGTAGCGAATAATATCTGTCTAGACATACGAGGGTCACTTATGCAAGTGTAACATTTCTGAAGTAAGTGAGCACATCAACAGTGTTTAAGGGTAGGGCTTTAAAGGGAGTTTGAATTGGCAGGCATCTTTTAAGGGAGGGAGGGAAGCTGGGTGGTTTCAGGTAGCTATGGATGTTGCACATTTCCTTGCCCTCCACTGTATACATTTGCCCAGGGCTTTTTTAGTAGAAAGAGCCCAGCAGGAAATCATTTGCATATTAGGCCACACCCCCAATGTCATCATTGTTTCACGTGGGGCCTTTTTTTAGAAAGAGCCCAGCAGGAAACTCATTTGCATATTAGGCCACCACCACCCCACGCCAAGCCAGCTGGAACTGCGTACCTGTGCATTCCCACTCAAAAAAAGCCCTGCATTTGCCCCGCTAACAAAAATTTTTTTGTCTCTGGGCCTATTCTTTCCTCTGAGTGCTTGAAGTCTGATTTCCTTTGCTGGAACAAATTACTTGGACCAGGAGTTCCACTAGTGGAGCTACACAGACTTCATTTGAAGTTGGGTTGCCAACCTCCAGGTGGCACCTGGGGTTCTCTTGCTATTACCATTGATCTCCAGATTATCAAGATCAGTTCCCCTGGAGAAAACAGCTGCTTTGAAGGGCGGACTTTGTGGCATTCTACCCTGCTGAGGTCCCTCCCCTCCACAAGCCCTGCCTTCTCCAGGCTCCACCCCCAAAATCTCCAGGTATTTCTCAACCCAGAGCTGGCAACCCTAACTTAAAGCCATCCTGAGAGCCAGTTTGATGTAGTGATTAAGTGTGTGGACTCTTATCTGCAGGGCTTTTTTTGTAGAAAATGCCCAGCAGGAACTCATTTGCATATTAGGCCACTCCCCCTGATGTCACTATTGTTTCGCAGGGCTTTTTTGCAGAAAACACCCAGCAGGGATTCATTTACATATTAGGCCACACCCCTGACAGAAAGCCAGCCGGAACTGCATTCTTGTGCGTTCCTGTTCAAAAAAAGCCCTGCTTATCTGGGAGAACTGGGTTTGATTCCCCACTCCTCCACTTGCACCTGCTGAGATGGCCTTGGGTCAGCCATAGCTCTGGCAGAGATCGTCCTTGAAAGGGCATCTGCTGTGAGAGCCCTCTCAGCCCCACCCCCTCACAGAGTGTCTGTTGTGGGGGAGGAAGGTAAAGGAGATTGTGAGCCGCTCTGAGACTCTGATTCAGGGAGAAGGGCGGGGTATAAACCTGCAGTCTTTTTCTTCTTCAAAAATTGACTCCTGTTCATGTTGTGCTGTTTCCCACCCCCCTCCCATCTTCCAGGGAAAGAGAGAGCAGAACAGAACTGGAACCACACTATGTCAAGTCGACACCACTTTCTCAGGATCGGGGGAGGGGGAGAGGAAATTGCATGTTGGGAAGAGAAGTGTTAAAAACAACTGCTTCCAGCACTGCTGCCTGGAGAAAATGATGTAAATATTTATGCAGAGACATCTTTGCCGAGCACATCGAGAGGCAAGCGACTTGCCAGGGTGCGCATTCAGCAACACAGTTGGATCAACAGCCTGAAAAGCAGATGTGCCAATTTCCTGCATTTGATGAGGATGACTCCTAATTACACCAGAGCTGTGGCAATGTCCTTTTCCTCGTACATGTCTCCTCGGTCTTGCTTTGCGGTAGGTGCTCGGTGCAAGCAGGGCCGGAGTAATGAGGACACTTCCTGTGTTGTCAGATGAATCTTGTGTCCTAATAGGGACCACCTGGTAAGGCCACCCAAAAATCATCATGGAGTCCCCTGGGGGAACACTCTGCTTCCTTTGAAGCTTATCAGAGGTATCTCAGTAAGAGGAAGCAGTAAGGGCTGGCAACGTACCTGGAGAGACTGCTTACCCATCCGTCTTCCTTTGCAATGCACAGCCCCCCTGGGATCTGGTGGGTGTGTTCCAGGGTGTATACAGAGCCGGCCCTGCCACTAGGCAAACTAGGCAATTGCCTAGGGCATAGGCTTGCCAATCCCCAGGTCCCAGCGGGGTTTCTTCCGCTTTCCTAGGCTCCTTCCCACCCCCAGTCAGCTGGCTGGAGGGGGGAAGCCCCGCCCCCAGAGGACCATGTGCCTTTCCACCTCCAGAGGCTTCAGTCTCCGATTGGAAAGGCTTCCTCTTGGGATGGGGTGTCTGTGTTATTTTGAAGAAGTTGGCAGCAACTCGTGAGTAGAGAAGCCAATCCCTCGCTTCAGAGTTGCCAGAAACGGGGTTGGGGTGGGGAGGGAAACGTCTGCTGAGCACTTCATTATTCCCTATGTGGAGATCGATTCTCATAGGGTATAATGGGGAATTGATCTGGAGGTTTCGGGGGCTCTGGGGGAGCTGTTTTGTGAGGTAGAGGCACCATATTTTCAGTGTAGTATCTAGTGCTGCTCCCCAAAGTACCCCCCAAGTTTCAAAAGGATTAGACCAGGGGGTCCAATTCTATGAGTCCGAAAAGAAGGTGCCCCTATCCTTCATTATTTCCTATGGAAGGAAGGCATTTAAAAAGGTATGTTTAAATGTGATGGCCAGAATTCCCTTGGAGTTCAATTATGCTACGCCAAGTGGATGTGGCCTAATATGCAAGGGAGTTCCTGCTACAAAAAAAGCCATGTGTGTACCTATTTAAGATTAGGTAGCAAAGTCATAAACTTTTTAAAGGACACAGATAAACATGACTAAAGATTTTTTTAAACCTTAGAACATACTTAAAACATTAGTACTTGTTGGTCGTAAAGGTGCTTTCTTTCTATTTCTCCCATGGGATCCAGGTGTCAAGCATGTGGTTTATATTCAGTATTAAGTTTTAAGTTTTGTTCTTTCCTTTAGAATTTATTTCCATATAATTGCATATCAAAGCTAAGTAGCCTCCTTTGTTCTCACCTCCCTTTTCCTTTTCCCACATTTGAGTAGCAAATGTAGGAATGCCATGCTTTGATAGCAGGCGCCTCCCGGAAAGGTTTCCATGCAGTAACTATCAACTGTAACAAGAATGCATGAGACCGAGGGAAGTTTCAACTGCAGAGATGGCAAGATGCATATTTGTAGTAATTCACACGTCCTTGTTTTGTCTTTAAACTATCTCTTCTATGTGCTTTGATGTAACCCTTAAAGCTTCATACCGTACAGTACTTTGTATCACTTTGTATCACCTTGAAGCAACAATGGATTATCAATAAACTGAGAATTTGTATTAAACAATTACTTGGTTATCTGAAACTTCCATGCTTGACACCAGGGAACTGGGCAAAGGAAGCTCTGGCTCTTTCCCTTCCTCCCCAGAGGACCAAGAGGGGGAGGAGCCTCAACCAATGGAGAAAATTGAGGTTTTGCTTTGTAGCTCCTGAGTGATTGAGCAAGCCTTGTAAAGCGAGCTGAGATGCAGAAGGAAGCAAGAAAGAGGGAGGAAGAAGCAGACAAGAGTCAGTTGCTTGGAGGCCTGATAGAAGCCCTCCACGGGCCTGATTTGGCCCCTGAGCCTCATGTTTGATACCCCAAGCCTAGGGCACTGGCCTTCTGGGGGCACCGAACTGAGTGTTCCCATGTGACTCAGTGACATTATCAGTGCGGGGGGGGGGGGGGGCATTGGAAGTTAGCCTTGCCTAGGGTGCCAGACAGTCTAGGGCCAACCCTGATTGTATACATAACTCAGGGGTCCCCATAGTGATGCCCATGGGTACCATGGCATTTGCAAAGACTTTTTCTGGCAGCATCCACCAAGTGTTTTTAGAAAGTGGGCGGGGTCTGGTGGAGCTTTCATCCAACAGGTCTTCTGATTGGTTGGCTGTGCAGATTTTTTTTAAAAAAATATTGCTTTCGCAGCAGCTGCCACCATAGCACAAAGAGCTTCACTATGCAACTGAAGGGAAGCTGTGTGTAGGCAACAAAATATTTATCAACAATGCAGTGGCATACCTAGCTTAATTGACACCCAGGGAGAATCATTTTTTAATACACCCTCCTCTTCTTTCTTTTCTTTACTTTGCTGTAAAGTCACAGCTGATTTATGATGTCCCTGTAGGCTTTCCTTTAATTTTTTGTGAGTCTGTGTTTGTGTGTGTGTGTGTGTGTGTGTGTGTGAGAGAGAGAGAGAGAGAGAGAGAGAAGAAGAAGAAGAAGAAGAAGAAGAAGAAGAAGAAGAAGAAGAAGAAGAAGAAGAAGAAGAAGAAGAGGAGGAGGAGGAGGAGGAGGAGATGATGATGATGATGTTATTGAATTTATATCCCGCCCTGCACTCTGAATCTCAGAGCGGTCACAATCTCCTTTACCTACCCTCCCTCCCCACAACAGACACCCTATGAAGTGGGTGGGTCTGAGGTGAGGAAGAGAGACAGAGAGAGAGTGTATCATAGCTGACTTCAGGTGACTCCTAGTGGGACTAGGATGTTTTTCAAAGAGGTGATTTGCTTGCCTGCCTCTGCCTCCTGGATCTCTGGCTGGATCTCTAGACAGCCCAAGGAGGCCTTGCTTGCCCGGGGCTCTCCTTTTTTGCATCAGGTTGCTTTTGGCCGGGGGGGGGGGGAAGCGGCATATGAGTTATGCTAATGAGCTCCACCACCTATTTTTCTATGAAACTACCCCGGCTGTAACCAATCTGCTAGCTAAAGAGAAAGCCCGCAAATGTTTGTAGGAGGTCTTAGTTAAATCAACTGGAATTGAGTGTTGTGATTGAAAACCAATGTATTGGCTATTCTGCACTCTCATCTTTGTCGAAGGTTGAAGAAGAGAAGCCATTCTGTGACCGATTCCCCACTAGGCTTGTTCCAACTAGCTCTTTTTCCAATTCTTCCATCCGATTTCACACAAGCTGCCCCTGGGCTGCAACTTGCCCTGCCTCTTTCCTGTGGCAAGCAAGAGCCTCTGAAAACCGCAGCTTGTGCAAAATCAGACAGAAGCATTGGGAGGGGGCAGGGGAAGAAAGAGCTCCAACTCTGGAACAAGCCTTGTAGGGAATCGGTCTTAGTATTGTTCTCTAACAGTAAAGATGTAGAAGTTAGTGTCTGTTGTTTTTTTCTGACGAAAGGATGGGCCATAGGCAAAAACAGAACTAACAGCGAATGTTTGAAGGCCTCCTTTTATAAGATTATTTGAACTTCAATGCTCACTTATCCCACCGGTTTCATTCCAGTGAGAATATTGGGGTTCATTTCCCTCATCCAGGTCAGATGGTCCAGTTTGTAGATGTCTGAGAACTAACTCAAGGTCACTGGTCTAGATGGACTGGCTGCTGTGTGCAATTCAGAACTGTCAGAATTTGGGGCAATTGCATCAATATTCCAGGGTTATGAGATCAACACTCACGCAGCCTGAATTCCACCCCTGAGCCTACCTGCTATAGAAGCAACCGGGGACAGGGGTGGTTACAACAAGCTGTTTTCACTTTAGTTCTCCAGGCAAATGTGGATCTATGGGAAGGGTGACAGGTCTATCACCAGGATAAGTGAGGCAAAGAGAGTGACTGGCCCATAATTACCCAGTGAGCTTCATGGCTGAGTCAGGAATGGGAACGAGGTTGCCAAAACTCAGGTCTGATATTCTAACCACTTTCTGAGTGAGCAAACTTCTGGGACGATCCCCTGCACTGTACAAAATCACTGGGAACTTTGCTTTGCTTTCATAGGTAACTTAGTTCCATTTTCACACTACATTTTCTGGTGTACTCTTAAAATATCTTAAGCGATGTGGAAAGCGTGAAGCCGGCAGAACTGTTTGGGCTCACTTCTATACACATTAGATTGCACCAACCCAGGGGAAACATAGCCCATAGCTAAATGCAGAGCAATACAAAGAGGAGGAGGAGAAGGAAGAGGAGATTGGATTTATACACCGCCCTTCACTCGGAGTCTCAGATGGCCTACAATCTCCTTCCCCTCTTCTCCCCACAACAGACACCCTGTAAGGTAGGTGAACATAAGAACATAAGAGAAGCCATGTTGGATCCGGCCAATGGCCCATCCAGTCCAACATTCTGTGTCACACAGTGCCCAAAAAAATTATAGATAGATAGATAGATAGATAGATAGATAGATAGATAGATAGATAGATAGATAGATAGATAGATAGATAGATAGATAGATAGATAGATAGATAGATAGATAGATAGATAGATAGATAGATAGATAGATAGACAGACACTGTGGCTAATAGCCACTGATGGACCTCTGCTCCATATTTTTATCTAAGCCCTTCTTGAAGCTGGCTATGCTTGTAGACACACCACCACCTCCTGTGGCAGTGAATTCCACATGTTAATCACCCTTTGGTGAGGCTGAGAGAGCTCTGAGAGGACTGCTCTTGAGAGAAAAGCTCCGAGAGAACCGTGGCTGGCCCAAGATCACCCAGCTGTCTGCCTATGGAGGAGGAGTGGGAAATCAAACCTGGTTCTCCCGGATTAGTCCACCAATCTTAACCACTACACCACACTGGCTCTCAGCTAGGACTACAACTAGGAAATACATGTCCTTTTGTGATTCAACTGGATTTACAGAAACACCAATTGGCAGAGGACTTTATTACCTTTTATGGCTATCCAGACCAAATGGCCAAGCCACACTGGTTTACCATGTGATCAGTCTGCATACTTAATCAACAAACTGCTTGTATTTCAGCCCACAATGCCTGATCCCCTCGTCTGATGAATTGTGCTTAGAGAGCACACGAAAGTGTACGTTCTGAATAAAACTTGGTTGGTCTTAAAGGTGCGACTTGACTCCTGCTTTGTTCAAACACTGGCTCTCCGTTTGACAAGCAACATGGACCCAAGAAGCAAGCACCACAGACCCCTAGTGAATACAGGATATCCGACAACACCATTACAGCCTAACACATGGAGAAATTTCTCCCTGACTGTAGAAATAAGTGAGACGCCTTCATTTCCATTTTGTGGAGACAGTGCATATTAATTCTCCGTAACACACCAGGAGTCCCAACTTCCATGCACTTCTTCCCATCTGAGCAGAGAAAGGATGACAGGAGGGTGTGGGCGGACAGACACGCAGGAGTGTGTGTGATGCTGAAGTTGTCATGAGTATATGGGCTTCGGCAATGCAGGGGTGGATGGAGAAGGCCGGCAAAAATAGATTTGCTCCAGATCTTAGACACAGAGAGCCTGTCATTCTCAGAGCCTCCCGTCAGAATCCATTCCACGGTCGAAACAGAACTATTTTGTATCAAGGCAGTGGACACCAGCGGATTGATCCTGATGCGCATCGCAGTCCGAAACCATCAGAAAGCTCAACTGGCCACAATTCTGAGATTTTTCAACACTTAAAAGTGTACTAGGACTTCTGTGGTGCAGAGCGGTAAAGCTGCAGTACTGCAGTCCAAGCTCTCTGCTCACGACCTGAGTTCGATCCCAGCTGAAGCTGGGTTCAGGTAGCCGGCTCAAGGTTGACTCAGCCTTCCATCCTTCTGAGGTCAGTAAACTGAGTACCCAGCTTGCTGGGGGGAAAGTGTAGATGACTGGGGAAGGCAATGGCAAACCACCTCGTAAAAAGTCTGCCGTGGAAACATCATGATGCTACGTCACCTCAGAGTTGGAAATGACTGGTGCTTGCACAGGGGACTACCTTCAAGACATCTGTGCTGAGAATGTTAATTATGAGTGTTATAGAAAGCTGTTTTAATTCAGAATTAAGTGTACCTCAGCTGTCAAAGTTTAGTAAGTACCACAGGAGACAAAATCTATGTTGTTGTTTCACATAATAAGGAGAGACTGGTGTGTCTCCTTAACAGTGGTGTGCTATCAGTGGTACATCTTCAGTGTTTTTACAGTTCTTTTATTCTTTCAGACTAGTTCTGGAAACCAGTAGGGATCGGGGAGGAGGGGCAGGGATATGTAGGGCCCTGTTAGGTAATGCCTTATGTCACTTCTAGGGAAAGCCCACCAGACATATTGCTAGTGTGGGTAAACTGCTCTAGGAATTGCTTGAAACTCCATGTTGATAGTCTTCAAAGCTGCCAGGGTTTTTTAAAAGCAGGGACCCACAGGAACGCAGTTCCAGCTGGCTTGGTATCATGGGGTGTGGCCTAATATGCAAATGAGCTTTGCTGGGTTTTTTCTTTTAAAAAGCCCTGTGTGGAACTATGGTGGCATCAGGGGGTGTGGCCTAATATGCAAATAGGTTCCTGATGGGCTTTTCTACAAAAAAAAAAAAGCCCTGAAAGCTGCCATTTTCTCCAAAGACTGACCTCTGTAGTCTGAAGGACAGTTTTAATTCTGAGAGCTCCCCAGGCCCCATCTCGAGACTGGCAACTCTACAATGTGAGTTTGAAAAATTTAGAAAATCCTGAATCAAAGCGGTGGCCACTTGGTCCCCACATTTTGCTAATGCAGATGGCAGAAAGTGCTGTGACATCACAGCTGACTTCTGGTGACCCCAGGGCCGGTGCGTGGGAGTAGGCAAAATAGGTACTCGCCTAGGGCGCCACCTGGTGCCACCTCCCTGACCCATGACTCTGGCTCCTGACTGCTGTCGCCTCGTCCTCTTCCACCACAAAGCTGCCCTCAACAAAGCCACGCTGCCCCCCGCCCTCTAATGTGCAACTCAAGTCTCCCACCTCATCCTGTCCCGCCACCCTCCTTCCTGGCGTGGCAGGCGAATTCTCACAATTTTTTATAACTTATCACATTTTTTTGAAAAATTAAAATTAAAAATCAGTAAATTAAAAATGTGAAAAGTTTCAAGTCTGGTGCTCTTCATTTTGCCTATATTTTTTAAATAATGGGGGGGCACTCGTGGGTTACTTGCCTAGGGCGCCAGAAAGCCTAGCACAGCTCCTGTAGGGTTTTCAAGGCAAGAGGGGTTCAGAACTGCCTCTGTGTACCACCTTTGTAAAAAGGTAAAAGTGTGCAAGCAGCGGTCATTTCAGTCTCTGGGGTAACGTCGCATCATGATGTTTCCACGGCAGACTTTTTGCGGGGTGGTTTGCCATTGCCTTCCCCAGTCATCTACACTTTCCCCCCAGCAAGTTGGGTACTCATTTTACCCACCTCAGAGGGATGGAAGGCTGAGTCAACCTGGAGCCAGCTACCTGAAAACCCAGCTTCCGCCAGGGATAGAACTCAGGTCGTGAGCAGAGAGCTTGGACTGCAATACTGCAGCTTTACCACTCTGTGCCATGGTGCTCCTGTGCCACCCTTGTACCACCCTTCTAAGTTCTAACCAGGGCTGACCCTGCTCCACTTCTGAGATCTGATACGATAGGTCAGGGCACTAGTGCAGAGGGAAACGCATGGTCCATTTGTTCGCAGACTCACTTCAGACTTCGCCTTTTGAGGTGTCAGGAATCGGCTAGTTCAGAGATCCTCTCCTCCTGCACAAAGGCAGTCCTATTCCAGAGAGCATTTGGTGGAGAAGAATTCTTCTCAAAGACCTGTCTGTGAGTTAGCTGAGTCCGTGTGTTTTAACTCCGCATCCTTTTAAAATTAGGAGAGTGTGTGTGTTCTAATATGCTTTAATTTTGTTAACTGGATGGCCTATTTATATCTTTGCAGCTTGGTGGCTACATTGTTCATGAATCTGAGTTTGAAGAGATAAGGCAACATGGAAATGTTTTAGATAACCAACAAGCTTGGGTAATTGACCACTGGCGGAGGCCTTGTTCTGAGAGAGACAGTGAGGTGTAGTGTTTAAGAGTGGCAGACTCTAATCTGGAGAACGGGGTTTGATTCCTCACTCCTCCACATGAAGCCAGCTGGTTGACCTAAGGCCAGTCCCAATTCTCTCCGAACTCTCTCAACCCCACCTACCTCACAAGGTGCCAGTTGTGGAGAGAGGAAGGGAAAGCGATTGCAAGCCACTTTGAGACTCCTCAGGATGGAGGAAAATGGGGTATAAAACTTACTGTTCTTTGTCTTTAAAAGAGCCAGTTTGGTGTAGTGGTTACATGCGTGGACTCTTATCTGGGAGAACCGGGTTTGATTCCCCACTCCTCCACTTGCAGCTGCTGGAATGGCCTTGGGTCAGCCATAGCTCTTGCAGGAGTTGTCCTTGAAAGGGCAGCTGCTGTGAAAGCTCTCTCAGCCCCACCTGCATCACAGGGTGTCTGTTGTGGGGCAAGGAGATAAAGGAGATTGTAAACCACTCTGAGACTGATTCAGAGAGAAGGGTGGGGTATAAATCTGCGGTCTCCTCCTCCATGCATGGGTAGCATCAATCTACAGCCCCACTCTATTCTACTTGGAATGCTCTTTATCCTTAAATTGCACACTTCCTGACCTTCAGAAAATATCTTTATTTGTTTCACTGGGACTTTAAGAATTAAGAGTTTTTAAAAAGAAAGTTTCTGCTGTTATGAAGGTATTTATTTAGGCTTGCCATTTGCCCTGTGACGAATAAACCCCTGCCCTTGGCCACAATCCCCCACCCACAAGAAACTGAGCCAGAGGAAAAAATGGCCTCCATAATGACTCTCTAGGGATTTCCCCATTTCTCTATGATTGTAATCATAGAGATGAAAGGAAATTCCTCGAGTATCACCTTGAAGTGACTTCTCTCCAAACTCCACCTAACCCCTCTCACCACCCTCAAAATATCCCAGCCTTCACTGAGGCAGTGCCAACAAACCTATAATTTGTTTATCTCAGTGTGAATTTCTATTATATAACTATTAATCGAATATCAGGCTTCAGAAGTGGGTAGAAAAATGGGCTCAACATATTTTAAACGCAATCTATACATCTTACACCAGCACAGGTTTCATATTCCCGCCCCCCTCCAGGAATCCTGTGAATTCTGGTTTGGTGTGCCAACTCTGCCCACAGTCACCACTCCCAAATTGCAGTGAAAAGGGGGGGGGGGGGGGTAAAAGACTCTTCGACTACTTTAAGTCGGCCAGGAATGCATGAAACTGCCTTCTACTGAATCAGACTACTGGTCCATCAAAGTCAGTATTGCCTACTGGCTGGCAGCAGCTCTCCAGGGTCTCAATCAGATGTCTTTCGCATCCCCTCCTACCTGATCCTTTCAACTGAAGATGACAGGAACTGAACCTGGGGCCTTCAGCATGCCAAGCAAATGCTCACCCACTGAGCCACAGCCCCCCTTCTCCGGGTGCCTTCCACCTTCCTCTTTCATTCTTGCTTTGTCTATTCTCTAAAAATGTTTGTTCTCAGAATTGAAACCCAGCCAATAAATGCAGGGTGCAGAACAGAACCCTGCTTTGCTAGCTTTCTAGTTGCAGGGAGTTTGTTGAATCAAGGAAGCACTCGAGCCTGAATACGCTGCTTG
The DNA here is from genome assembly GCF_032191835.1 of Heteronotia binoei. Taxonomy (NCBI): domain Eukaryota; kingdom Metazoa; phylum Chordata; class Lepidosauria; order Squamata; family Gekkonidae; genus Heteronotia; species Heteronotia binoei. Next base: position 106,966,085 of record NC_083231.1, on the reverse strand, counting down.
CAATCTGAAATGTCGGGGTCCATTCGACCACCTCAGTGCACTGCCACCTCATTCCCCTGCAAGTGTGAATCAGATTATTGTCCATTTCGGGGAATCAGCATCAGCCCAGAACTCTGGCATTCCTTTAGTTTGCCTCTGGGATGCCAGATGCCAGCCACAGACTAATAGAAGAAATGTCTTTCCTTCCCTGGAAAACCCTCCTCGATGTACCCGGCACCACGCTGGATGAGCCTCTTTGACACGGAGCACATCTGATCAGTAAACAGTGTCTCGAAAATAATTTGACAGGATGTTAACAGATGTTGGTGAGGAGCGTGATCTAATTACACTGCTTCTAAATCATGAGACTATGTTGCCACCAAGTACTGCTCATTAGTTTAATTGCATTATAAAATAAGGGAGGGAAGCCTACACTTCAAATTGGGATGAATATAGAACTTTTTGACACTGGATCATGTAAACAGGGTTATCCTTTAGGGGGAAGACAAGGCTCCCATATCTTTACAATGACTGGAAGGCCCTGCCACTAGGGAGACTAGGTGACTGCCTAGGGCACTGGCCTTTGGGGTGCGCAGAATTGGGTGCCCCTCATGTGACTCTGTGATGTTATCAGTGCAAGGTGGAGGGTGCCGGAAGTTAGCCTTGCCTAGGATGCCAGACAGTCCAGGGCTGGCCTTGAGTTCCAGATAGGCTGGCTGACTTCGGCGGGAGGAGGTGGCTGGAGATTTTTTTTGTAGCAGGAACTTCTTTGCATATTAGGCCACACACCCCGATGCAGCCAATCCTCTTGGATCTTACAGTACACCTGTTCAGTACATTCTGTACTAAGAGCCCTGTAAGCTCTTGGAGGATTGGCTACATCAGGGAGGTGTGGCCTAATATGCAAAGGAGTTCTTGCTACAAAAAAGTCCTATTTCCTGCTATTATAATTTATCTCCAAACAATAAAGATCAGTTCCCCTGGAGAAAATGGCTGCTTTGGAAGGTGGACTCTATGGCATTGTACCCTGCTGAAGCCCCTCCCCAAACCCTGCCCTCCTGACCAATAAACAGAATGTTAACGGATGCTGGTGAAGAGTGTGATCTAATTACAATTGCCTTCCCTTCCTCTCCCCACAACAGGGAACTTGTGAAGCAGGTGGGGCTGAGAGAGCTCTGAAAGAACTGGGATGCCCAAGGTCACCCAACAAGCCTCATGGATCTCAAAGCAGCTTACAGTCTCCTTCTCTTCCTCTACCCACAACAGGCACTTTGTGGGGTAGGTGGCACTGAGAGAGTTTGGAGAGACATATGACTGGCCCAAGATTGCCCAGCAGGAAGAAGAAGAAGAAAAAAAATGTAGATTTATACTCTGCCCTTCTCTCTGAATCAGAGTCTCAGAACGGCTTGCAATCTCCTTCTTCCCCCACAATAGACACCCTATGAGGTAGGTGGGGCTGAGAGAGCTCTCACAGAAGCTGCCCTTTCAAGGACAACTCTGGCAAGAGTTATGGCTGACTCAAGGCCATTCCAGCAGCTGCAAGTGGAGGAGTGGGGAATCAAACCCAGTTTCCCCAGATAAGAGTCCATGCACTTAATCACTACACCAAACTGGCTCTCATCAGGCAGAGGAGTGGAGGAATCAAACGCAGTTCTCCAAATTAGAGTCCATCGCTCTTAACCACTACACTATGCTGGCTCTCATCACACAGGAAGTTAGATAACTATATCCTGGGGACTTTACAAGGACCTGGGATTTCTTCACCCATTGCTTCACCCATATGGGACCTCAGACAGGTCAAATGCTATTTTCTCCTAGGGAACCTCTGGAGATCACTCAGATTTACAACTGCTCTCTAGACAGCAGATATAAGCTTCCCCTGAGGTGGGAGGAAGTTAATGCCTTCACTTGGGTGGGTGGGAAGACAGCAAGGGTGGCAGGCAGTTGCCCAGAATCTCCTTCTAGAGCCCGTTGTATTTTTCTTCACAACGGGCCTTACTTCTAGTATATACATAAACACACACTTAGAGCAAGTAGAGCAAAACCTAATTTATAATATAATAATACTTTTTATTTGTATCCTGCCCTCCCCGCAAGAGCAGGCTCAGGGTGGCTGGTGTAGAGGTTTATAATCCACAAAAGTACAAGTGCAGAAAGACTCTTGCTTATTTTTGCAGCAGCAGATTTCCCCTTCTGGAATTGCTGCCATGGTTTCCATTCTCAGCCTTTCGGAACAAAACGTACCAAATGCAAGCAAAATATATGCGCCGTTCTGGGTTCCAGCGGCAGCAAACCCCGTTGTCTGCAGTAATCCACTGGCACAATCTGCCATTTAAAGTGCAGTTTCAAACTTTGGTCTCGCTCCACCTGCTGCTGTTTGTGGAGAACTGCAGGTCAGGGACCACTTGGGGGAGATTCTCTAATCTCTTCTCTTTTGTGAGGAACAACAGGAAATTCTCCCGCTGTTTGTGTTCGTTAAGCAAAAAGAACCTGCAAATTAATGAAATGGAGGCAAGCTTCTAATCTGGGATTTTCCTCGTGGAATGTGGAAGAGGGTAATAGTTAATGGCTGTGGAAATTGTAGGTCGCTTTCACTGCAATGTATTGTTTCTCTACTTTGCAATTCAGTTTTGTTTCATTGTTGGTTGCATGTTTTGTACTTTCTTATTATACGCAGTATACTGTTTTAGGGTGCCAGTCTCTAATTTTGTCATGTTAGTTTATGGCATTGTTGATTGTTTTTTTTGGGGGGGGGAGGAACAGACCTGGAGAAAATATCCTGTCCCTTTAATAAAAGCGTACTGGAATGCTAAAGGGTTCAAGATTTTCTACTCCTTTGTTCCATA